>NW_028186422.1:729193-823632 GCF_003343005.1 Rhea americana
AAAAAAGATCAGGCTTCCGTTTGAGACTCTTGAAAAATGAAGTTGTAAATTGACGAACTTTTTTTTTCCCCTTTAGTTCATTGAGCGGTTAGGATTTTTGTGTAGTATTGACTTTATACAAAACTTTACTAAATTAATAGAGATGAGAAACACTGTAATTAGATTTTCTCAAAAAGTGCCTTCTTTTCTTGTTATAGACAGCATCTCCTAAAATTTGTGTTAAAGTCAGAGTGAAGTCTCTACTTTTATTCATTTTGAGTGGCAATCTCTATACAAGTTCTAGATACCAAAACTCATGCAGTACTTTTCAAATAAAAAAAAAAAGTTTTAAAATACCCTTGATTAGATATCAAAGTTTAAAAAGAAGTTTGACATTGTTTCTGTCAAGGGAAAATAAAAAGAGAGGGAGAAAGAACAAGGAATGGAATACTGTGAATGATGTACTTTTTGATGATCATTCAAGTTTTTAGCGAAAACTGCCTAAAGGACTCTGACATGGTCTTTTCACTTCTTTGTCCTGAAGGGTTTGAATCTACTCAGTGTGAGGTTCCAAAGTCATCAGGGCAGATTTAAAGCGTTCTCCTGCTTTTCTCAACAGACTAAATTGAGAGTGCCGGAATTCATTTCCCATGTAACCCTTGACAGCTGTCATTGAGAGAAAGCAATCTCTTTCTGCTCTCGCTGTGATTTACAACTGGGTCTCCAGGGTGAAAAGCAATCAGGGAAACTACTGGCTTAGTTCTGTATGCCAACCAGCTCAGATTGTTTTCTAAAGTACTCCTTTATGCATCCCTTGTTAGCCATACTACACTCATGTATATATTTTTTAAAATACTTCCATTTTCAAGCACTTATGATTAAAAAAACAGTTAAACAAAAGGCTAAGCATTACAATGCCACTTACACTCTCCTGTGGCTTTCATTACAAAAGCTTGAGGATGAAACAATTTGAAAGTAGTGCATGTTATTCCAGGAATTAAATCGTTCCTCTACAAACATACCATTTTCACTCTTCAGATTTTTTATCTCTACCATTTTGTTTCTGTGATGGCTTTTAGGTATGAAAATGAAGTTGAAAATGAACAGGGAGCTTTTTTAACTTCAATGGCTTCACAAGCACTGTTATTACTTCTATTTTCACTGGTTTTGAACTTTCATGCTATCTTAGCCACAGTACTAACAGCATAACCCTTTTGTAGTTAACATCTGGAGCTGTAGAAAGGAGATAAAGGGTGAGAAATGTTAGGACAAAAACAAGTCAACTGAAAAATACAAAGAGTACAGTGGAAGAGATTCCTGAGAAAGAAATGAAAGAAATTTTGAGATTGCAAGAAATGAATTAGGTAGATGATGAATATCAGTTTTGTCACATAGCTTGGGGTGAAAAAAAACAAACCAGTAATTTGCATCTGCATGAAAATTTCCATTAATTATATATTTAGTTATGTGTATCTCTGAAATCTCATGATATATATATGTATACTTACTTATGCTGCTTATGGCCAATTTATAATTTACAGTTGATAAGGGTAATACGAAATGCAAGCTATATAAAACGCACCTGTACTGTGGATCTATGTGAGTGTAGCAAGAGGTTTTAGTTGCACCAGGACAAGATTTCTAATACCAAAAAGTCTTAAATAGAATTGCTAAATTGATATTAATTCACCTTTGAACTATTACAGTTCTGTGTTCTTTTATTCCAGAGGATTTATACTGTTATTGATAACAATTAATTTCCATACCTGTTTAGATATTATTTAAAGGAAGAGCTGTTTCTGCTAGTAATGAAGACGGTTGCTAAAACAAGCAGATATCAGTAGAATAGGAACGTGTTAGTTTGCTGTAGTTACTTCTCAGTCTGCAGATTCATTGCAAAATGGTGCACTGATTATAGTGCAGACTCAGAAGATTATAGCGCGGGTCTCAGAAGAAACATGAGTCCAGTTCTACACTAGGAAAAATATCCTATACAACCTTGGATATTCATTTGTGAGATGATTGATCACTGTTTCTTACTGGTATTGTAGTGTTGTGATTCTGGGGATCACAACCACATTACTTTAGAAGACTATTGCTTTAAAAAGAGGGAGAGGATTGAAAACATTTTCAATTATTTTCACCAAGAGTTAGAGTTGATTTTTTTTTTTTTTTTAAAGTCCTGGTACTTCTTTTGCTGGCTGAATGAAATATTCTTTCAATGAATGAACATTTGCAAGCTTGTTCTATTGTATTAGCTAATCAGTAAATTTAAGTAACATATATGATAAAATTTAACTTTTTGGAAAAATATGATTCAGAAGTGAAAAAAAGAAAAGAAAGAAAAAACCTTTGAAATATCCTTAGCAGTGCATTACTGACTCTCTATTTCTTAACTCTAAAGTGATGATGCTATCTGATGTTCTTCTCCATTCAAAGAGAGCCAGGTTTCTTCCCTATTGAGATTTAATGGAAACTAGATGTTCTCAAGGGGTAGATTCCTGTCACTGTTTGATGATCTGTAACTTACAATGCTAATAATTTTCTGAATCTTTTCTTATGTACATCATTACATTTAGAGTGAAGGTCGGGGAGGAGGAAGTGGCATTAATAAATTTTCATACAGCTGTCAGATGGATGGACAGCAAAGCTGAGAGTTTGTAATGGAGGTTTCAGTATCTCATTTCAATCTTCTACCAGCAAAACAGTCTTCACTGTAGAGAGTAAAAGGAAGGACTGAGGAGGAGGGATATACCTTATATAAAAATTAAACACTCATGGCAAAAAAACATAATTTGTTAGCTTTCTAACTGCTATCTGAAAAATAACTTCATGCTTTTTGATACACTTGCTCAGTCACTCCCCACAATTAAATATTTCATTTTTCATCATTATCTCTTTATTTTCTTTTACAGATTTATAACAGAAAATATTCCTGTTACTGTTATTTTTCTCATTACAGAAAATTTAAAGACAAAAAAGTGTTATTTAAACTGGGTACTGATTAGATTTGCATTTTGCTTTCCTCTCATTAAAATTAAATTGATAGTCAAAATGAGCTGACCAAGAAAAAGATTTAAAATTCCTCCAAGTTCTCTTTTAGTTTCCAATCATTTATACTTCCAAGACTATTGAAAGAACTGGAATAAGATCATATTTTATTCAAAGTAGGAAGCCTGTAGAGGGAAAATATCTGATATTTATTACTAAAATCAAGTTAAAATTGAATAGTTGAGGTGAAATGTACCACAGTTACAAGCTGCTAGTGAAAAAAAAAAAAAAAAAAAAATTGCTAAACTTTGCTTTTGATGTTGCTGTTATGTGTTGGTGGTGAACACTGTTTTTTTCTTGCAGTGGTGAACTGTTCTGATCCTGGTTTTGTGGAAAATGCTATTCGACATGGACAGCAGATTTACCCTGAAAGTTTCAAATATGGAACAAGTGTGGCATACCATTGCAAGAAGGGATTTTATCTTTTAGGCTCATCTGCTTTGACCTGTAAAGCTAATGGCTTATGGGATAGATCACTACCAAAGTGTTTGTGTAAGTATTCATTCAGTTGAATTAATGTTAAACAATGTTGCATGATCTTTTAGTCACAAGGGCACTAAAAGCTGAAAAAATGCTGTCATGTTTGGGGGCCAAAAATGGATTTTATGAGCAACATATTGTAAATTATATAATTCAGTGAGGAACCATTAAGACAAATTGCATACAACTTTTAACTATTAATGTAAAAATGATTTTAGAGGGAACTATGAACCTATAACTTGAAGTGCTAGAAAATAAAGATTACTTTGTTTATTTACTGTATTTTTAATGAGATCTGAAAACAGCTAGGGAAACTTACATTACTTCATTACTTATATATTATCATTGGGATTGATAATCTAAAACCATTAATTATTATCTCACAATTATTATCTTCTGATATTATGTTGTAGTGTATATTTGAGAAAAAAATAAATAAAATAAATAAAAATAAAATAAATTTTACTAGGCTATTGATTCTGTTTATAAACGAATGCTTTCTTTCTTCCTGCTACTATATATCCAATATCCACGTGACCTAAAGCAGTTTTGTTTTGATTTTCAGAAGTTTGCACTTCTAGTATTTGTCAATCAGACCTATAATCTGCAAATTAGGTTTATTCAGATTTCAGTAACAAAATAGTTAGGCAAAATATAATATTTCAAATGCAAAATAGCTGATTATTTTACTGATCCAAGTCTATGCCTCTCGCTTTGCATCTTAACAAAATTGTTATGGAAGTTCTTGGCCCTTTTTTGTCTGTCTGTGATCTGTGATCATCCTGTGAGCCAGGAGTGAGCTTCTAGTGTGAAGGGACATTCCTTAAGGAAAGAGAGAAGAGAGTGGGGAATCTAAACCATCTAAATAGCTACCCATCTTTCCGCATAAAGCATTTTGGAAATTTCATGGCATTTATATGTCTTCCTGTCTTTAGACAGAGCTGTTGTGAAGTCACAGTTGTCTGTCTCCTCAGAATAGGAAGTTCTAAGCTTGCTCTGGTGACTCCTGGGGGAGGCTGGGGCTGAGAACTTCCAAGACAGTTTAGAAGGTTCCTAAATTTCTCAATCACCTATTGGGTAGTCATTTGTAGTCATTTGCTGCTGATAGACTGAAATGTTATCTGAATGTTAAGTATCTACAAGACAAATTTTGCATTCTCTCCTTGAGATAAACTCTCACTGAAATTAATAGAGCATTTTCTATGAGAATGATCTGTTTATCTATTCATGGACAAAGTCACATAAAGTCCTTTCAAGTACAATGAGAAAGATTTAATTTTCAGAGGTACCAATGATAATTTCCTCTCTTTTTTCAAGTATAAGATTGTTTTCAGTGGTAGGACAAAATGCTTAGAGAGACAGGTAAGATAAATTTCAAACCTAAAATGGATACAAGGTTCTTTTTGAAATTTTATCATGAACATTTTTTCAAGAGTGAAAAAATAGAAAAACACTGTTCTTTTATATGTGAGGCAATACCTGTGAATAGCATTGCTTAAAGTAGATGCTTCTTTCTAGTCTTCTTAAGCCAGGAAAATTTCATACTGTGCAGTACAAACCATTGTACAACCACATTAAGATGATCTAAATGTGATTCTCTCCCCAAAACTCTGATCTTCCTCCTTCCCTTCCTCTTTACCCACCACAATTCTGTCCTGAACTGTGTCAGGACTAGCATTTGCATGATCCTGCAGCAAGCTCATTAAGGTAACTGATTTGGCTGAAAACTAAACATTTTTTTTTTTTTTCTGGGGGGTTACTGATTTGGTTTACCCTTTGCCTGATGAAATCTTGTGCCAGCCCAGGAAAAGCAACTGAAACATACATCTGTGGAAGAGAGGTCAGGACCATGCTTTTTGGCTGCAGTCCATTGTGTAGTCAGTTTTGATGTTATCATAGAATCATAGAATGGGTAAGGTTGGAGAGGACCTCTGGAGATCATCTAGTCCAAGCCCTCTGCTCAGCAGGGTCACCTAGAGCATGTTAGACAGGGCTGCATCCAGGCAGGCCTTGAAGATCTCCAGAGAAGGAGACTCCACAACCTCTCTGGGCAACCTGTGCCAGTACTCCGTCACTCGCACAGGGAAGAAATTCCCCCTCACGGTCAGGAGGAACTTCCTGTGCTTCAGTTTCTGCCCATTGCCTCCTGTCCTGTCACATGGAACAACTGAAAAGAGTTTGTCCTCGTCCCCTTGACACCCTCCCTTCAGGTACTTATACACATTGGTAAGATCCCCCCTCAGTCTTCTCTTCCCCAGGCTGAAGAGGCCCAGCTCTCACAGCCGTTCCTCACAGGACAGGTGCTCCAGCCCTCTGATCATCTTTGTAGCCCTATGCTGGACTCTCTCCAGTAGATCCATGTCTCCCTTGTATTGGGGAGCCCAGAACCAGACACAGGACTCGCGATGAGGCCTCCCCAGGGCTGAGTAGAGGGGCAGGATCACCTCCCTCCACCTGCTGGCAACACTCTTCCTAAAGCACCCCAGGAGACCATTGGCCTTTTTTGCCACAGGGGCACATTACTGGCTCTTGGTCAACCTGTCATCCAGCAGCACTCCCAGGTCCTTCTCTGCAGAGCTGCTCTCCAGAAGGTCAGCCCCCAGCTTGTACTGGTGCCTACGGTTATTTCTCCCTAGGTGCAGGACTCTGCACTTGCCCTTGTTGAACCTCAGCAGGTTCCTCTCTGCTCAGCTCTCCAGCTTGTCCAGGTCTCTCTGAATGGCAGCACAGCCCTCTGGTGTGTCAGCCACTCCTCACAGCTCGGTATCATCAGCAAACTTGCTGAGGAGGCACTCTGTCCCCTCATCCAGGTCACTGATGAAGAAGTTGAGCAGGATGGCACCCAGTACCGAGCCCTGGGGAATGCCACTAGCCACAGGCCTCCAACTAGACTCCACGCCACTGACAATGACCCTCTGAGCTCTGCCTTTCAGACAGTTCTCAATCCACCTCACTGTTGTCAACTCATCTAGCCCACACTTCCTGAACTTCTCTAGGAGGATGTTATAGGAGACAGTGTCAAAAGCCTTGCTGAAGTCAAGGTACACAACGTCCACTGCTCTCCCCTCATCTACCCAGCCAGTCATTCCATCATAGAAGGCTATCAGATTGGTTAAGCAGGATTTCCCCTTGCTGAATCCATGCTGGCTCCTCCTGATCACCTTCTTCTCCTCCACATGCTTAGAGATGACATCCAGAATGAGCTGCTCCATCACCTTTCCAGGGATGGAGGTGAGGCTGACTGGCCAATAGTTGCCTGGGTCCTCCTTCTTGCCCTTCTTGAAGACTGGAGTGACATTGGCTTTCTTCCAGTCCTCAGGCACGTCTCCAGTTCTCCAGGACTTTTCAAAGATGATGGAGAGCAGCCTGGCAACAACATCCGTCAGCTCCCTCAGTACCCGAGGGTGCATCCCATCCGGGCCCATGGATTTGTGGATGTCTAGCCTGCCCAGAAGGTCTCAAATCCTATCCTCCTCAATCAAAGGAAAGTCTTCCCTTCTCCGGACTTTCTCCCTCACGTCCAGGCCGCAGGATTCCTGAGGGTTGCCCTTGGCAGTGAAGACTGAAGCAAAGAAGGCATTCAGTAATTCTGCCTTCTCTGTATCCCTTGTCACCAGGGCCCCTGCCCCATTCAGGAGTGGGCCCACACTTTCCCTAGTCCTCCTCTTACTGCTGATGTATCTGAAGAAGCCCTTCCTGTTGTCCTTGACATCTCTTGCCAGACTCAATTCCAACTGGGCCTTAGCCTTCCTCACCGCATCTCTACATACTCTGACTGCATTCCTATAATTCTCCCAAGCAGCATGTCCCCTCTTCCACATTCTGTGTACTTTCTTCTTCCGTCTGAATTTGGCCAGGAGCTCCTTGCTCACCCTCGCAGGTCTCCTGTCCCTTTTACTGCACTTCTTACTCATAGGGATGCACTGCTCTTGAGCTTGGAGGAAGCGATGTTTGAATATTAGCCAGTATCGTGGGACACAGTGTATTACATACAATTTTGATGGTTGTCAAGACTAGTAGCCATAAGAAATTGTTTATAACTTACAGTCATTTGCTTTTTTCCCTAGAAATGTGTGACCCATAGATCATATATTAAAGTAATTCATCAGTCTGATGAAGCTCGACTGATCTGTTTATTTTGTGCTCTCTGCTTAAGTTACAAGACTGTTCTCTAAGGTCGTGTGAAAACTCTTCTTTGCCTTTCTTTTCCATTGAGTGACTTAACTTTTACCCTAAAAGCATTCAGAATATGATTTCTAGTACACCTTAAGAGGACTTATACTTCCTCATATGACAGATATGAACTACTTGCTTGCAAGTTATTCTGTACCGAAACTACTTATGAGAAATTTTTCACAAACAAAATGCATACATTAACATAAACTTAAATATGATTCATAATTCACCAAAATGATTGGTAATTCTTTTTCCTGTTGCTCACTTTAACTCAACACATTACTTTGAGAATACTACAGGTTTACTTTTTTTATTTCTGTTTATCTGCCTAAATTTCTTGTAGTTATTGTATAGGTACAATAAATCTACTTATTGTATTTGTAATATGAAAGCACAATGAAACATTACTCCAATTTTATTTAGCCTTTCTAGACCTTAAAAGAAATTGTGTGTACAGTTTGTAAGAGTTAGGATAGTGAGTGAGAAAAGAGATCTCTTTATATTAAGAGGGAAGGCTAAACTGGAGAGGTTAGTTTTATGGGTAATTTTTGTCTTAGTCTTAAAAGTGACCAGTAAATCATCTATAGCAGCAGCAAAACTAAGATCTGAAGGAGTAGAAATCCCGCCAGAAGTTTACTTTGTATGGAACTAAGCTCATATTTAAAAGTTTTAATAGCTTTTTCTATGACGTGAAAATATTGTAATATATTGTGCTCTTTTCTCTCTTAGCCATTTCTTGTGGACATCCTGGAGTACCTGCCAATGCAATTCTTACAGGAGACAGATTTACATATGGCTCCATAGTTCACTATTCTTGCATAGGAGGTCGAAGTCTTATAGGAAATTCTACTAGAGAGTGCCAAGAAGATAGCCACTGGAGTGGAACTCTCCCTCACTGTTCAGGTAGTTATACCAACCATCAACTGACGTGACCTTATAATTAAATGAATAAAGCTGTTCTCATGCAATTTTAACTCCAGATGGATCTGTATTTTGTTTCTTCTGCAGGTATACTTTAATTTCATCAGCCACTCAGCTGATTTGTAGCCATTTATTGAAATACTCTAATGCATTTGCCCTCATTCTGTTAGTCATTACTTTGCCAACCTTGTTCTTTAGTTGCATACTATAATGGGATACTACAGTGAATAGATGCCACAAAACAGCATTTAAACACTAGTACAGTTCTGCTTTACATGTTTGCATTTATTCAGTTTTATTTATCTGAACTCTGCTTTGTAAGCAAAGGTTGCCACGTGTAAAAATGTTGATGAAAAAACACCACAGCAAAGGTACTAGCTGGTAATCTGCTTACATTATATACTTTTCTTCTTTTCGCTTACAGGAATATCCTTTATTAGTGCCATATGGCCAAATGTTAGGAACTTCAGCAGTGTTCTCAAGAACTGTAGTTTATTCCTGCCCAGGCTAACTCTACAAATTTAGATGGAGTTGTAAAACATATGATTTTGCTGAAGTCTAGAGGATCTAGAGGATGAGGATTGTAGTAAGGATATCTGCAGTAGATTAATAAGAAGTTTTGTTACAAGCTTCAGAGTATAAGAAAACATATAACCTTTGATGAGGAAAGAGGATTGTGCCGTATGAGGAGGAAGGGAAGATGAAGAGAATTGTCCCAAAGAATCTTCTACATTTGTCTAAGCCATTGGGCGTTCTCACTGTCAGACTCATGTAATTCATTGTGGCATGCTTTGTATTCCTAAACATCCATAAATTAGTTCTTGTACATATATAAACTGAGATTTTCAGATCAGTTGAGGTATGTGGCACTCATTAATTTAAAATTTGAGTCATTAATTTAAATAGCTGTAAGATATTTAAATTCTGTGCTTTTGTGAAAAAACTCAAGAGTTCATGGATAACGGTCTATTCATAAACTTATTTGGTAAAGATACAGAGCAGTACTTGAAGCGTTGAGGAAAGGAAGTCAATTTAAGTCACTAAGGTTTTATTTCTGTTCTCTATGTTTCAAGGAGTAAAGAACTTAGCCCTAAGTTCCAGTTACCCTCTCTCAATTCTACCTTACTTGAGAGTCTCAGGGCTCTAAAAATCACTGCCATCACAGTCTCTGTGCCTGGACTTTAAAGGGAATCTTTGCAGGAAAATAATGGATAATATCTACACAGAATTGTCTTTTTATTGCTTATTTTGAATTCTTATTTATGTCATTTCACTTTTTTTTTATCCAGTATAAAGATGCCATATCTGAGAATGCACCGAGATTTTAAATTCTAAATGTCAGAGCTCTCTATTGCTTTTACTCAGTATGTCCTGTTACCCAGCATGTTCTACCAGAAGGGATGATTCTGATTCCAGTGGAAAGAAATTTTAATTATTAACAACTGAGACTCTTCAGATACTGCTTATTAGCATAGTATTTTTATTGACTTATAGATTTTCAAACCATGGAACACCCCTGTTGTCATCTCCTCTCATGGGGAGAAAAAAAAAAGCATTTAGTGTAACTAAAGAGTTTTTACTGGTGCAGAAATTAACTAAGTTTGAGTTTAGTCTGACATCATCTTGTGAGCAGGGAGATTCTGTAGGAGAAAGTTATCTCTGTTAATTTAATTAAAAAAAAAAAAGAAAAAGTGTCCCATTCCCTAAAGCATTTTGAATTATAAATGGAATTATACATCCTATTTAGGTATTTAGGAGCTGACTTCATTAAAAAAAAATATGAATAATTTGTATTCATTATGTCAGTGAAAGAATTATTAGGTCCAGGACAACTAAGACTTCTAATTGGGTTTGTACTGGAGATATATGAAAAAAAAGTCCTAATACAACGCTGGAAATCCTGTAATAATTTTCTGCACTGAGTTTATTTCTGTACTTTATATTAATATATGTCTGAATGATAGTGTAAATATGGTCTCAAGGTTTGTTATCAGCTGGGACCTAATGCAGTGAAAGACAATATGATGAACGCTTGTATCCTCTGAGCTGACTGATAGCTGAAAGTGTTCAGTATCTAATTGAATAAGATTCTAGTATAAGATGATTCACACACCCATTTTTCAGTAATGAATTTGTTATCATCTATACTGCTAAATAAAAAAGGGTCTAGATGTAGACAGCACTAGAAATCTCTTTGTCTGTGTTGATTGTCTGTAAGCTTGCATAGTTCTGCTTGATTTTCTCTAAGACAAAACTTAACTTTGTCCAAGACAAAAGTCTGATGACTAAATCTAGGCTAATTCCCTCCAGAGACTGTGTCCATAGGAAAATGGGACATCATCAGGATCTTATAATCATAGATCCTTATTCTCTGCACAGTCCCTGCAGGCTTTTCATTCACAAGCATCCCCCCATGCTCACATGCCACATCTCAAAGTATGTGCCACATATTCTCAGTTTCATGCTATAAAAACACTACTGTGGTAGCATGGATCACAATCCTTATGTTATCTCACACATTTTAAGCAGAGAAAATGCCTGTGAAATAATGGGGGTATGGGAAAACAGGTATCATCCAGAGATAACATCCAGGTTGCAGATTAAGCAGCATTAGGACGTAGATCATGAGCACTAGTACCTGATCGCTGTGACAGTTATGCTGTTGGCACAGTCTCTGAAATGGTTTTCACCCATCCCAGCTAACACTCTCAAACAGTTCCCAGACAGTTTGTGTGTCAACAGGTACTGGAGACCATTCTCAGAGAGCACTTTGGATGGAATCAATCGGTTTTGGAGAAAGAGTTTAATAGTATGCCTGTAAACAGAATATACCTGCTGGCATCTTGGCATTCGCGCTGTTTACAAGCATAGATTTAGACAACGAAACCTAAGTTCCACAAGGGACCAGAAGTTAGCCTTGAAATCAGGAATTGCTTCTTGATCTCCATTTGTTAGACAGTATAGTATCTAAAACATCTGTCTCAAGCTTGATACACTGGAAAAACTTATGCCGCACACTCTATAGTCATCCTTTCTGACTCTAATACAATTTTTTGTTTCTAAAGTAAGAGCTTCTTAATATGAATTTTCTCAACTGTTTTGCTGTTGTTTTTACTGGGTTCAAGATTTTGTGCTGTGTGTTTATGATGAAAAAAGTATGTAAGAACATACTGAGTTTGTCCAATGGAATTGTTTAGACATATTTTGAAAAAAAAAAAAAAAAAAAAGGTCTAGAAACATCATTCTTAAAAATGGAAAGCAAAGGTTTTCAAAATAGAAAATTTTCTGTGGATTGTTATGACCCACTGTTCAGACACAGAGAGTTTTAGCAGAGATGATACAATTTTAAGTCAAAATCTATAATATATTGCTGATACTGAGGCAATCCAGCCTATTCTTCACAAAGAGTTACACAATGTGACTGTTCAAATAGCTTTTCATACTTTCATCTTCTGTGATTCATTTAGAACTATAATGAGACTCTTTCTGTGGCCTAAATGGTGGAACTAATGCAGAGATTGCAGGGTGTATTTTAATTCATATTGAAACCATACCTTATTGGCCATCTTGGTAGCACTTCCTTTCTCAGTTTTATCTGATAAGGCAACTGGTTGTGTCATCAGAGCTACCTGGACAGGTTTGAGAGGTCGTTTTTACAGCACTTCCTTTGTCCATTAAGCCAGTAACTAACATTTGCACAGGAGCTTGAAGGATAGGGAAGAAAGTGAGGAACCCTTTCCTTTCTTAATGGGCACAAGTGACCAGGTACCACAAGTGGCCAGGTACTCTTGGCTGCCAGTATATCTATTTCAATAAGATAAATATTAAGTAATATTAGTTTTCTAATAACAAAAATGAAATAGTAACATCAGTGAAGAGAATTACATATAAGTTTCCTAAGAAATATATTTGTAAGAACTTCCTAAGAAGTTATTATTAGTAGTAGAGTTGAACAATAAAAAGCAGTGTGTTGAAAATGTTATTTATATCAAAAAGATAACCGATAAATTTGTTTGACTGATAAAAAATGGCAAAAGTTCTTCCTGTGCTAATAGTTATATTTTATTTTTCATTTAAATCGTATTCTATGCTCTGTTTAGACTTGAAGTAAGAAGCAGACTAAAAAGAGATGTTTTTATCTTTGGCTTTGGCTTCACTCCCACACACTGCAAGAAAAGTGATTAATTATAAAAGAAACAATCCAACTAGTAGTAGTATTTACAAAAGATAATCCTTACTACAACTACAGTTAAACATAACTTCCCTGCCAACGATTCTGCTGTGTTGTGCATTACAGGAAATAATCCTGGCTATTGTGATGATCCAGGCATACCAGCTCATGGGTCGAGACTTGGGGATGAGTTCAAAATAAAAAGTCTTCTACGTTTCTCATGTGAAATGGGTTATCAGCTGAGAGGATCTGCAGAACGAACATGCCTGCTTAATGGTTCTTGGTCAGGTATACAACCTGTGTGTGAAGGTATGTACTGATGCTATCAGGATTTATTGCTTAATTGAATATCTTACAAATGACCTTTTATTCTTTAATTAGTAGGAAATACTGTGCCAAAAATATACTTTCAGATTGCTCTTCAGAAATGTGGTGTAAAATAGTTTACAAGCAGTTATTGTTTTGTTTAAAAATCTCGGCCCAAACTTACAAGATTTTGGAGTGTGTATTTATAAAGTAGATTGTATGAGAGTAATTCCAGTTAAACATATACTGAGTTTGGCAGTAGAGAGTAAATCCTCAAGTTAAATGTAAAATTAAACAAATGCTACTGATTGAAAATATGAAAATGAAGTGGTAAATCTGTCACCCAACTTACAATAATACAAGATTTTCACATAAGTTAGATTTAATCTTTATGAGAGATGCTGTTTTTTACGCTAGCTTCTTCAAAATAAATGTAATAGAGAATATTTCTGGAAATCACTTTTAAGAATAAGATACAAAAATACAATAAAGCTTTTTAACACTTTTTTATGCACTATCAAAAATAAAAAGAAGTAATGGAATACTGCAGAATCAGTTTTAAAATGACTTCTTTCTTTTCAAGAATATTTGAAAAGATAGTTGATCTCACTCAGTGGCCCAGATACATAGCTGACAAGTCCTGCAGTATCTGTTATCTCTTACTCAACAAAAAAATTGAAGACTAGACAAAGTATTTTTCACAAATTTACGCTGTTTTCTAGTTATAGGTGTTATCACAGTATTTTCTTTTAACAGTGTTCTTCAGCATGGACTGGTTTTCTGTCAAAGTAAATTCCAGCCATGACTACATGAAAATGTCAGTGGGGACAGGATGAATATTTACAGGAAAAAAATTAAGCTGTGAAGTAGAAAATTTAAGTTAGCAATTTCCCTTCTTCCCCTACATGAAGACATTAAGTGTAGCATGATAGCAGCAGTCAGTGGCAATTAATGGTGATTTTTTTTTTTTTTTACTTCCAACTTGTTTTCAGTAACAAACCTTCTTTCAGTTTTTCTATTCTCCTTGAGCATTACAGCATGATAGTATAATATAAATTATGAAGAGACTAGGAGAACATATTTTCACCCTTACACACTATGGGTAAGCTATGTCATGTAACAACATGATGACTAAGCCCACTGATTTTAAAACTGGCTTTATCTCGGATATTTTTATCCTGCTTGTCAATAAACATAGTTGATGTTTATTCCACCTGTCAGGAAATCACACGCTAGATAAGCGCTTAGTGTGTTAATACCTTTCTTTGAGTCTGTGGTTGTTTGGCTGATTTGGCATCTGCTGAGGTAATTGATATAGATCATCACAGGCTTGAAGAAAGCGAATAACAGCCAAGAACATTCAAAAGGATTCCTGTCAATACTTATTTCCTCATAAGCAGAAAGGAGGAAGAAAGAAGAGCAACTATTAGAACTGCCACTTGCCAGAAGTTACTTCAGAATTGACAACCATGACTCCACATTACTTCTGACGTTCCCCAAACTGGCAACAATGTCAATTGAATCATCAATGACTTTTTCACTAGAATTTTTGGTGTTAGATGTTTTCAACTGTAAGTTCTCTGAGAAAGTGTGAGGAGGTCTAAAGACAAAGCAGAGAGGAGCTCAGGCACTATCATATGTGCTGAATGGGTTCCATTCTGCAGAATTTCTGAGAACTGTTATTTCTTCTTTAAGAAATTTCCTATTATCTCTAGCACATCTTCTTCACACCTGTAATTTAATTTTTTCTTTCTTTTACATTGTTTTAATGTTTTATGTGCCAATTGCATCCATCTCTAGTGAGAATTTTGCAGTCCCCCTTTTGTAGTCTCAGAACTACTATAAACATTCAATGGTCATACAAGATAAATTTATAACAATCCTATCACATTAGCTCCAACTGAGATAACCCTGTCTACCAATATGAGAATACCTGAGCTAGTTTGTTGGTAGCTGATGGACTCTCCAAGGAGGGCAAATATTCTAACTGATTCTTCTATTTTAATACAGTTTTGAGTGGTAAACCCTAAAAGTTTGTGAAATGTAGCCTCCTGATGAGGGAAGAGACAACACTTTTTCAACAAAATGGTAGAGAAGACTTAAGAGAGACTTGCAAAGGCAAAATGGTCATCAAACTGTTTAAATAACTAGAGTTTCAGTAATTCTGTGAGCTCCATGGCTATCATGAGGAGATATCTTGGCTTTTGGCATATAGTATCTCAAAAGATAGTCAGGACACCACACCGGGTGGAGTAATTAGCAAAAGGTTAAATGAAGTGCTTTTATACCTTAAAGACTTACAGTCTGTGGTTTTGTTCTGCACTGGCAAGGATTGTCCTAGAACTGTACCTATAATCTAGTATCTAGTATATATGTATCTAGTATAGCATGGGACAAGGACTTTTTACAGTAAATAGTATAGTCACAAGGCCAGAGGACGGTCTCTGTATTGTTAAGGTAAGTGTAAGAAGTGGATGAAATTAGTATCCTATAGAACATTTTTATCTATCTTATTCACTGCATTGAGAAATTTCAAAATATGAAGCATGGTCAGCTACCCACCTATAAAAGAAAAGCACGTCTGCTTTAGTTTGGATACGCTGATCAGTAGCATATCTCAGCTAAAAAATGAATTATTCAAGAGTATGTTGTATTTTTATTTTCTTGGTTGAGATTGTAGTGGACTATGGAAGATTATTATTCACTGCATCACAATCTGATAATTATGATTATCAGATTTTTCAGATATCAGATATTCAGATTATCAGATAATTGTGGTTATCTGTCTGTGAGCAAAAGCAAAAGTAATTTAAAATGTTGCTGCAGTGAAGTTTACAGTGACCAGTTACAAATCAGAGTACACATACCCTATTTGCCAGGCACCTCATACAATCCACTTGTGTTTATATTCAGGTCAACCAAATCTCTAGCAAAATACTGGATATAGTAGTATCACACTGTATCATTGCATAAATGCCCTAAAAATAACCAAAAACAAAAATCAGGCAAATCCTTTGCAGTTTCTGCTGTACAAAAAGCACAGATGATTTAGAGGGAGGCTGGAACTCCTATAGTGATAGCTGGAAGGTGTGGAGATACCCGTAGCAGTTCTGGAACAGAAAAAATCAAGGTGTCTGGTATTGCATCACTATCTCTACTACAGCAGGGATGATTATGAGAAACACACTTCTTTCGTTTTCCTTCTGCCTGAAGGCCAGGAAATTCTAGATGTGAAGCCATAAGAGTAAGTTTACCTTGAGAGAGGTTTCATTCGTCATTTTAGAGTAGAGGGAAAAGAAAGATAGAGGAAAATCAACCTACACTATTCTTTCTATCATATAATTTGTCAGAAGAAGCATCTGTCTAGATGCTTCTGTCTAGACTTAGCTATCATAGGTTAGTGATTGTGTGGCCCAATTGATGTAGTTGAATGATACAAATGATCACATAAAGAAAACTTAATTGAATCAAAGGCTATTTTCCATGTTCAAATGCAGCGGTGAATAAGAAGAGAGCATGGTGTACAGAATTAGAAGTAATAAAGTCAATGCCATTTACATCCAGTAGCTTCCTGAAGGAGTTAGGTTTTTTAAAAAATAATACTGTGCACCTTTTTTTGATCATGCTGTTACATATGCCATACTGACAGAATTACATAGATCCCTATTAACGTAGATCACTTAATGGTCCTTGCTACTAATTCATTCATAGGGGAATTTTCAAGTTCCAATTAACTGTTTTTTTTTCCCCCTTCAAAAGTTGAAGCTATTTGGTGCACGGAAAGTGAAAAAGACTTCATTAAAACAAAAACATTTATGAATTACTGTAAACATCAATACTAGTCTTAGTCATTCTAATTGGCCAATTATATTCTATTTTAATTTAATCCTGTATAACTATTAGCATAAATAAGAAAACATGATCATTATTCTTGGAACAAAATCATTTGAATTAAGCAAATATGAAGAAAAGTAATAAGCAAAATAAGTTTTGTATGTATAGCATTAGAATTTTTTTATAGTCAGTTAGTGTCAAATTATTTTTCTTTCAAATGTTCAGCAGACTATGTCCTTCCATAAATTCCATAAATACATTTAGACTTAGTGAACTCATGTAAGCTTTCTTCATGGAACTTGGTATTGTACCTTGGCCAGAGCCTGTGTATTGTCTTTAATTTATTATATTAGCACTTGTAATGGAGTTCTTCCAGTTCACTAAAGATTTGGCTAATTTGAATTTCAAGAGATATGTATATTCTATAATCTTTGATATGTTTCCTCTTTAATGTATTCACTGCGCAAATTAATTTAACTGGTTGAAGGAACATTTTATTGATGACTTCTCTGCATGATATTTGCTATACTCGTTATGTATGTTTATGCATTCAAATCTTCAAAGGTTGTTAGACTGTCATTTCTGATCTTTTTTCCTTTCTTCCATTAATGCTTCTTCTTCTGTGTCAAAATTTGCCTTTTTTTTTTTTTTTTTGTCAACGTTATGTCCAAATTTAGCTTACAGTTAGAAACAAAAATCAGGAAAAGCAAGATGTAAAATTTCTGCTACCTTCTTCTTTTGGAATAAGGACTCATTCCCTGTATAAAAAGTTAGTTAAAAATTGAAGTTGAAAAAATATTGAAGTTGATAAAAATTCAAAACATAATCTGTCACTATTCCTATCATGCTATAATGCTCATACTAGTTCTACCATTAACTACCAGTTTAGCGATGTGTTACATTTGGCATTCTTTTGATTGGAATTGCATCTTTTTCAAAATGTTTACTGAAGCTATGCAAATGTGAAAATGTGCTTGCAAACATCTGGCCTCGTCTATCCCAAGCCATTAACTTTAAATCTGTTATATTCATATTTGATCTGATAATTGGGTTAGACTAAATCATTTCAGTTCTCAGGGTGTCTCTCAAGAGACACTGTTGGTCTCTTGAGAAGAAGGAACTTGTAGTTCCTGAAATTTCTGCAAGGGTTAGTTTCAGTATGTCCTTCCAGCTTGAGGAAGCAACTCATGCTCCATGGAAGATTAAAGAAATACACATTTCTTCCTAACTCTTAGTTAATTCTGTTACTCACTTAACCCCATGATAATTTCATCTTATTCATAAGAAAAGGAATATTTTCTGTCCACCCTTGGAATTTATTATACTTTCTCTAGCATCCTGTCCACAGGGATGGTCAAATCAATGCTTTAGACAAAAGTTGTTATGAAAAAATCAAAACAAACAAAAAATTCTTCTCACATGATTATCTGTTCCATGGGAAAAAAAAATGACACTACTGTCTGAATCTCAGATGTATGAGGTTTAACCGTAGTCTACAGATGTTGTAAAGATTTGAAGCCAATACAGAACTTACTTCTTTGGTTCTTTTGAAAGACAGAAATGGACAGGAGGGATCATAAATTCCCATTTACTTATTTTTATGATTAGAAATGGAGATAGTAGTAGTCAGATAGAAAAGAGAAAAACATATCCAAGGGCAGAACAGAGGCATTAGGTGAGTCAGAAAGTGCTGCATGATCTTTCTTCTGTCCAGTGACTATACTGGGTAGAACATAACATTTTCAAGACTCAAGTGCACTGTCATATTATCATATTAATTCCCTTAGCTTCTTACACATGAATTATGAAAGAGACCAATGAACATTTTTTATACTTACTATCCCTAATTAATCAAAGTAACATATTAAGTCAAAAATACAACCATTAAACATTTTCTTTTAATATTTGCTATAACTTTTTAATAAAGTAGGCTCTTTAGAAAGCATCGACCTTCACTTTTCAGTTCCATAATGGAAATACTGACTTCTAAAACTTTTTCTTGGCAGCTGTATCTTGTGGGAACCCTGGCACTCCGGCCAATGGTATGATAATATACAGTGATGGAATATTATTCTCCAGCTCTGTCATCTATGCCTGCTGGGAAGGTTACAAGACTTCAGGGTTAACTACTCGACATTGTACTGCCAATGGCACATGGACTGGCATTGCTCCAGACTGCACAGGTCAGAAATAGCTTTCTACCTCAAAAGCTTTAAAATAGTAAGAAGGCCAACCTTTCTACAGAAAAGGATTATTTGATTTGATTAAAAAAACCAAAAACAAAAAGCATTTCTCCCTATTTTTTCTTTCTAGTAGTATATAAACATTTTATTAAATTAAGCTATTCATTAAATAATTAAAGGGAGATACATTTCTTAATACATACTAGATATTACCAGATATACTTTTTAAGATAGATATATTGGCAACTTTTCTGTGTTTGTCTCCCTCATGAATGCATATGTTAAAAATATTGCATTGTTTTTTTGCTTCTTCCATGTCTCCTTTAGCCTTTGTGTAGCTTATGTACAGAGGATGAAGTGCTATTAGTGCTAAATCAGATTTTATGTAGTGGGATAACTAAGCCCAACCTGATCAGTAAAGATTATGGCCATTCTGCTAAGGACCAAGTGTCAGGGAGCAGCAAAGGTGAGCGGCTCCACAAAAGAAGGCAAGCTGGCAGTGAAGGGAGGCAGCAAGGCTAGCAGAGGCAGTGACTTCCCTGATGAGACCAGACCTGCAGGGGCAAGGAGAGCAGAGCAGGTCAGGTGACAATAACCTTGGCCAGCCACAGTCTAATGATCTCCAGGCAAGTGTGCAAGTGGATGAGGCAGGTCCAAGATCAAACCAGGAGGCCCAGTTTGCAATGTCAGTGACCAGGCATAGGCACACCTGCAACATAGCTCAGGTACGGACCAAGGGTGAGGATTTGAGCTTAAATGCAGCTCCTGAACAAATGAGAAGAAGCTTAGACAGAGCTCCTCACAGCTCTCTCACACACAGATCTTTCCACAGCCAACTGATCCCAGGTTACAGGACTGTATCACATCAGAGCTGGCCTGGAACACAGGTAGCCAAACCCCTAGGAGGGGAGGAAAGAGGGGGGAAAGATTGTTACTGCACTCAGGGCCCCAACAAGCAGGTTACTCAAAAAAATAGAAGGCAGCAACATGGAGTCTGTTAGAAAAGCTACATACTGACCCTTGAGAGAGGTGATGTCAGATAAATAATACTGGATTCTGTTCTGTTAAACAAAGGCATCTTTCCAGGACTAAGCAAGATAAAGTTTCTCTATTAAACATTAGAAGTAGAAAATAAATCCTGAGCTCGGCGACACTGATACAGAAACAGGAATTTCTTAACTCCATTGGAATTTCTTTAAGCAATCAGTATTTGACATAATGTGACAAAAGTTCTAGTATGGAAGATTTAAAATCCCAACAAAACCGTTATGTCTAAGTGCTAGCATAACAAGCTGAAGTATCAGTAGAGCTGTTTGCTCTGCATTCTAGAGTTTATTTCAGGAATAGAGTGTGTTTGAGTGCAGTGTTTGGCTCAGAAGATTGTAGTATTGCAAAAAAAAATCTTTTTTAGCTTAAATTTTTTTTTTGATTTCATGTAAAATGCATTGATCAAAATTTTTATATTTTGTACACTAATAAAGGGATATTAGCTATATATGACTGTGTGTGTTCTTTCAATGTTTCATTATATGGTTATTGAAAAGAAAATCCTKTTTTTTTTTTTTTTTTCCTTCATTAGTGATCAGCTGTGGAGATTCAGGTGCATTAGCAAATGGCATTCAGTTTGGAAATGATTTCACCTTTAATAAGACAGTCAGATATCAGTGCAATCCAGGATATTTGATGGAGCCTGCTGGTTCATCTACCATGCGTTGCACAAAAGATAGTACTTGGAACCAGAGTAAACCAATTTGCAAAGGTTTGTTTTCAGACTTAAGTAATTCACGAATATTGTTCTGATTCTGTGGAATTCACTAGTAAGTGGTTTTATTTATAAAAGATAAAATTTGTCAAGCATCCTTCTGTGATAATTAATATGCAAATACAACTAAAACATCTAGATAAGTATTTGTGTAAAATTTTTATTTGTGTTGTACATATAAAGTGATACAAAGTCCATTAGAATACTCACATTAATGACTTCATTAGAACCAAACCATTCTGCAGTAAGATTATCAGAGCACTAACTGAAAATGCTAAGAATGAAACCCATTTTCCTTTTTTGGACTCTTTTATCTCAGATTGAAGGACCAAAATTTTCTAAAGGGATCCCACAAACTAAATTTTCCATAAAAGAAGATTCATTTGATGAAGTATTATAGTCATCAAAAGCAGCCATAAAGATGTTTTACAAATACCTAATTACAAGCACTAGCATATATGTTAACATAGAGAGATTAGAGCTGAAAGGTGAATAAGGTAGCCGGTGAAAATTCTGAGCACTGCTTCAGCAACTCAGCGAGTAAATTTAACAGCCAAGGACACCTTTTTTGTGTAAAAGGCTTAGACTGACACCTTACTCTACATTGCTTTAAAGTGTGTAAGTCTAGCCTACTAATTAAATTTTGGCCTATATAGTTGACTAATCACATTTTATGTTGTAGAAATCACTGAATCATTTCACATTTCTACTCTTTGTTGAAAGAATCAATGTATAAATGTAAATTTGGTCATTCCAAGTTTCATCGTTTTGGGGACTCTTTCAGAAACTGTAAAACATCATAGATCCATCAGACTCATGTTGCATCAAGGGGTTGATGCCTTAATGATTACCACATAATTACCAGTCAAGTCAATGTACTTTTTGTGATGAAAGCCTTAGAAAATGAGAAAGTTGATACAGTCAATATAAAGGCTTTAAATAGAGCTACACAATTAGTTTAAAATAAAATGAAAATATTTATTGAAAATGTATGAACAAGACATTTACCTAGCTCAAGAGCCTGTTGCCAGGAATGATCAGCAATGAATGTGTAAGGAAGAGATTAAGAACCACATAAAAGATATACTCTTCTGTTTTCTAGTGGCCTAAAGCCCAGGAACTTCCTAAGCCTACAGGTGGTATGATTTGTATTGTTTCTCTTATTAACAGCTTATTATCAGTTCTGTCAATATGGGCATGTTTTATTGGAGTGGAAGAGCATAAAATAATCTTTGACTTACAAAATGATCATATCCAGATATGATACTACATTCTCTTACATCCTATAAAATCTTGAAATTCTAACTTTTCTTTTTGTGACCAGCTATCACCTGCGGCCCCCCTCCGCCAGTACTCTATGGGAAAGTGGAAGGATCCGATTATCGCTGGGGTGCCAGTGTGAGTTACAGTTGTGCAGAAGGCTATCAGCTATCTAACACAGCTATTCTCTCCTGTGAGGGCCAAGGAATATGGCGGGGAGACATCCCACAATGTTTGCGTAAGTGTTCTTGGTACAATTATGATGGACTTCACCAAACTATCTCAGGCTGCAGTCAGTTTCTTTCTTATGATTTGAAAAGGACTGGACTGGATCAGGTAATATATGGACTACTGCAGGACCCTCCTTCCTTCTTCCATAAAGCATATTCTGCTATGCTGTTGAGTGGTTGTACCTGTTCATGGCTTTCTTCCTTTCTCTGAAAGTCACCTCCATCTCTTATTCTCTAATTTGACCCAACATCATCTGCCTTACTGGCAGTCTTATTTAATGTTCTGACTGAGTTGTGGTGAACATGATTAAATATTTTCTCTTAAACTTTTTATTTCTTTCCTCCATTTTCATTTCCATTAACAGGTGAAAATAAGGATCATAACCCTTAAGCTCATAGCTATCCTCTGTTTTCTTAATCCATTTTTCTTTTCTGAAGGCGAATATACACCCTCATATTTTGCTTGTTTTGATTTGCAGCTTCTTCTAAAACTGTCAGTTCTCCTCCTCCAGTGCCTGAAGTCTTGTCATGGCTCTGACAAAGATTTTTCCTTTTACTTAATGAGGGAAAAAAATTCCAGCCTACTCACCTGAGGGCAGCTGCTCTGAAAACTGGATACATTTTGAAGCATTACAGTATAACATTGGCTTCTTTCAGATCCAAATCTGATCCGCTTTTAAGTGTCTCAGTTAAAAGGCCTGATATTTTCAGGTTAAGTTTTATGCCTATAATAACAATGACAATTAATTATAAACTACTAGTAAGAATTTATCTGAGTTACAATCTTACATAGAAGACTGAACATTTATAAGATAACATTTGCACTCATATTCAGTATGTCTGACTTGCAGCTAGAACAACGGAGAATGCTTCTGAGCATTTGTTTAAGCATGTTCAGTTTTTAATAGTTCCTTCTTTTCTTTTACATATTAGCTGTATTCTGTGGTGATCCTGGTACTCCAGCGGAAGGACGCCTTAATGGAAAAAGTTTCACCTACAGATCTGAAGTTAGCTTTCAGTGTAGACCCCCTTTTATTCTGATCGGCTCTTCAAGAAGATTCTGTCAAGCAGATGGTACTTGGAGTGGAATTCAGCCAACATGCATTGGTAATAATTACCATTACTTACACTGTTTTTACTGAGAATATTCTTGATAAACAATTACACTGTCATAACTTGAGCAATTAGCTTTCCAAATATAGAAAACTTCTGCGTGGTATAAAAAGAACCAGATAAATAAGGTATTTTTAAGTATAAAATTTTTAGGATAAACACATTCACATGTGAAGTCATTTGTAAATTTACATGATTACTTGTCTGCTGGAAATGCAGAATGTCAACAAGTGCAAGAGCATAAATTAGTTTCCTCTATTTTTGGAATTTTTTAGATACATAGAAGAACTTTTTAGCAAATTAAAGACCAAATTCTATCACTGGAGAGTTAAAGGCAGTTCTTAGAACCAATCTTAAATCAAAAAACTCTTTGGACCATGCAAAAGTGGCTTGTACAACTTAAAAGTATGAAGTGCACTGGGTCTGGTCGTTTGAGATTTTGATAGACGGCTGAGTACTGTCAGCTTCATATTGACAGACATGTAAGCGATAGGCTTTTAGCATGTAACATGATCAGATTATGAGAAATACTGGACATCTGTTACTCCTGCAGACACAAGTGTTTGCCCAACTTGGCATGATTTGCTGGAGAAAATGATTTTGATGTGATAATAGAAGAATCTTCTGATATTTTCTCAAACAAAACAAAACAAAAAACATGTTCAGATACAGACTGTAGCCCAATTATGTGTTTACCTGTGGCTGAGATATTGGCTCTGTAGGAAAGCTGGTGTGGACACTTTGGGTGAAGAAGGTAAACAGGACTACGGAAAGCAGCCTGTATTTATGAATTGTTAAGATGTTAATGCTCAATATAATTCTTAAAGTAAATTCAAAAGTCCTTCATAATTTTTATGATGAATTTGGCTAGGTATATTACATCTGTGTTTTGTAACAGTGACAAGAAGGTCTAAGAAAACAAAATGTGATGTCTATAATAGAGAATTAACTATGAAAATGTCTTAACAAGTAAACTTCTCATTCACTTATGTTTTATAGCACAGTATAGAAGTATTTCCGTGTGTGCACAGCAAATGCTGTATCAAAGAGATAAACTTTATTTTACACCATAGTTCTTAAACTATTGTAATAGCAAAATACAATCACAGAATCACAGAATGGTTGAGGTTGTAAGGGACCTCTGGAGATCATCTAGTCCAACACCCTGCTCARGCAGGGTCACCTAGAGCACGTTGCACAGAATCTCATTCAGGCAGCTTTTGAATATTTCCAGGGAAGGAGACTCCACAGCCTCTCTGGGCAACCTGTTCTAGTACTCTGCCGCTCTCACAATTTTTCCTTACATTCAGGTGGAACTTCCTGTGCTTCAATTTGTGCCTGTTGCCTCTTGTCCTGTCACTTGGCACCACCGAAAAAAAGTCCAGCCTCTAAAACATTAAAGCATCTGAAATATTTACAGATAACATCATTAAAGCAATTGAAAATTAAGATCAGTGAACAGAGGACTGCCTATAAGCACCACATTCCCAAATGATGCCATCGTTTTCTATCTGCATATTGATCATTTCTTTATACTATCTGAAGACTGCTTCATTCTTTTCTACTGTGTTTGTTTTGTTCTGATGAGACACTTCTTAAAAAGTCAGTTCTGCTTCATGTTTCTATTATTAGCAATGGCACTCCAGAAGATGGCAGTTTATAAAAAGTTCTAGATAGTTCAGTGTGTTTGCTTTTTTTTTAATTTCTCATCAACATCAACATTCACTAAAACTCTTAAGCCTTTAGTATATGTCAGGCCAGCTGCTACTGCTGAAATTGTCCTGCCATCATTGAAACTGGAAGTAGACCTAGAGTGAAATGACATGTCACATTATTGGGTTACAGAAGCCTGAAAATTGTTTAGATTAAATACAGGGGCAAGCTATGTTCTTCATATTGCAATGTTAGCACAAAAACAGAGTTGTTTGCCGACAGAGAATAACACAGTACAGAGAGGTCCATGTGATCATGTCCTGTGCTGTCCCTGTCTAGATTTGACAGGGAGGAACCCCAGACCAAATACACTACCAGAATGAGATTAATCAGAATCAGCATCAATTAATCAGAAATAATTTCAGGCTGTTTTAAATTATGTTGGTGAAATTGAGCATCAAATAATTGTCTAAACTGTGTTGGCATACCTTTGGGTGAAGTCTTTCCCTTCTTCAGCATCTCCTCCTATAGAGGAGATTCCGTCAAACAATTAAGTATTTCATTTGCTATGAGGGAGCAATTATATATATATATATATATATATATATATATATATGTATGTATGTATGTATGTATGTATATGGTCTTAACTGTTAAGTGGTTCTTTGGAAAAAAAAGAGAAGGAAAATATGCCTCTATGTAGTCCATCTATACTGTGAAGAGTACTTTAGGAGGATGGGATATGTTATGCATTCAAAAAAGTTTAAAAGGATAAGCTCAGTAATAATGAACCTTTTTCTTTAACCTAATTTTAAAATCTACAATGCCAAAGATACCTGAAAAAAATCATTTAAATAATATCAATGTCCTGAAACGAAGTACTGTAATTTATCTTTGAAATTTAATGTATTGTATAGCAATACATACATTCCTTTAATAGTGTGAGTCTTGTAGTCAGTAAGCATTGATGAAATGACTTAATCTTTGCAAACAATTCTAGATTATTCTTTTTGTACAATAACATCTTTCATGTTTCACATTTTAAATTAGATCCAGCTCACAATACCTGTACAGACCCTGGTACTCCACATTTTGGAATACAAAACAGTTCCAGAGGTTATGAGGTAATTCTTTCATTTATTTGTCAGCTTCTTAAAATGAATATGTATTTAATAATTACAAAAACATTAAAATATCTGTAAGTTTAAAGATCTGTTATAAACCTTAGTAAATTTCCGCTGCTTCAGGCTTCATTCTAAGTTATTTTTTTAACATACAGGTTAAAGAATGAGCTTCTAACCTTGCAATATATCATGTATTCAGTTCTTCAGGGGAGTTCAGTACAGAGGACTATTTATAAATTGATTACACAATATGATATGACACAATATAATTACTTTGCTTTTTGACCATAATTCTTTCATACATTGATGAATAGTCAGTAAATACCTAACATCCCAAGACCTGTCTAATCCAAAGGCCATGTAGTCCTTGACAAAAACAGTCATCAAGTGACTTACTAAATTAGCAATTGATGCTTACATTTTATTCATAGTCAAAGAAGATAAAATTATTCTATGAGTTGGATCCAGATTCTCTGTGATGAATGTCCATTTCACAATTTCCAAATTCTCCATAGGATATTATTTACTAAATGACAGTCATAAAAATGACTGAGGAAAAAAAATATATACAACAATGATCAATCCTTAATCTTTTTTTAGATTGATTAACTTCATGTGGCGAGATTCTTCAGGTATAAATATTTGTGATTAGAATCTGAAATATACTTTCTTTGGGTTTGCTACTTATTTCTGATCCTAGTACAGTGTGCCATTTGGTGTTACAATCAAGTTCAGTAAGTTTCTGTAAATTCCTCTACTTTTTGGTGCAATCTCTCTCCTGGAATTATGCTGTCCATCTTAGATGTGGTTGATAGCTCCTTTCTTCACTGTTAATTTCCACCTAGCTTGTAGGTGCCCAGACACTTTCACATCAGCCACATCTTGTGGCATCCCCTCTGAGGTATGTTTCCTTTCAGTACTAGGTGCATCTGTTGTCTCATGTTGAACCCATGCCTGTCCCTGTCATCTCTTCAAACGCAACTCTAATCTGTGCCTAATTTGATCTAGGCTTTTCCCCCTTCCCACTTTAACCGGCTTCACAAGTTGACTTTAGATCAAAATTGTACTGCTCCAATTCCTCTGAATATGAAGACTAAATTTCTCTTTTCATTGACTTTTGGAGGCAGTGGTAGTTTTTTGTCTGTTCTGGACTTAGGCTTTCTTAAGTATGTGCTTTTTCTCCCAAACACAAATAATAATAACTTAGAGTTGAAGTTGTGCATGTATGGATTAACACGGTCAGATCACAATCTGGCACAACAAGACGTTGACTTCTCTCTGATTACTAGTGAGGTAGATTTTTTTTTCGGCATATGTGACTAGTGGGGCTTCTGGTTTGCCAAACTTCTATAAAACAGCTTTTAACAGTTTTTCCTCATCACAGAAAGATGTGATGGCAGGCAAGGAGAACTTGAAGGATTTTCTTTTATCTACCAGCATCACTTCTGTCTTGCCCTGGTTCATTTTGTGGCTGTTGTGCTTCACTGCTCTCTAACTGTTGCAAATGCCTCCAGTGTTTTTCCCCAGACTGTACACAGAGTACATTACTTTTATTTTTTATTTTTCCTGTAAAAGGAGAAGTACCTTCAACACAGACATTTAATTTTTCTTTGGCCTTCTGGATCAATGAAGAAATATTTACAGCTCATTATTACTTACTGATATTATAATTGGTAATTTTATAAGAAGCAAGATGACAGAGAGTGAAGATCAGCTACATTCTGTACTAGTCTCTACTACAGACATGCTGTGTGTCCTTGGAAAAACACAGAGATGAAAATGTTTAAAAATAGTAGCAAATGGATAAGCCTATAAAACCATATCAGTAATTTGACATTGAAAAATAATAGTGGATTTCCCAAGCCACTTCAGGTAGAACTGGGGCTGCATTTGCTGAACAGCTATCATGATAATCTCTTTTTGAG
The DNA here is from genome assembly GCF_003343005.1 of Rhea americana. Classification (NCBI taxonomy): domain Eukaryota; kingdom Metazoa; phylum Chordata; class Aves; order Rheiformes; family Rheidae; genus Rhea; species Rhea americana. Next base: position 757,362 of record NW_028186422.1, read on the forward strand.
CAACTAAGTATATATTTAACTTAGGTAGTCACTTTTGAAAATGCTGCCCTTTGCCTCACTTCTCTTTTTATTCTGTTGTACTGATTAGGTATTTTTTAATGTCTATTGAAGTTCTCTCATGAATTTTGCATTATATAACTATTTGTATTTATATCCCTGAAAAATATTTTATTAGTATTCATTGACTACACTTCACTTGCAATACACTTATTTGCATTTTTCCATGTGATGTATTACTTAATAAATTGAATAATTTCAAAAAATATTTACTACTACTTTTTTTTTTTTTTTTTCATTTTACCTGATCATATCTATTGCCTAATTGTTTTATCCAAAAAGAAATCAATTTCTTTGTGGTCATCTCTGCATCCTCAAGAATCCTAACTATTCTAGGCACTTTTTCATTTTAGTAAACTTTCCATTCAATCTCTTTCTCTTATATTGTGAAAGTTATTCCTTCATCACAGCATCTTTTTTATCAAAATTTCATGCTTTTCTCAGTGGAACTTTTTTTTCACTTTGTGCCTTTTCTTCTGAAAACCCATCTTCTTTTCCAGACCAGTGTTTCACCCCTCAGAACAGAAGTGTCATATCATAATTGACCATAGTAAGGCTTTCCTTATCATCAATCTGCAAGTTGAACATTTCAAGTAAAACTTAAGTAGTTTGTAGTAACAAATGCAATGCAAAGAATTGTAGCCCAGAACTTTCTCTATTGAATTTAATTGTGGATGCAATTATTCCTTATAGCCTTTTCTTTTTCCTATTTTGTCTTAAAAATAGTCTTAATAAAGACATGTAATATGAAGAGAAACATTTAAAATAAATTTTACGGTCAAATCCTATTGGAACAGGTGGAGTGGTGTACAACAAACGGATAAGTCTATCATTTGGTTGCTTCTGTAACTCTTACAGACTAATGAGTTGAAATGTATTCTGTTCTGTGTTTACAGCCTTATCAATGCTTTTTTCACTTACTAGTTTCAAATAAGATTATGAAAGATCACCTACTCAAACTTTTCTTGTCATAAAAGTTTTGTTCTATAAACTGTAAGCAGAAGCCTTTTTTATTTTTAAAAAAATCTCTCCAGTAGCTTATGACCGTATTGATATCTGACTACATGTGCTAGATACCTATTCCATCTAACATCCTATTGTGGTCCCTAGGTTGGGAGCACAGTCTTTTTCAGATGCAGGAAAGGTTATCATATTCAGGGGTCTACAACTCGTTCTTGTCTTGCTAACTTAACCTGGAGTGGCATACAGTCTGAATGTATTCGTAAGTCTGGTTTTCTTATTTTGTTTTTTGTATGCTGTGCAATTTTGAGAGTTAAAATCGATGCATATGGAAACTTGTAGTAAATAATACGTGGCAAAAAGTTAACTTAACAACGGTATGCAATTTACCTTGCTTCCTTTTCTAAGACCAGAGATATATTTATGATTATTACTTTGAAATAATTTTTAGATGATTATTTTTCATGGAGATCATAATAATTCTGTCAGTTTTACTCAAAAAATGTCTGTCCTCATGAATCCCACTGCATTACTTGCTTGAAGTTAGTCTAGTTTCTCTCTGTATATATCGGGTTAATAGAGAAAAGAGAGTGTCCTTCAGTATGCCTTGAGATACTTTTTTGGCTGGTATTTTGTAAGCCAAACTAGAACTCACAGAAATTCTGCTTTTCTGGCCTCTATATGGTTATATAAGTGATTAGTGTATTTAAATCTATGTATTAGTTGGAGAACATCAAATAACCACTGTATTAAAATACACTGATCTAAGATGGATATAATCCATTAGAGTGACCTTAGATTCTTATCCTATTTCAAATTAACTTTGAGTTGTTATAAATGAATATCATGGAGCACAAAGACGGAAGCACATTGAACAAAATATCTGTTATAATCAATGTACTGTGACAAACTCTTCCTATGGAATTTAAATTTCATTTGAAATTTATAATTGATTTATTTAGCACTGTAACCATTCTGTAATTTTTAAGGTTATTTAAAACTTTGAATGGAAGTGATGCTTGAAGCTGTGACAGTACGATAATTCACAGGGCCAATCATTGCAGGAAATACAATGGCATGAGCCTTGACTTCCCTTCATTTTAACTCTTTTTTGCCATGCTATTTTGATTTAATTTCAATATATTGTTCAAAAATACATGACAGTATCATTTCCATCTTCCCATGATAATAAAACCATACACTTAAGAGTGTAACTGCTTCTTATGAATGCAAGCTACTTCTACAAGTTATACAAAATTTATCTAATGAAAAGGGATGGGTTGGTATGCATTTATTTTAAATAACATGTACTAATCCTGTGGAAAAACTGCCATCACTATTTAACTCTAAAAAAAAAAAAAACCATTTGCAGCTCATGCTTGCAGGCAGCCAGAAACTCCAGCACATGTCGATGTGAAAGCAATAGATCTTCCTACTTTAGGATATACTTTGGTGTATACCTGTCAGCCAGGATTTTTTCTTGCTGGTGGATCAGAGCATCGGACTTGTAAACCAGACATGAAATGGACAGGAAAATCACCTATTTGTAAAAGTAAGTCATTGCTCATGTGATATGTTATGCCCTACATGGTTGGATTTCATTTTTCCCTTACCTTTTTATTCTGTAAAATAAGATTGAATTTGCCCAATTATTATTTAAAAATGCATAGGGCACAGTAGCTTTTACTTTTTGAAAGAAACAGTAAAAACATCAAAATGAACATAGTATTTGGAACTCACTGAAGAAAATATGTGGGTATGAGTGAGTAACAACACCAAAGAAAAACTAAATTATATGAAGTGTTCCTTTTAACTAAATTTTCCTTACCTTTTTGGCACAGTTTCAGAGTATTTGGATGTGCTTAATGTTTAATGTATCATTTTTTATTAGGAACAAGGATAAAAAGTTATTTTTGGGGAGGCAAATTTTTAGATTCATTCAGGTATGCTTAGTACATTGCATGCTTTTTGTCTGAGAGAAATTTATTTCCAAATAAAAATGAATAAAACCCTCAAAAAAATAAAATAAATCTTTGTATGAAATTCCACTTTCCTTTACACCCATGTAATTTCTTATAATTTTGCTAGAGTAACTCTGAGTATATAGTTAGGAAAGATAAATCAGCCCATACATGTGAATAAATATGCCTATAAGTTCCCATATCCCCAAAATTTTAAAAGTTAGTATTTAAAACATAAGTAAGGGAAAAACAGTCAGATGTTGTAGGTAAGACACTTGCAACATAATGTTTAATTCTAATATACCAAAGAACTCTAGATCCATTTGAGATATGAACAGTTTTTCATTTTTCTTAAAATAATGGGTAGGCTACTTTGTTTCAACATTGACAAGAAGTATCATCTAGAGCTAGAGCTTTATCTTGTGCTAGTTCCCCAAAGGGCGATTTTTCATGGGTAATATATAATTAATTAATTGAGATAAATTGCCTTTTATGTGTTTTTGTTCTTTTTTTTTAAGATAAAATGCAGAAATAAATTCCTCCAGCTTTCATACAACCAAACAAGAGTAAATTCTTGTTTATTGGCTTAAAATCTTTAGATAGAATTCTTCTTGTGCTCCCCCTTTTTGTGCTTTTTTTTTTAAAAAGCATTTGATTAGTATAATCAGTGTAATCAGTGAATTTCTACTCATAAAGAAAAAAGCATGTGAACATCTTACCACTAGGCATTAGTATTTTTAAAGTGACTAGCAGTACGTGGCCAAATTTGAGCTGGGATCAATGAACATAACTCTACTGATTATGCCAGAAGTATATGTCATCATAACTCAGCTATCTGGCTTTTGTTGGTTTGTGTCACAAATATATCAATCTTTAGTAACTGTTTTATTATCTTTAATATAATATTATGCATAATTAAACATAGTATTTGTCCCCTCTATAAGGCTCTCTTTTATAGCTCTGGGACTGATATAAACATTTTTAGACTTAAGTGTATGAAAAATCTAGCTAGCCAAACCACTTTCTGTAGTAAAAATGTTGTTTTCCTAAATTATTTTCTAAATTATTTTCTGATGTTTTTTGTGTAAATATTTAGGTTTGAACATGTAAAGTATTCAAGACCAGTTATTTCTGTTTTAAATATAGCTCTATTGGATAAGGGATAATTGCATCAATCAGGCATTTTTTTAGCATTCTATTAAAAAAAAAACAACAATAAATATGTTCATGAAAATGATAATTTGTCTTTTTACTTGTAGGTAAAGGAGTGAGAGAAGTTAATGAAACAATAACTAAAACTCCAGGTTTGTATACAAGAGTTTTAGAACTAAATAAATTAAAATGATTTACATCCAAGATTGTTATGGATGATAAAACTATTTCCAATACTTTAGTATTTCATTACTCATTTCAAAGAAATATAAATGTTTAGGATATTCATAATGACAGGTAACATGTAAAATCTACTCTCTGAAATGCTTTCCCAAAGAGCATCCGTATATAGTAATTTCTACAGTATCAATTTTGTAAATCACACAAAAAGAAATATCAAGCCAAAATAGTAAAGCATGTGTAGGCAAGAAGCAGAGTTGAAGTAGTTTTATATCAGAGAGATTGCTATAACAGAGAGCCTTATGATGAATGTAGTCTATAACATAAAAAAGAAAAATCAATTTTAGAAGTTTGGCTGGCCTTCATTTCAAAGAAGTTCTCAAGGTGCTCTCAGCTGGGGCTCCCCAACTGTGTGCCACAAGTAGCAGGCAAATACTACTGCCAGATTTGTATGCCTCCTCATGAGCATGTTTGGAATTAATCTTTTCCTTCTGCTAGTGATAAAGTGGGCAAACACATTTGAGAACTCCTTTGTATAGATCTTCTTAGATCCAGTCTTTTTCAAAAAAAGAAAGGCCTAATTTTAATGACATATTTAACTACAGAGTTTTCACCAAATAAATGAACTTACAAATCAACATTCTAAATTTTTGCAGACGGTAGGTAAAATAAGATGAATGCTTAACACTCGTGGCAGTTCACAGACGGACCTTCTAGAATACTGGGATAAAAAGAGATTTCTGCTGATAATTAACCTTCTTGGTGAGATTGTTAGTAAGATTGTCAGGTGAAGCCATAAATGAGTTCTTTTCAAATGCATTGCTTTTATAGACACATACTAATGCAGAATATAATGTGCATTCATCATAATTAATCAACAGTCTTCACTTATTAGAGGCTTCACCTCACTGCACAGCTAAAGTACACATTAATCTGCTACCACACGGTTTTTGAAGTTTCCATGGCAAATTAAAATACCGACCAAGTATTCAAATACATTCACTATGCAGAGCATTGGTAGCAATTCACACTGTATTATGTCTTTTATGACCAGTTTTGAAAGGTACTATTTGAAAGGCATCTATTATAAAAATGAAATATTATGACTATACATGTCTATGATGGTAAGCAGAGAAGTGAAACTGTCTAATAAATGACAGTAATTAAAAAGGAAAAGTTTTAAGGTTAAGGAAAAGTTTTAAAAGCATATCTGCATTATCATTGCAATTTTTAAACTTGTGAATTCTATTAAATAGAGAAAACTATGTTAGAGCATTTTCCTTATCCTATTTTCTTAGGTTTTGGTAGAATTCTCTTTGCTGCTATGTGTATTCTAAATGGCATAAAGCTAATATTTCTGAACTAGAGCTTAGTAACAGAATAGATTTATGTGCTGACTTCATGTGTTTGGATATCTGAATCAAAATGATGTGCTTAATTGTTTATTAAGTGGGTAGTTTTTGCCACAGTTAAGGTTTATATAAGCACTAATAACTATCATTTTTAAAGTACTGTATACTGTAGTAATGTATAAATTGGAAATAATGAATTCTCACAATGTACACGAAGTTTAAGAACTACTTTGGTTCCCATGGTTCTCACTGCTTTGAATAGTCTTTGCAAAAGTAGTTAGGGAGCTGTTTTAAGTAACAGCAATGGATTTCCCATTTCTAACATTCTCTCCACAATGTGTAAGCAGTTCACCACTGGTGTAATAAAACCCGATTCACTTTTCTCTTCCTGCATTTGCTTGCAGCGTCTGGGAAAGGCATCCCAAGGGTTGGGAGAATTTGTGTTAGAGCTGTTCAGTGATTCATCAGCACCCTGCATAGGACTGCAGTGCTTATATTTTAACCTTCTCCAAAATCACGATTGGGAAATAGAAAAGCTATTTTCTTCCCCTACTGATCTGGCTCATCTGCTGCAGATGTAAATTCTATAAATACGAAGCCAATGATAGTGTTCCACATACAGTGATGAGTTACGATTGATGGTCAAAGTGTTAGAGAAGCTAAATGTTGGATATTGAAAGGGATGAGAGCAGTATCATGTCCACTTCTTGAGAAAAAATCTTATTTAGTAACTCCCGGCACTGTAGCAGGTTTATGTCAGTAATACTGGTCTTTCACCTTGGTAGGAATAAATTTAAACACGTTTAATGAAAAGCGAAGACAAATACCAAAAAACACAAGCAAATGTTCACACTCGGTGCCACATGATTTGAAAATTTCTTTAGTCCATTGATTGTACTACCGCAGATGTCAGTCCTGCACTGGCATCCAAATGAGTGCACACCTGCTGTGTGACTTTGAGAACTACTGACGTACTCATAGCGCCACAGAATCGCAAGTGCTTCCTTCCCACAGCAAAACTCTGTGCAGGGCTGGGGCTTTACACCAGGCAACCTAGACTTACTACTAGAGGTCTGAAAGACAGTGACATCACAACTGAAATTTAATATAGAATAAATTCAGTATAGATAGCCATCTTTACAAGTACTCAAAGGCATTTGTAAATACAAAAAAGTCATTAATTTTTAGAGTTTATAAAAGTATGAAATACTACTTTTCTATGTCATTTTGCCAAGATACCATGTGATTGGTTCAACAGTTCTTTTCATAAAATTTTATTTTGATTGTTAAAGCATTTTTCAAATTATCTTGCTAGAAAAACTTAGCGCTACATGGAAAAATGTCTATTTTCGCTTGTCAGAAGCTGACAGGAACCACTGGGTACTGTCTAGCCAGGAGGAGGATTCATCCCTCTTGGCCAGTAGTTAACCCTCATGTATAAGGGGGGGAAATGAAAGTTCAAGAAATATGTAGGACCCAGCAAATGTAGGTAACATAAAGTGAACATCTATTAGCATAATATTTTTTTCCTCTAATTTTCTAATTAATGTACAGATATTGCAGAAACTGTTGAATAATAAGGGACATTTCCTATATTCTGTAGGCAATTTAACCAAATATTTAAAATGCATCATTTAAATATAATAAATATATATATTTTTATGAATAGAGAAAGCATCCCAGTAACATCAAGAAAATGACTAAAACACATACATTTCTACCAATAATTCATGCCTTATTTTATAGGCTTTATACTTCATACTATTTAAAGTGAAACTGCTGTTTCAGCAAAAGATCCTTATTCTAAATCAAAAATATACTCTGCTCAGACACCTCCACCGTTCACAGGTGCAGTAGTTTCTCGTGAAAAAAAATCCTTAAAAAGATTAATAAATAACTTGTGCTAAATTCCCTTTGGAGTTTGATGACAGTGGTTATATATTACATACAGTGTTACATTAATAGATTTATGAAACAAGGGAGACTACCTATCACCTCCTTCAAGGAATACCTAAGAAATACCTTTTTTCCATCATACTCTAAGACCTGGGGGCTTTGGAAGTAAAGTCCACCATTTCAGTGAATGTTCGGGACATTCACTGACATATACATGCAGTGTGATGTTATAATGAAGTATAGATGAGTGCAATATAGGAAATTGGGTGGAAAGTTTGTTATATATATATTTCCTTTAGTGCTGTAAAATGTTTACTACCAAATGTATTTAAAACAGTAGATTGAAGCTGCAACAGAGAAACTGAAGAACCTGGATATGAAAGATTGTTATTGTGTTGTAATTTACTGCTTTATTTACGCTTTCCTTCTTTGCCTACTTTTGTTTAGTTCCTTCAGATGTATTTTTTATAAATTCACTGTGGAAAGGGTTTTACGAATATTTAGGAAAAAGACAGCCTGCTACTCTAACTGTTGATTGGTTCAATACTACAAGCAGCAAAGTGAATGCCACATTCCTTGAAGCATCCAACATACAAATCAAACTATCAGGTAGGTTTGGTAATAAATATTAGAAAAGCTCTCCTTTTCATTTTTTCACCTCTTCAATTTTGTTGTATGTACTACTGAACACAAAATGAAACCAAAACCTTATGTTTTAATTAAAAATCTTTTCAGCATTTTTTCCAAAAGTGTTTCTAAATGTAATGGACTGCCCACATTTCAGTCAGTTTATATGTGGTTACCCACCTATTTTTTCCTTTACATTTCAAATAAATATGCAGGTGTAATTTTTAATCTCATACTGTTAAGTAGTATTGATATATCGAACTCACAGGTAGTTTACAATTGACAGGCAAAGTGTGTACAGCATTTTAAGAGCTGTAATGTTGGAAAAACTCCATTATTCAATAGTGGTTAACATCTATTTTAAGGAATAAGGTCTTAATAATGGCATGACAGAAAATAGACACAGAAAATTAAAGAAGACTGTAAAATATGCATACCTTTTAATCAACATTGTATATTTCTTGCCAGAAAACTGAATGTAGTGTTCTAATCTTACACTCTGATCATAGTTATATTTGAAATGATCATTATCGGCTTTCATAACCTTTTAAAGTCAGGAGTACGGAGAGAATTTCGGTAGCCATCTGCCAAGTAGCAAACTTTCTTCCATATTACCATTGATATTTACGATAGCAGTATACTGTTGTGAATAAAAGACATATTTCTGCAATTCAAATTGGCGGTCTCGTTGTAGCAGGCAGAGAATTCTGTCTGTATTCATTTATACAAATACTGCATGAAAAGACAAATATTTTTGCCCATTTGCATATAACATTAAACTCCATAGAAAAAATCTTTGCATTCTGTTATCAAATATGATGTGGGCAAAAGATCAGTAAAATAAAATCCTATTATTATGGAGTTATAAAATATTGCTTTATTCAGCTTATAACATTCTTTTAGTGCCGAGTGTTTTCCACAATATATTTTGATTATAATTCTAAAGCAATATACTTGGGCTCTGAAAGGACATTAGAATAAACTGGTTAAAAAAATGTTTAAAAGGTATATGTTACTTCCTTTAAATTAATAGGTGTTTACAAGAAAGAAGAAGCCCATTTACTCTTGAAAGTTTTTCAGATTAAAGGACCTAGTGATATTTTTGTAAGCAAGTTTGAAAATGACAACTGGGCCCTAGATGGTTATGTAAGTAATCAGACTTCTGTTGATAAAGTTTACTCAATTTAAAGCTTAAAGAAATCTATGATTGCCTATATAGCTCTATCCAACCAACTTTATATATTATAGATGTGCAGTGCATCAATCTAGATATCAGTGTAGAAAAGGGAGTTATTTCATTCTTTGCAGTATTCTTTTGTGCCTTATGATTCTTTCTATGGAAAAATAGTTTAAAGGTCTGACAATATAGTGGATGTCTAAACGAATATAATAATTCAATTATGTATGTCATCTGACAAACTTTAAGAACCAGCAAAATGTGTAAGATAAGTTTTTCAAGGTGTTACTTTGAAACATTGTTAAAATGGTTCTGTAGGCCTAGAGTGTTTACTTACGCTTTAGAAAATAAAACTGAAAAAATATATCTGGACTCCTTATATATGTTCTAAGTCAGATAAAAAAAAAGGCTAAGATTTTTTTATTTATTTGTTCTAGACTTTTTTTGTGTTTGTTTCCACATATTTAGGTGTCGTCAGGGCTTGACAGAGGTGTTTTCACCTATCAAGGTGATATACATGGAAAAGACTTTGGAAAATTTATGCTCCAAAGACAAGGTAAAATGTATTTACAGGAATTTCATATGTTTCATCTTTTTTTTTTTTTTTTTTTTTTTTTTTTTTTTTTGGCTCTTGCAATGGTGAAGTCAACAAATAACTCCTGCAGGTTTCTAGCTGAAATAAATATGAGTGTTTCATGGCATTACTAATACAATACACCTAGTGAAATAAGCATATTTGAAATATACAATGCACACCCTTAATTTAGCTCTGCCATGTTACTATCTCATGTTTTATAGTATAGCAACCTAATAAGATGAATACAGGATGCTGTTAGAGAGAATTCCATTTACAAGTGTTTTGCTGTGAAAGTCTTTTTGAAAGTAATAGGCATGTCACATAATGCCGACCCATTTTCTGCTCAACTGTATAAATTGCAATCAGAATCATAGAGGAAATTATAAGGACAGAATCAACGCTGATTTTAATGGTGTAATTTGTAGCGTATTTGCTTGTTTCTGGTGGGGGTTCTTTTAAGAATGTCTAGGCATTTAGAATTCTACTTAGCTGTCAAAAATATGTAATGAATGTGAGGGCTACGGACTACAGTGATCTAGCAGCTGGTGAAAAACTAATTATTTTACTCATAAAACTGCTTCAGCAAATGTCAACTGTTGATGTCATAATTTCCTGATCCTGTGACTATTGCAGTGTGATCTAAGCACAATATATACATCAGCAAAGCACTAGGATAGTGGAGAGAAGCAGCCTAGACAATGTGCCAGAGTGTATTTATATTTTATAAATATCCTAATTTCCATTACCTGCACTGATATTGTACCAAATGTCCTTTAAAACTCTACTAGGTCTCCTTTGTATTTCTTTGCTCTAAAATGCTGTGGGCACAGTTACCCTGTGAATTTGCTCATATTGGCCACTTCTCTAAGTGCTCGGTGTGTTTAATCACAAGGAAAACGATCTTACTCTTAAGAGTCTCAGCTTAAGAACTACCAATTACTGAAGTCCAATACTGTTTTAATATTCAAAGTAAATTCTTATGTGGGACAGATTATCTGTCTGCTTGTACTTTTGAGTAATCCTTATCACCATAATATCTGAGCTGCCTTTTTCCTCTGAATTTAGCAACCACACTGTAAAAGCAGAACATCAAGATTTGTTTAGGAATAGGTCTTGTTAAGCAGCCTTTGCTGTCTCAAATTGGTGTGGGTTTGGTTTGTTTGTTTGAATGGGTTTTTTTGTTTGTTTTGTTTTTGTTTTTGTTTTTCTTAAGCAAGAAAGATTAGATATACGTGGTTCTTTCACCTACCTAAGCAAAATTTAGATCCGTCAGTTTTCGCACTAAAACAGTATCACGTCGTGGTTAATGCAACACAAGCAGAAGGAGAGTTAGGCTGGTGTCTCTCTACTTTTAGTGGAAAGCATCTGTATCACTTCTGAGAGTTCTAGTGTGAGCTCAGTTTGTGCATTCCCAAGGCTAGTAACAGGAGCTGAAGTGTCTTTGTTAAACATACATTCGTAGATTTAGAGCTTATTTTATTAATTTTTGACATCGCAGAAGTGAACTCGCTACAAACACAGATGCTGTGACTTTTAGCAGCATCTTTACTTGGATACAAGCATTTTACTTGGATTCTTTATGTGATTATTCATTAGGTAGACATGCGTGGTTTATAGGTTGCTTGTTCTCTAAGCTAAGAGGAAAGAGAGAAATCAAATTTCCAGCCAGCATAGGTCTTAATATTTGTACACGCCCTCTCAGTTTCTAGGCTAGTTTGTTTTGGTTTTTAAATCTATTCTTCAGTGAATATTCAGCTGAGGCAGTGATCTACTCTGTTCTACAGCTGAAGACTCTGCATCATTCAGTTTCTACGAGAAGTTAAATAATTTAGCCCTTTTACACTAAGCCAAAAGTATACATAAACTGTTGCATATGTAAGGTAATGTGAACTTCTTCCTCTGCAAGCACACATTAGAGAATCAAATTTACTAGGAAATACCTGGTTAAGTGATCTGTGAATCTGTTTGAAGAAGTATTACCTATCACACAATGCTAAACAAAGACCAGGCTATATACGCTCATCCTGGAACTTTATGACATGAAAACAGAAAATACATATGTATATTTCTAAGTTACTATTTATCCTCTTTTAGAAACAGTCCTGTTTGCTTGTCGCCTTAGAGAAGAACCCAAAGGGCAAAGAAATCTCTTGTTATTGATCTGCCAAAAGAATTGTATTTGAACCTAATTAATGGGCCCAAGTTGCAAAACAAATTATTTAACCTGTTCTGCCAAATAAACATAATAATAGCTCTGAGAACAGAAACTGAGAGTTCACTGATGATATATATTTCTTTGTGATTCAGTACTTGGTTAGAATCATAAATAAAGGTGAGAAAATTAATTCCGTTTTTTTTTTTTTTTTTTTTGCTGATACGAGCTGATCAGAATTAGTTTGATCAGTATTACGTACTTTATTTATTCCAAATAATTGGACAAACAGCTGAGGCAATAGTAAAGTATAAATGCGGTGATAACTGCATACAGTATTAAAGATTCTTACAACTTCTTCTAATTCATAAAAAGTTCAAAGGAACGTTTAAATTCTTTTCTTAACTTTGGTGACAACTTGATTTTCTCTGAATATCTTTAATCAGATCACTCTGAAAATGCCTAGCACATTCAAAGTATGATTCAAATATATAAAAATATACCAGCACTTCTTCCACAGTGTGAGTTCTAAGGTAAATATTGTAATATGTTCAAAGATTTCTGTAAGACGCTGGTCTACTGTAAAACACTTCAATGTTAATTAAGATATTCCACAGCAGTGCAACAGAGCTCATAACATGATCCAATCTACCACACTAGTATGTTTGCTAACCTGAGAAAGTTTGCCCTCATTTCTTCGGAAAAGTGTATAGATGGCTGAAACACGATGGGAGATTAAAGCAGTGAAAAACACTTAAGTGTAATATTTTGCCATGTTTACTGATTAAATTTGCTGATTCTGAAATTACCCAGGGACTGTCAAGATTTTAGAGGGAAGTTAGTTAATCCCTAGACTTCATATATTTTGTAAAATGAATTGCAGGATTGCACAAAGGATATTAGAATGTGATCAGTTGAAACATCTAAGTTTTTAAAATATCTAATTCCTCTTCCCATTGATTTGAACTACAAGAAATCGTAGAAATTTTATGTTTGCTTTCTTTCCTAGGTTTGTGCCTTATTTAGGTAGTTCAGGAGACTGCTGGAACCAGCGCAATGGCTGTCTCTCTGCTACGTTATTCGTCTGTGCCAGAGTCTTAAAAAGAGTGATTGATGCTGCTGCCATCAATGAGGGAATTAGTGTGTTTGGGACAGGGTGCACTGGTGCATTGCACCATTTCTGAGCAGTAATCACCATTCTCTCTTGTTATATCCTACTAGCACCATCAAAAATACCCCAAAATAGCCAGTGCCGATCTCTGTCACAGCGTTATCCTCACTCTATTTTTTTCTGCTTCTCAGATAGGAAATATATATAGCTTAAGCTTACTCTTCCGAGAAGCTGAGTTGGATCTGACAATATGAAGTTGGCTCTCAAAAATAAAACATACTTGATTACTCTACTGTTTTTGCTGTAAAATTAATTTTCTTCCTTCACTGTTTGAATTGTCAAGTTGGGCAGCTATCTAACCAGTCTAACCCAACTCTATTTAGATGGATGGAAAAGAGGTTTCTGCAGATTGCCTTATGGTCCTGGTTACTTACTTGTCCACAGCAGAGACCTGACTAGAGCATGCCACAGGCGACAGCCTTGGCATTCGGTGCATCTGAGTTTTATTAGAGTGCTATACGGCTGCCAAAGGCAGGTTATAAAGCATGTTCATGTCCTCACTCTTCAAAGGGGATTGTAAAGCAGCCTGGACATGCACACAGATGCAGAGTCTTGCGAGTGCTACTGAGCCTGGCAGAACCAATGTGTCTTATTACTGTTGCCTCAGTTCTCCCTTCCATTTCCATGTTTGATGTATTCAGTCATTGCTTATTGTTTCTAAGTTGAATATTTAGGCTGTAGCTGTAGAACACTTTTTGCAATATTACTCATCTTTCGTGTAAAGCGTATGGCTTGCTTTTCTTAAATTGATGACTCCTGAAAGTCATAGTTCATAATGATGACATTTAGGTGACACAAGGATTATTTGACTTTCTGAGCACCATTTTAATCATTTTGATAATTATTAAGATACACTATTAGGTGGTATTAACAAGATTTATACTGTCGTACTGCATGTTATAAATTTCATGTTTTCAAATAGAGTGATATTTATCAAGACAACATTTATTTCTTCCTTCCTTGAATAAAAAGAGAATTGTAAGGTAGAAACCTGGAAATTTTACTTGTGTCCTTTTCTTTCCATTTCAGGTCCTTTAAGTGCAGACACAGACCTTTCAAATCACTATTATGGCACAAACAGCAGTTCTGTTGCAGCTGCCATCCTGGTACCATTCTTTGCTCTAATATTATCAGGGTTTGCATTTTACCTCTACAAACACAGGTATTGTAAATGTTATTGTTCAGTAACTTAATAAGCTTTTTGTTTTAATTTGATAGGTTTAAATAACTAGAGAACACAATGCAAAAGCCTTCTAGAGTATCTTTACTTTAAAAAGACAAATATTTTCAAGTACTCCCACAATGGGGTTCATTACAGAGCTGTTCTTAATAATGAACAATTAAAAAAATGAGTCTCTATGTTAAGGAGCAAAGACCTGTAAGCCTTTTTGGTTTGTTAGGCTGAATCAGATAGAAATCTCAGGTCACATATTTTATGCTTTCATTTTAGTGCTTTATTAAATTGAATATATGCTACTTCTTTCAAAGTGCTTATGAGTATTAATTATACAAGCTGAAAAATCCATAAATCCACTGGAGGAATAGTGCGTAATGACACTACTTAAAGTACATGCTGAGTAAGCTAGTGGATACTACTTTGAGAACTGGTGTCACTTCAGTTCTTATGAAACTTACATATGTTAGTAAATAGTGTCAGAATAAATTCAATCATCTTGTTTGAAATTTGATTTATAAACTGACAAAGCTGACATCTGTATGTTTAAAAAATTTGTTCATTCTAAGTGGTGTTTGGCTGGAGCTTTCATGAGGTAGGTTTTTTTTTTTTTTTTTTTGAGCTACAGTACTCTCTGATCTCCCTGGGTTGTTTGCAGTTTGCAAAGTGGCATTTAAAAGAAACAGAGATTTTAGTAACATGCTCTTAAACCTTTGTTCTACCATCATGATGCCAAGAGCATTTTATAATTGTAACAAATCTTATAGACAAATTGAAGTCCACCATTAGCCTATGGTGTAGTTTCTTAACTTAGCTGTCCACCTACTTTAACATTAGATGGTTCTGGAAGAAGAAATTGCAATGGGGCTTGAACTTGCGAACTCCAGTTACAATGGAATATATCCTGAAATATGATATAGTCTTTTGCTAAAAAAACTATTCAAGAAGAGCTATGAACACTGTCCAAGAACATGTTATTGGAAGACTTTCTGATGCATACAGATCTTTATTCTCAGATAGCATTCAGATTAACCAAAGAGATTGAACATAAAAGGAATATTGCTGTCAATTCACTCTTAGAAAGGGGAACCAAACTCTAAGTCAAATTCAACAGAAATGTGCTGTGACCTAAGGGGTACTTTTTGCAGTATGTTCTATGAAGTTTGTTATGTGCGGTACAAGCTCTAAAGATTTTTTTTTCTATTTGGTAAAATATATATATATATATATTTAAAAGAGCTAAAATTTGTTCTTTAAAAAAGCAGCCCTAATCATACTGTTTATGTTACTGTTGGCACAGCACTGCAGTTCTGCCAACCTTCATCTAATTTAAATGCATTTGATACTGGAATAAAGAGATATTTCTCATTAACTCGAACTTTCAATGACTATTTTTCCTCTTCTGTATTTTCTGACTATGTTCTTCCAACAAATCACAGGTTTTAGGGGGATTATCACTGTTATATTTGAGAAATCTTCAAGAAACTAACAAACTGGTTATTGATGTAGGGGACCATTTGAAAGCGAAATATTGACTGCATACAATGAAACTAAGCAATATTCAATATTCTCATAGCAGAGAACTCAAAACCCTAAAAGAGTGGAGTTGGTCAGCAATTAAAGTAACTCTATGACAACTTTATTCTCTCTGCTAAAGGAAGGAGAACAGAATTTGTGGCTTTTGAAGGCAGTTTCTTGGAGGTACCTTAAAGATCAGAATAACAACATGAAATTTTCACAAGGATGCGAAAGTAGTTATGCCCCTAAAAGCCTTTTATATCAGAGAATTTGAAGGTGTTCTCAAAGGACAATTTTATGGATGTTTCTGCTGTGTCTATGTCAGATTAATATCATCTAATTAGAACGAGGGAAGTTAAAGTTCTTTTACATAGTTTCAATCCCTTTTATCTGGCAGACAGAGGCTGCGACAGGAATGAAGATAGCATCTCAGCCTTTCTGAACAAAATTATAATATGTTTAATTATTTAAGCTTAGGAAAGCTTTATGTTAAGATTTCTAAACATGTTTAGGTATTTTTAAAAAATAAAACATAAAGAAAAGAGCATATTTACAAGATCAGAATTGTTTGTAGGTTTTCAATTTCCATTACTGACTTCTTTTCAGAGACAGTTTATCCTTACTGGCTATCCAAAATAGAATAATTTTTATCTATAAATATTTACATATTTTTGCCAACATTATCTCCATGCTTTGTAGTATCAGTTTGCCCAATAAGATTTTTTTTTACTTGTTTCTGTATTCTGAAAAATAATTTCTGTACAGATTTCTCACAGTTATGTCCCTGTGACACCCTTTATGAGTCTCCCTATATCGCTGTTGGACTTAGTCGTGCAACTAGTATAGCTAGTATGGAAACATTATAGAAACTTGCAATAATTATAGAATTTTTATTTTTAATAGTTATTCATGATATTTTTCTGTCCTTTTTCTTTCAGAACAAGACCAAAAGTACAGTACAATGGGTATGCTGGACATGAAAACAGTAATGGACAGGCTTCATTTGAAAATCCCATGTATGACACAAACTTAAAACCCACAGAGGCAAAGGCTGTGAGGTTTGATACGACTCTGAACACAGTTTGTACAGTGGTATAGCCTTCAGTGCCCAATATGACTGATTCATAGCCATACCTCTGATGGACAAGCAGTAATTCCTTTGGTGCCATATACCAGTTTCCCTTCTTCTCTTGGCTTTGCTGCTGTAATCTTTAACATCTTCTGTCAGCCTACATGCAGCTAAATTTTCTGGTAAAAATGTGTCAGTCTTCTGGGGATCAGACAAAGAATATTTTTTCATCTTAAAGTTGGATTAAAATGCCTGGCTGCATCTGCTTCAAAACAAGGCACACTTTAAGGAAGACTGCCGAGTCATGCCAATTTGTCATATTTAATGCCTCAGACTTTCATATTTGTATGTGGCTGGATGCCTTTCAATGCATTCTTCTGGGCACTTGGATAAATCCTTTGAGTACTGTGACAAATGACAACACCACAGATTATCCCCAAGAACAGGAATATTCTGAAGAAATAAAGCTCTCTTGAAGGAGAAGACAACCTTCCTCGAGGTTGCATACACCCGCAAATGCTTTACCATTGAAATCTTGTTAAAATTAAACATACAGTGTATTTCAAACATAGAGCAGTTCTCCAATTTCCCAGTCAGCTGTTATATTGCAAAATATTAATGCACAATTTTTTGCACTAGAGTGTTATGGATGACCGAGTAAGATACTGGTAAAAATATACAGGGTTTATACACACTGTCCATTGTATATAGACATTCACTCACTCTTTGCGAAGCAAAACATTCCACAATAAATTTACTTGGAATATTAAATTACGAGCCCCATGCTTAGCACAAGTGAAATCTTGTGCGACAGAGGACAATATATCTTTTGTCAATTTTTGACTAAATTTCTCTGTAAACATCATTACAAGTCACTGGAGATTTTCAGCCAGAACAAGAGCCCATTTCTAAGAAATTTTCATTGCCAATATTATTTTCTTCTGGAATCAGTCATCTTTCACTATTGTCAGTATCATACTATTTAACAGCAGGGGGGTTAGCAGCTATTGCTGCTTGCCATGTACAAATGTGAATAGTAATTTATTTTAGATAGCTCATAAAGCCTGTGAGCCTGTGCTCATAATACAGTCTTCCCTTTTGCATTTTTTTCCATTTTTCCTGTAATATGACATCATTTTCTGATGTTACATGGAACTAAAACACATTACAGTAACATATGTAAACCCAGTGCAAATTGTCTATAACAAGCTGTCATTAAGTTTCTACTTTAAACAAAGAAAAATATTCAACTATCTTTTCTTTCTGTTTCTTTTCAGATGTTTTTAAACACACTGCTTACTGCTTTTGTATTTACGCAGTTTGGCAGAGAAAGTTGGACATTTGTAAACATGAATGGTTAAGTAAATCATTAACATTTGTTTAGAATTAGAGAGGTTTTACTGAATGAAAACAAAAAAACAAAGATGTCATTGGGCAGGTAAATTAAATGATCTTTTAAGATTAAGAAATTACAAAAAATATGAAAATGAAGCAAAATTTGATCTTAATCATACACGTTGCACTCAGAAACTAAGGACATTGCTTTTCTTTTGTTCTAAAAATGCAAAGATCTTTGTTTTGTTTTGTTTTGAAGATTTCTAATGGTCTTAATGTCCAGTTACTATCAAAAACTGAAGAAAAACGTTTCTGAACTCCTTATATGTGTAGGTCTGGCTGTTATATACAAAACCAAAAGGAAATGTAAGTCCAACCAAAAAGGAAGTATAAGCCCAATAGCAGATTTTTCAGCTAATTTTGTAGAACAGAAAGAATAACCTTTGGTCAGGTTAGCAACTCTACACCTGTTAGATGAAAAATATCAGCAATATAATATAGTAATGCAGGGCCTCCAGCTGTTATGTTCTTCATATGAGCAAGAAACTCTGAAGAAAATTTAATAAATAATCCTTTCCAGTCAGTTCCTTGTTCATTTTGTTGGTAGTTTTTGACTTTCTTTTTTGTTTGTTTTGGAGGTTTTTGTGTGTAGTAGCTTTCATTTATCTGTCACATCTCAGAGATCTTCACATTTCCTGAAAAAGAACAAAGTCGTCAGATCAAAGTCATTGTCCCGATCCTCCCCAGTGTACAGGAAGCTGTCTTGTGAATGAAGAGCTTCTTTAGAAACAGTGGGCCAGGGACGGAAGTTGTTGTGTGATTAAAGTTTTTGACAGGTGTTCAAAATTGTCGTTACTACTTTGGAAGTCTTTCTGAAGTGGCAATGGCAGAAAAAAAAATGGAGTATTGAAAGCAAGTGCAAAATGCTAGCTAAATAATTATTATTGATCTTTTCTTATCCTGTCTTTATAATGTATTCTTCTCACCTGTCTCACTATGATCACTGAGAAATGCAGTGGGGAAAGGTACTATAAAACATTAAATTATTTGATCTTTTGTGTTATAAAGTCCAGATCCTGTGAACCATTTCTCAGGTGGTTCCTTTCATGGAGGTTTACACAGAGATTGTTTGTCCCAAGAGGGTGTCCTTTGGATCAGGGTCACTCAAATTTGGAGTATGCTGACAAACTATCTTAAGACTTTTGTTTGGAGTAGTGCTTAAACAGCAGCTTCAAACTTGAGCCCAAGTAAAGGAAAGTTCATGAAGTTTTATCAGTTCTATCCATATCCCCCAAATGCCTCTCCTGCTCCCTTATGTTTGTTTTTTCTGTTGAGGTTGGATCTCTTTTTCTTGAAGTTATTTTACAGAGGGCTGTGTATGCATGCACTCATATATGGTGCTTCATCAGGATAAGACTCTTAAAATGTTGTACAGTGGCCAGGTAATGGCAGCCAGGAAATCTGCTTTCTGAGGTATATGCAGAAGACTTTTCCCCCAGTGTTGACCAGATCATTATGATGGGCTAAGAATACATGCTATAGATTTTTTTTAAAAACCGGTTATGTGCTTCAAAGCTGTTAAAAACTGCTGCTTGTATCACACATCTTGCCTTTCTCCAGGCTAGCTGCAATAATTTTTTTTTCTTGTGTAAAATATTTTGTAAACAAAGAAAAGCTGTTATTAAAAAAAAAAGGTGGGAGGGTGAGGGTGGGGGTGGTTGGGGAAGAAAGCTGGCATTATGATCAAGTCAATCTAATTTTCATTCCCAGTATTTCATTCTACCATTTCACCACATGCTGCTGTGACATGAAGTAGGTGCAAAAGAACTTTTTGTACAGAGATATATTTTTTATGAAGAATTTGTAAAATTATTAAATATGCTGTACTTTTTTGATTAATGTAGGTAAATTGTTAAAAATAAATGTTTTTACAATACAAAAAATTGTAATTTTCCCAATAATGTAAAATTTACCATCTTTARCTGATTCTCAGTTCTGATCCTATCACACATGTATTAATATTAAAGTGGCCTGTTAAAAATAAACAGTATTCTTTTTGGCAAAAAAATAAATATTATAAAAGACTGTAATATAGCCTGTGCAATGCCACCTACCTTGAAAGCAAATTCAGAGTTCTAATTAAATATTTAATTTTAGATTTCCAGCTTTTGTGTGACGGGTTCTTATCAACTATTTTCTTCTATTTACTTTTATACTTTTAAATCTCAGATATTCATTTTTCATATATAGAGTGTCTACTGAAATCTTAATCTCATCATTTTGAGTAAGTTCCCACGCACTGTCTGTTACTTGGCAAAAATATTCAGATGTGGTCTGGTAGCATGGGATTTACGTYGTATTATCCTACACTTACCATTCATATTTTAAAAAGTTTGTTTTATAACAAAAAAAATGACCTGCTTATTTTTTGCACAAGCCTGTATTCTACCTGTGAAAGTGATGGATCCCATTGGGCCAGAAGTATTTCCAGTTCTAATATCTGAGAGCTGTTTCTGCAATCACTTAGATAAATTTACTTCTACTGAAATGAAAATGTGGATATGCATAAGGATAACCATATATATTAGTGATTTCATCAAGTCCAGAAACCTAAATAAAATTATTTTATTCATTTTACTCTGTATCAATGCAAAGGATTTACGTATTTGGTCTACTTGTTGACAGCTTAGGAGATAATGAGTCATGCTTCAAGGATATTCTACCCATTGTTCCATTTGGGAATCAGTAGTAGTATATGACTGGTTCAGTTTTAGAAAAAATCGGAGTGTATGCAAGTTCTTCATCTTCACAGTCTGTCCTTCCGAAAATATGATATCTTACACCTAGTTGTTAAAGATCTCATCACTCAGAAGGAGTCAGAGTGAATTTCCTTCTGAGACTAAAATAAGCTGTWATCATTGAAACTATTGATGGAGATGTTGAGCCATTAATGACAGGGATTCGTGATTTCTACCTCTTATTTCAAACCATAGTCYAATATATAATATACAAGTGAACTACATTCCTTTTCAATAATGCTAACCTGCAGTGTCAGCTTTTGAAAATTGTTTTTTCCCCTTATGATCTATTGAAAATAATTGTACCAGGGTGTATTTAATTTTGAATCCTAGACAAACCATTTCTAGAAAATATATTTTCTTGAGGACACAAAGTTATATAGGAGACAGCTCTCAGGATCTGCAAACAACAAAAGCATTTGCCTTTCAACGGGAAGCAGCTAGCTCTGTAGCAGCAGAAAGGTCATAAACGCTCTCACAAGGGTCGGTCTACTATCAAGATGATTTGCTGAAAATGGAAAATGCACTTTATACAGTTGATTTTAATTTCAAACTCCAGTAAACTACCTTAAATAAACTGCCACCTGCTTTAGCGTGGTTACTGACTCAAAGCCACAGGAACTTGAATGCATATGACTTAATGCTTGAGAGAATATGTACAGGAAGAAGGAAAAAAAAATCTTCTGCAGAACACTGCCTTAAAACAAGGAAAATAAATTACTTTTAGGCATGTGACTGTAATGCACAGAAAGTCAAAAAAATGCAATGTTTTAGTATCCATTTTGGAAGGCTTAAATTTTTGTGGAATAAATACTAAAGCAGTATTAGAGGTTCAAAAAYTTGGCAGTGGCAGTTTTCTAACACAGACTGTATTCCACCAAAATGCACAGGACTGTAGTCTGGACCTTGCTATGTTGGATAAATAAAATTACACAATGGCTGAGCTATGCCTAGTGACTAGTTATCAGGATTTGACTATATATGATCCAAGCAAGTTGAGGATACTCCTAAACAGTTATATACCTATTTGTATATAAAAGTATATAAATATCTTAAAATGTATAAATATATAATAATATGTAAATATGTTTTCAGCCTAATCCATAGGGGAATGTGGGCTCACTTTGGCAGTGCTTGCCTCTGAGGTATGTGCTGCTGCATGGTAAGTGCTTCAGCATCAAATTATGTGCCCACAGTCYGTAAAGAGAAGGTAGGAGACAGAATATATTGCATATAAGATTCACAGATGCCAGCAAGCTGACTGGGGAGTCAGCTATGCTCTCAGTTAGAAATACTATGGCAAGAAGGCGGCTCTCATTTTTGTTCTGAGGAGCATAAATTCTGCTAGAACTTACAGTGGAAATAATTTTGTAGCTGGGCAGATTAGTCATATCAGCTCCCTCTTAGCAAGCAAGTCCCAAAAACATAACTGTTAGTTACTACTGTTTTTCCCGCTTAAACCCGGTAGTGTCGTGGTTGGAGTGCTCAGATCAGAGATGGAAGACCAAGGTTTAGATAGCTTCTTTAGATGAAGAAGAAGCACCAGGATATTTATCAGCAGACCATGGGCAATTAGCATTACTTTTTTCTCCTTGCAGTGCTATGTCTGAATTTGTAAATACTGGATCAGGCCTTGCAGACAAAATATACAGGAGCCATTCCTAGTTTGTGAATTCTCCTAATTGTGAGKAAGGAAACTGGTGGCACAGAAGAAACTTACGTGCCTCGTGGATTTGACTGAAAGAAACACTAGTACTTTAATTGACTTGAATGTCAAACAGCAGCTGCAGGAGGACTTTGAGGATGTAAATTTTGAACTCAAGAAATTAATGTCAGAGGGAAACCAAAGTCGTCTTTATATCTTGCCCTTGGTGTACCAAAATTTTAGTTTACTTGAGCCATGGAAAATCGTAAGTATAATTTGTTGAGAGAGATTAATAAAATTATAAATCACATCAGAAATATAATCAAAGTAATTCAAGACTGGAAAAATATATATATCAGCTGAAGAGGTGGACATAGATACCAAGAAAGTGGACAAAATTTGAAAAAAAAAAAAAAAAAAAAAAAAAAAAAAAAAAAAAAAAAAAAAAAAAAACAGCTGCCCATTCTTAGGATGATAATTTTTAAAAAAAGATGAGGAACAGAAGAAAATTTGAATTTTGAGTCTATCCTGGCGTGTACTAGAAATGCCAGAAGTCTGGAGAAATGCTATTATTGTGGTAAAAATAAAAATGATCAAGCAAATGACTAATAAATTGACAGGATAGAGTTAAAATCTTGTCAACAGATTTTAGAGAGAACAGCTCTTGTCATCCAAATCTCATCTAATTCTTGAAAGCTTGGTTGATAAAAGTAACTACTTATGTGTCAAAAGAAAAAAAATGATTTAGTAGCACACTATAATTCATAAATATGAATAGAGACTATCAGTAATTACACAAGAAGTTATTTAAGAGATTAATCTCAAAAAGACATTATGGAATTATGATTGAAAAAGGAGATATTGGAAGATGTCTACTGGGGTTGCTGCAAGGCCTGATGTTGCTCAACAATGGTGGGAAAATAAAGATAACACCTTTGCTGAAAAAATATATAGGTGTCATAAATTATTGCAGGATGATAAACAGTAATTAAGAGAGGATAGTCATGTGGAACAATTTGGTTTACTTGATAAATTGAGCCTATTTAAACACAGTATTTTTAATATAACCTCAAGAATAGTTGACCATCCAGAGACAAGAACATTCAGACCATCCATAAGACRAGATATTAGATTCTAAAAAGTAACATCTCTGAAAAGGATTTAAAGGCATGTTACTTGTGGTGATGTGGCAAAATATGAGGTATTGAATCACTGGATATAAAATGTTAGTACTGAGCAGGAACAGAGAAGTGATTTTAGCTTCACTGCATATGAAACTGTATTAGATTCTGCATATATTTCTGCAGTTATTTGAGTGGATGCACAAGAGCATACAAAAATGATTTAAGGAATAGAATAAATACCTTCCAGTAAGAGTTTTAAATCTGTTTAATCAAAAAGAAGATAGATAGTGGAACCTGATTACAGTGTGCTACAATACATCCATGGGGATAAAATGCTGGGCAAATCCAGATTCAAAAGGCATGACAGAAACTATAGGCTTGAAATTGTAGCCAGACAAATTAAAAGGGAAAATTAGGCACACACATTTGTCAATGGAAAAAATATTTTGAATTATTTTACCAGAAGTAATTATGTGTTTGCTATTTTTCATTCCATCAACTTAACTCTGGATGTTTTCATGTGAGATAGGCATTAGTTTTGTGTTCTTTTTTGTTCTTAGCAGAAAGTTACTGAAAGAATAAGGGCCAGAGATTAGATTAGGTCTAGGGATTCTTTCATGTTTCTGCTCTCCTAGTTAAAGAAAAAAGGGGAAAGAGAAGGGAGAAGGGAGAAGGGAGAAGGGAGAAGGGAGAAGGGAGAAGGGAGAAGGAGAAGGAGAAGGAAAAGGATCAGCCCACATTAAGCTTTTTCGGACTCCAAAGCAACATGACCACTTCATCACTAAAGACTGGGAAGGCTCACTGATGCATGCCAGAGAAATATTTGAGACTACTATTTGACCAGGGCCAAACTGTACTGAAGATCATTTTACTATTTAACTGGATAAACAAACTCCAGCGCTAAGGAGCATTGCCTGTCACTATTGGATTTTCTAGTAYAAATATAGCCTTAAATACTTGAGAKGCCCTTAATGACRAATTGCTTGTCCAGAATGCTCCTTAAAAATGCTTCTAGTACTATCTTATTATAAATCCTGATAACCTTCTCACCTGGCAACTGTGGTTAAAAAAGGACAGATGCTACAGGTTTCATGAGGAACTCTTTCCTGTCAGTGCATAATAAGCATGTGCAGAATATGTTCAACAAAGTGGAGTTTTCCAAGCATTTAGCAGAAGAACACATCCTCATATTAGAAAACTAATCAAGCTTTCATCAGGTAAGTGAAAAAACCATCATTGTAATATAGATCTGGGTAAGTATAAATACCAAGCAAAGCCAGATGAGACACTTTAAAGTGCTCTAAGTGAGCAGAGGAAGAGAAATGGAGTGTTGTGTTGTGTCTCCATGTTGACTACATCTATAGTGTTTATACATCTAACCTGAATGTTCAGAAATCTAGTCTGAAAGCCAAAGAGATTCAATGCATCTTGCATCCATATGGTTAGATTTCACACCCTCCCCCCAAAAGCTAGCAGTTTCTAATAGTCGTAAATAGTCCCTGTTGCAGTACACTGTGTTAAATGGCTCCATACATTAACGAGGATTGACATGTTTTGTCTGATATGCTTCTTTCACAGAGATAACTGAAGAGGAGGTCTGGAGCACAGCAAGGACTAACTAAAGAGGTAAGCAGGAACAGGGATGGGTGTCAGCCACTAGCCAGCTAATTGAAATAGTTCATAGAGGGCAACAAGCACGAGGCTCTTTCCAGAGCCCTCTGGGAGTGGAGCTGTGCTCAAGAGCAGTGGCAAGGGGTCAATTGTCAGCTCTGATGGCCTTTCTTGATGAAGCCATGTGGAAGTCAAGGTGGAAGAATGAACCAAGAGGTATCAGGACAGCAAACTTCTTCAGGAAGTCTTTGGAGCCCTTGGAAGGGCTGGGTGCAGAAAGTCCAGGACATCCTGGCTCCCCCAAGGAAGTAGCTCAGGACCCATCGATACTGTCAGCACTATGCTGCTCATCTTGACATGGGTGAGAAATTGTAAAAGAATAAGTATTCACTTCCCCTTCCTCCAAATACCATCATTAGACTTTTTTGGTGCATGATGTTTGGCTTTGGTTTTGTTGAGTAGTAGACTTTTCTGATATCAATATATGCATGTCCCTAATCCCCTCCTTTTCCTCCTGTTTTTTAATCTTTTTCCTCTAACTCACCCTGCAATTTGCTATGACTTTCTGAATAAAAAGTGTAATTCATAAGAATTTGGTTTGTAGCTTTTCATTTCAGGGAATGGCAAAGGCAATTGAAGAAGGGACATGTATCTGAGTGGTTGGGAAGAGGTTTCAGAACTTGAAGTAGTTGAGCAGAGGTGAAGAATAAGTAGATGTAGGGGGTCAAGTAGGTTTGCAAAGGCTCTGTGTGTGAGGAGAGTCAAGGAAATATGAGCAGTATGATCTATTTTTGGATTTTGTTTGTTTATTACTACTACTGCCATCGTGCACAAGCTTCATGGACCACAGCTATTATGTTTATAAGGACTATGACTGCATTAATTGTATAATCTGGGACTGAAGAGCGCAAGCAGCGTCTTTCATGCTAAAGACTAGCACTTGGTGGACACTCAGTGMTCCTTCGGAGAAGGGAAAGGATGCTGCTCTGCCTTTTTCGTGCAGAATTAACCACTCAGAGGCTATTACATAATGTCTGTAATCAGTATAGCAGGATATCTTGCCCAAGAATCTTCCCTAGTGTTACAGAAGACCTGAAAGTTTGGAGAAATGTAGCCCTTACAGAGGATGTATTGCTAGGAGTCCTTTGGGGAACAATGAATAAAGTAAATCCCAGTCTCTGAAATGGTGAATGCTACCAAGCAACTCTCTCACCTAACTTCCCTCTCACTCAGAGGCCCTGCACTGTCTGGGCAGTTGCATGAACCACAGCCTTGCACAGCATATGGATTGACAAGATGGTTGATGGTTTYTGCACCCTCACTACTGTTCTGATTGCCATTTCTAATCTTGCTCACTGACCAGTCACCGCTAGAGACAGCACCTCTACAGAACCTAATGGCATCTAATTGCTTGTGGGCAGTGGTCTGGAAGTTGACCTATCCAAGCTCCCACAGGAGAGCATTCAAAGTGCCGTRTGCTTACAGAACCCATGCACTGAATGTTACTATCAATACTCAGTGGTGACAGACAAGAATTCACCTGTTTTGGTTGACCTGAGGCCTGGCATGTGGCAGTGGTGCTTTTCTCTTCCTGTACTTTCTGTTTGATTTCCAGAGCCTTCTCTGTGCAGCAAGTGCAGCGTGTTGGTGAGTGGTGGCTCTGCCAATCCATCTAGCTCAAAAGAAGGGAAAAATTCTTAATAGCCATGAGAAGGTTTCAAAGAGAAGATAATAAAGGCTGTCTGACATACCTGTCAATGGCAAAAACAAAGGCTTCGTGTGCCCAGGGTATACCATAGATAGCATAAGAATATGATAGATACTGCTGTTTGGAAAACATGGAGCACAARACATCCTTTATGCCATGATGGCATGTTGTGCACTGCATAGAAAAGACAGATGAATGGCATACTAGAAGAGTATGTGAATTTTGTGAGATCAGTGGGATAAATTCAATGCTTATTCCAGTTATTTTTGTAGTTTAAGAGTGGCCAGATTTTTAGAAGGAGTGGCAGGATGGTGAATTTATTAGTATACTCACRGGTCATTCAGTGCCAGTTGGCTTCAATACTTCAATACAATTCCAGGAATGGTCCTGGAAGTTTAATTTGCTAGACRTAATCATAACACCTGATGCTCAGCAGATCCAAACAATGTAAACAACTACAACTATTGAGGTTGGTGAACTTTATGTGTGATAATATGCAGAACTAATGCAAACAAAATGATAAATATRTACATTTCTCTCTACCTTCTACAAATACATATTCACTTTCAAGCAGGGCACAGATTCTGTTACACAGGATCTATTTTAGAAATTACTATCATTATTTCCCCAAATACGAGAAATATTAGATGATAGTCAAGCTGTCATTCCATGCTGTTACTKTTTATCACTTGCAGATGTAGCAAATACATTAAATGAGAAAACGTTATTTTAAAAATGGCATCCAGTTAGTTGTTAGAGAACAGCACATACAGCTTAGATTCTTGTATTTCCTTCAAGATCTCACAATAATAAGAGGKTTTAAGGGTGATTATTGGAAGATTCTGGTAGTTTACATGAGAATAGCAGGAACTGATCAACGTTTTTTGTATTTGCTTTTTTCATATGACTAGTCTGTGAGCACTTCTCTTGTAGCCATAGGAACTTTGTACTAAAAGAGTATGATGAACTTCACTTATCAGTCCCTGCTTGACTTTCACCTACATAGTAGTTGAATTCCAATATTAGCTAAAATTCTATTTTATCTAGCTCTTCCAGTTTCGTTGTTATTCACGTCATTAAATTGATTACATTCCAATGTAATTCATTCCATACCAAATCTTTTTTTATTTGTCTAGATTAGAAGTAAATATATTTTGTTTAACAAAATTTAAGTTATTCTGATGGCTRTATTTTAATGGGTAAGTTACATGATCACTGACTAGAGATTTAGAGAAACATGACTTCACAAGCTTCAGTTTAAAAATGTGTATGCATGAAATTTGAGGGGATGGGATTTATTGCACTTGATATYCACCCCAAATGTGGATAACTACCTACAAGCTAGTCACCATCTGCACTCCTTTATAAATTTGAGAGAAAAGAGGAAGTTTTAGCATGTGATTTGTTCTTCTATTGATTTTAGTCATCAATTATAGGATGGGATTAATTGTTCCCCCTGATGACCATAGATGTGGTCATGCCTACAGTGTAAATACCCACATCTGATCGAATGAGCCCTCACTGAGTCTTAATATCATAATAATTTCCCATCTATTGGTTTTGACTTTGGCTGAGCTGCTTAACTACTTATATTYAAATATTCTCATTTATAAAACAGGTGTTACTCCATTCTCATTTAATAACATGCAGCTGTGCTCTGGAATGGCATTGAATATGTTCAATAGGTATTGTGATTTCATTAGTCTMAATGATTTCTAAATCAAATACCTTGGTTAATTCTGGGAAGCCAGTCTTCTCTAATAATCATCCTTACATTCAACTGRATATCTGAAACTTTCCTGCTGGTGACACTTATGAGGACTGAAAGAATTCTAATGGCCAGCTGTAGCAGTGTCAATTTACAATAAGCATTTTCTGTGAGTTGGCACAAGTGTGCTGGAGTCCACACATCGAAACGGGGGGGAATAAGGTATGATTTTATTGGCTTCAGAATTGTTTGATGCACATTTACCATTCTGACCTCATGATGGAACAAAATACGCTGAAATTTGGCCAACAAGTTTTAATGCTGTCTTAGAAAAGTCTGTACTAGGAACCTTCCTTTGACCTCTCAAAGACTTAAAATAATTKCTTTCTTATTTCTACTTTCATGGCTTTGAAGTCTAAGAGGTGATAGGAAAATGACAGCTCTTCATTTCCTAAGTACTGTATCTTCTCAGCCAGATTTTATTAAGGTTCATCCTCTCTACTTTATTATTTTCACATCAGTGACCTGTCCAAGTTAAGTGACATTCATCTATTCACTTTCAGTTAAGCAAAATATTTGTGAGGGATCTGTCTTGTGTGCACTCCTRGACTCTCTTTTCCCTCACACATGAACACACACACATACTGTGCACACACACGTGTGCACACACACTTACTTCTCGTGAATGGTCACACCCATTTAGCAGCTGGCAGTGAAGAAATAAAAAAACAAAACAAAACAAACAAACAAAAAAGCACAGCTCCAAAAGACATCCATTACAAAGCTTTTGCTACCCTTCACAATTTTTTAAAATAAATTGCACTAAATCGTCACTATTCAATTTATCCTAAAAGCTTATTAATCTTGAATTGACCTTGGAGTAGGTCTATAAAATATTCCATACTAAATAACTTATTGTCTCATTACTCTTTCTGTAAACCTTTTTCTGAGTATCTTAAATATAACTATTTTGTTAAAGTTCTTACTGCTAGGAATGGGATAAGAAATTTTACGCAAAGAAAATCTGCTTCCGTATACTTTTGCTTACTTTTCTTCATTGGATCATTTATTTTCAGGAAATTTCTGTGATACTGCTGCTGCTCACACACAACTGATGGCAAAACTTTTATGTAAGGCTTATAAAAATAATATGATACAGATTCAAGCCTTTCCTGAATAGGATATCATTGTATTTTTGTTTATGTGTATATATATATATATATATATATATTTGTTATATCCACAGAATTATAGGTTTATGCAAGTTGGAAGAGACCCCCGGAGACCACTAAGTCCAAACTTTGGCTCACAGCTGGGCCAGTYAGAGCACATTGCTCAGGGCCGTGTTCAGTTCAGTTTTGATGCACTCTCTAAGGATGAAGATTTCACATCCTTTCAGGGAAACTGGTTGCAGTGTTTGACCGCTCGTGGTAAAAAGGTTTTTCATATACTGAGTCAGAATTTTCCATGTTCTGGCTTGTGCCTGCTGCCTCTTGTTCTTCCACTATGCACCTCTGAAAAGAGTCTGGCTCTGTCTTTTTTTCTATACCCTCCCACTAGCTGTTTTTAAACATCAGTGAGAGCTCCTTTAGCCTTCTCTTCTTAAGGCTGAGCAACCCAATTCTCTCAGCATCTCCTTTATGCAACGTGTACCAGACAGTTTCTGCTATACTCATAAATAAACAAATGCCGAGAAGGATCATTCCCTGGTTCTGAGAACAAGCTGGTATAGCAGAGATTATACTCATATGGCTGGAAATGAGATAAGAAAATACAAACCTGAGCCAAAAAGTGGAAAAGACACAGATATGTGGCAGAGTTTTAAACAGTGTTTTGGGAAATATTGAGTTAATTTAGTTCTAACGCTAACCCATCTGTAAACTAAGGGTTATTCGAGAGTAATAAGACTTTAAAAGACTTGTCATTGTTCAGAAACATTTCAAGTCTTTAATTAGTGTCATTCTTATTCAGCTACATTAAATGACAATATCTGTTGAATTCACTGTTTCTTTTCTCACAGTACRGCAAATACTATTTTTACATTCACCAACAAAGATAATTTTAAAGCTCATATGTAACTGAGCCACAAATCAGCAGAAATCCAGAAATATTTGGATCAACTACTGTATTTTCTTTCACTCTTTTTCCATAAATACCAACATGATAAACTAGTATTACACAAAATCATATTTTTTTGAAATACCGGGAGAAGCTACTGAATGTACTGTATAAAATATTGCAATGTATGTTAATAGCTACAGACAGTATAGAAAACCCTTTCAGTTGCAGAAATCTTTGGAGCACAGCTCTCTTTACTTTTAATTATTTTTACTCACACTCCATAAGTTTCAATTTTGAATTCTTTCAGTTCTTCATGTGGTCTGTGCTTTGTTATGCAGATTCTGTTTAAAGTTACTAAATTTTGTATCAGAAATATTTCACTTTCAGATTCATTCTAACTTTCTTTCAGTAATAAGGAATAATTTTTCACTCTTTGGGGGAGAGAATTTAAAATAAAGGGATTATTTTCAAATATCTGTTACGTACTTCCACCTTTCAGGTTTTTAATTAGTATGAACTGGCTATGATATGTATATTTTATACTTGCTTTCTATTTTTAAAAGTACTAAAGTTTTGTCCTCATAATACAATTTACTTTGTATTAAGCTTTTCAGCCCAACAGATTGTTTTATGTTATTAGTAAGCAACAGCTTTATGTTTAGTTGACGTATTCTGAGCCAAGCCAGTCATCTCTGACAAGACAGAAGAAAGCCTCCATGGTGACTAGACTGTCAGCTTCTCCAATCACTTCAAGAATTTGTTCTGAAGACATTTTGACAATGTTTATTATATATCTATAATGTATTATTATAATCTAAATTCAGTCCTTCCTCTTTTTCTTTGTAATACACATTATTTTTATGTTGCATTTTSAGACATGACTTGCATAGTAGAAACGTTGGGCAGCTTGATTTACTGCTGACAGGCCTTCTGTTCAGTTTATGGCTGAGGCAAAGTTCTTTCTTCTTTACTACACTCRGAAGATTTATATACTGATGCCATGAGAATGACCCACAAACTGCTTTTCATCTTCAGAAAACTTACTGAGCTGTCCATGAAGGGAATGTTTTTGGAGCTGGATAAACTTTACATTTCAACCATCATTTTCAAGATATGATAGAAGCTTGTTTTCAGGAAAGAGAACACTAGATTTAGACAGAACTCTTTCAGAACTTACTTAAAATGACCATAACCTAACTACCTAACTAGCATTTCTTTCTTTCTTTTTTTCTTTTTTTTTAATGTGAGTCCTATCTACTTTTTTTGTTCRCACAACCTACCACACCTACCACAGAATTCCTATATTCTGGTTTGAAAGTTATTTTGTTCATACCAAGAAGCCAGAACTCATTTTTAAAGCAAAGTATTTACTCTTTTTCTTATAAAAGCAGTATTATGCCTTCCTTGGCTTTTGACGTAGATATTGAAATGATTAAGTATGCAAAATGATAGGTTTGTTGGATCTCATGTATTTTATATCAAATTCTATTAGTGTGGATTCTATGCCTTTMCAGATTGCAAGTGGTATCAGTTGGCCTCATCACCCTTAATCTGCATCTAGAATTCCCTGTACTTTTCTACAGCACATATAAAATGCACAGCAGTCTCAATGTAATATTTCTGCTTGCTTTGTACAARAGAAATCTTCCTAAAATAGAAAGAAATTCTTTCTTTTATATATATATCTGTAGGGATATATATAAAAGAGAGAAAAGAGAGAAATTCTTTCTCTCTTTTATATATATCTGATTCTTGAGTAAATACACAATTATATTAAGTCAAAGAATTTATATGCATAKTTATGAATCTATCTTTCAGAATACTCAAACAGAAAATCACAAGAAATGTATATAGCAGAAGAGAAAAATGGAAATGTATATCAACTTAACAGAGAAAGAACATAGAATAGCTATGARTTAAGTTTTTATGTATTAATAAATTTTTCCAATAAATTAAAACAAAATTGGAAGTCCAAGTTTTTCTTTACATTGGAAATCATAATATTTTTGGGAGGCTATTTTTTTTTTTCCTATTGTGGCTGCAGAGCACAGCATCGAAGACTATGGGTCACCAGTAGAAACAAAAATAGTGAAGGGTAGATGAAGCAAATAGGAGGGAAGTATCCATTATGATGAAAAGAAAAAAATCCTAACAATGGGATGAGATTTCAATAGAAATTCATAGAAACACTTTTGATCACCAGAAATGTTCAAGATTAGACTAGCCACCATATTTTTGTGACTGATTGGTACAATTAAAAATGTTCATAACATAATGTGGAAGGGAACCAAATGAGTTCTTCTGGTTAGACCTTCTTTTACGTAAAAGATAACTGAGTTCCTGAGAGTGCTTGTATAACATTCTRTCTTTGTCTATAGTCATTAATAAAACAAATTATTGTCTGTTTTGGCTTATATCTGGTTTATATTTTTTTCACCAAAAAGTAGGATAATCACATGACAGTATAAAGTGCTAGGAATGATCTTATATTATTCACTTTGATTTTGCATAGGCATCRTCTGAAATAACGCTTTTTGGCAGATGACAAAACTGCGCCAGAAAGCACACTAACAGTAAAACAACAAGGGTGATAGCAAGAGAGTTCCCAATCTCATGCTTATTCCTTATTTTACTTAGTATTGTGAATACGATGTCTCTTTGCCTCCTACAGGAAATTTGTACATTAGATTCATTTTTAGGGGACTTACTTATTATGTAGCTGAGGAAGTGAGCACTGGATATGACTATGGAGCATCCTCTTGCACCTCTCCTGGGGAACCTGTATTGATTATGTCTCTGAAATACCTCTACACAAATGYGTGCAGCATGGGGAATAAACAGGAAGAATTAGGGATCTGTGTGTGGTCGCAGGGCCATGATCTCATTGCAGTCACRGAGACATGGTGGGATAGCTCACATGACTGGAATGCTGTYAAGRATGGCTATGTGCTTTTTAGGAGAGACAGGCCAGAAAGGCGAGGTGGTGGAGTTGYTCTTTATGTGAGAGAGCAACKGGAGTGTATCGATCTCTGCCTAGGGGTGGATGAAGAGCGAGTTGAGAGCTTATGRGTAAGGACAGAAGGGCAGGCTAACATGGGGGACACTGTTGTGGGTGTTTAGTGTAGGCCACCTGATCAGGAAGAGAAGTCAATGAGGTCTTCTACTGTGACAATGTGCTTCTCCCTCCCAATGTCTTTCAGTATGCTCTCCTCACTATCTTCCCATATTTTTCCCCTTTTTCCCCCCTTCTCTCTAATGGAGAGGTCATCAGCAACACCTGGAGAGGGGCTAAAGGAGCATACACCAATTAAACCTTCATCTAATATACAAATATAACTATAAGTCAATYGTCTTACCCCATAAATGGGAAGGGGACAACCAAAGACTCATTGAGCWCTCCTCTGTGACAGCTGGCTGCACTGCAGAGTCTCCTCTTGAGCAAGGACATCTCTCAAGGCTACTCCTTGAGATTGTGAGATTCCTCACTCACAGCAGATCCTCAGTAAGTGACTAAGAGCAGGCTGAACTTTGCAGACTTAGCCAAGTTACATCTCTGATTGATGAAACATACATCCCAGCTTATAGTGAGACTCTGTTTATGTCTAAAGAGTGTAGTAATAGAAGAACCCTCCCACTGAGTTACGAGGTTCAGGCTGCATCCCCTTGCTTCCTAAACCCCGCCACAGAGGAGCCTAGATGTGGCTGAATCCAGCCCTAGTACCATACTTGGTCAACAGTTCATATCTAAGGACCTGTGTCCAGTTCCAGGCTTCCCAGTGCAAGAGAGACATAGCAATATGTAAATTCATTTGACCACCTTTCCCAGCCTATATTGAGGCTTTCACTGTATTTTTTTTTSTCACAGAGATAAACACTTTTACTTTAGCAGAGAAGGCCTAGTCTTCCTTTTACAACTAGGGGTCGCCACTAAAACCTCCCTTTTCCCCTACATCTTAAATCCTTTCATGATGCTTTATTCTATTCTCACATTCAAATTAAAATTAAGATTTCATGACATTCTCTAACATAATGSTGATTTTTTCCTCTTGTCTTTAGTTTCCCATACAGTTTAGTAGATTTTTAAAACATGGAGGAGAATTTTCCTTTTTTTCACAATCTATAACCATTTTCATGACTACTGCATGCTACATGTGCATAAAAGAAGCAAATCTTATTAGAAGCTCAATTGTGTTTCTCCTTATTTAAATATAATATGTTGATCTGAGAAGTTTATTCTATGCTCGCATTAGGAAGTGTAACTTATGTTACTATTGACATATGGAAGGACAGTAATTTACGTAAAACAACATCAATTGTTATTTGTGTGTAATCATCTCAGAAACCTAGACTAGCTGCAGTGTAGGATTTCACAGTTTTTCAAATATAAATTTCATTCTCCAAAAATGTAGAAATGTTATTGCTGCCTCAACAGACAATAAAACATCTCTGTCATATCCTCAAAAAGGCTTACTTATATTTTTCTTGGGGTTTATTATTAGATACCATTGCTCAAATTGTTTTGAAGGAAAGAGTCTTCTATTCTTGGTGGAGAGCAACATTTTAAAAGTTTTTGATACAGCTGTGTTCAGGGAAATGGTAATGGTGCATGTCTTTGTGAACACTTAAATATGCTGACACATTTCTTTCATTATTGAAAGTGTAATTTAAGACCTGATGGAAATACAAAACTTTCTCCTGTTGTGTCTGTCAATATGATGGCTTCAGAAGCAGTTATACCGTACTTTTCCTGTGCCCTGTGCTGCAGGAGCATAATTTGCATTGCGGTTAGAGGTGGGTGAGTGCTATCTCTAAATCCTGTCATTCTGATCCATGCATACTCCTCAGGCTCAGAAGCTTGAAATATAAACAGTCTAAAGCATTGGACTTAAACGCTTTGTGACCTAATACTTTTAGATGTGAGGTTTAGCTAATAAAAGCATGTTTTTTTTTCTACTTTACAATTCTGCAGACGGATGGGCATTTCTGTTTTTTTATATTTCTCTACCAACAGAAAATCCAAATTCAATCCGTATAACATAACTCTGATGTGATCTAAACATATCATACAAATTCTCTGTTATCATTAAGAAGCTTTATGTAAATTTACCTTAAATTACAAGCTGATCTTTATTAAGCCAGCTTTAAGCAGGTGAGGGGGAATTTCTTCACTGTGAGAGTGACGGAGCACTGGAACAAGTTGCCTAGAGAGGTTGTAGAGTCTCCTTCTATGGAGATCTTCAAGGCCTGCCTGGATGCAACCCTGTCTACCATGCTSTAGGTGACCCTGCTGAGCAGGGAGGTTGGACCAGATGATCTCCAGAGGTCCCTTCCAACCTTACTGATTCCATAACTCTATGATACCTCTATCATCATCTTCTTTCTTGCTTTTATCTTTAAAATATATATATATTGAAACTATGTAGATGGAATAACATCATAAATATTCACACTAAATGTAATGACTTCAAAGTGTTTTACTAGAAAGKTGCAAAAAATGTGGAGAAGAATGTACTTCATATAGCTTAATCACAGAAAGCAGAATGAACATTTTTAATTCAAAAGTAATACAAATTTATTTCTTACAAAATTTTGTGTGTAATTCTAATGTTTCTCATGTGAGCTCCCCAAAATATGTGTCACAGAACTGTTGATACAGTCTACTTCAGTGATTGCTTAGTTGTGATTCAATAAGCCTGAGTTTGGGACAGAAGTTGTCTGCCTAGACAAAGGTGAAACACTTGGAAGGGTGAGATACTGCATGCTGTTTCCCCTGGGGGACTCTGCAATGCTTTCCATTCCCTGGCACCACCAGAGGTGCATGGTCTGAAAATATACTGACTGCAAATCCTGGTTTCCATTAGAAGATGTTCCAGTGCGCAAGTAGGACAGAGTAAAAATACATTTCAGACGTCACTATCTGGGCAGGAGCAAGGCTGAGAGACACTCTGAAGAGCTACATCTTCCCCTCAGTGGAGCTGCAGGCTTATGCTGCTCAGATCCGAGCCTGAAGTTAATGAGCATTCACACTACTGAAGACCCAGCACCTAAAAAGTATATAGATTTTTTTTTTTTTTTTTTTTTGGGGGGGGGATCTAACCAAGTTGGATTTCCTCCTGACTGGTTCAACCTATATATTTGTTAATTCTTTTACAGCGTTAGAGAACAGCAGTCCAGATGCAAGATGTTGTTACATACTAATCATACTCTACTGTAGTTGAAGGAATACACACACACACACACACATTCACAAATATACATATATATATATATAATATATATACTCCTTGCTTCTATTTGCCTCTAACTCACATCTAATATAAAAGCATAAGCCTTTTAAATTCTCTCAGTGGTGAGAACAATTTGGAATGGCTATATAAAAGTCTATGAGCCTGTTATGAGGAACAAAGAGTATAACAGAGYTGTCCTTTTTTGGAGTTCATTTCATACAGATTTCTTATAAACCAGTTTACTGCGGGTTCACAGTTTTTTTTATACTACATGCTAGCCCTTGGTCTTTTGATTCAGTGGTTCACAATCATCTACTGATCTTCACTGCTATGGGTACTGACAAGGCAGTAAAGCTAGCTAGCTATTTGATCCCATTATACTGCTGATTTCTTCCCCCACCTCCTGCCACCCAAAAAGCTCCATCTTGGGCATTGCACAGGCTTTAAATGAAGATGACTGATACCATGCTCACTGGGAGATGATTGAAGTACACAGAATTAAATATGATACATCTTGTCTCTATGTTGTTCTTTTCTTTCCTGGTATTTCTAGACCTGTCACAGCATACCTCAGTGCAGAGAAATCATAAACTGCTACATTTATTGTGAGAAGCTGCTGCCACTAACAAAAGGTGGGACATCATCTGGCAGTTATCAAATCATATAGAAGCAGTTATATACAAAGACTAAAGTTTTGTCTCCATTTTTCTTTCAGCATCATATGAATCTGTTCAAAAAAGGAAACAAAAAAACAGGAGTGCAAGACTGAAAGCATTCCTCAAACAGTAGCATAATGAGCTCAAACAAACTTTGAGTAAAAAAATAAGCTTTAGTAAATTTAAAACATACTTGGACAAAAATTATTATTTAAAATATTGTAGACAAAAATTATTAGTAACAATTATTTTTTATTTTAAATAATGTTATCCCAATAAACACTCTAATGTGCTCACTCATTTCTGTTAAGGTAGATATATTGTAATATAYGACACTTTTTTTTTCTTTCCAGCAGTCAAAATGTATTTACTGCTACAGGTATGAGAATGTCAAAGAAACTTGCAAGGTCAGATGGGAATGAATTAATTTAAACCACAGAAGTTTTAGCAACAATGCTCTAAGCAAGTAAAGGCCTTTCACCTGGAAAAAAATAACTGTTCTTGATTTTGTTATTGACTAAGAAATGAACACCTGAGATTAAATAGACTTTCATGCCATATACCATCTAGCAAATTTCTATACCCTACCTAATATACAGTTTTGATTAGATTCCAATAGACCCTGAAAGCTCAGATTCATCCAACCTAATTTTATTCTCTGAAAAGTCAGGTGTTTAGTCTAAGCTTATATCCCCAGACCTCCCAAAATTCAGTGGCAAGAGGGAGAAGTTTGTTCCATCATGTGTTCCAGAGAAAGGTAGGATGAAGTACCCTCTGAAAATGCTTATCCAGAGGTATCCTGAGCTGCTTTACAGAGAGCAGCTAACCTATGCTAGATGACTTATTTTCATACATACAGCTAAAGTGAAGTGAAGTGAATCTATGCCTATGCATAATACATCAATTTATATGGATGTTCACTAATTCATACTGCAATAAAAAGTGGCTGTTTTAATGTGACACTGACAGTTGACATATCAATATGTCAAATATTGATTTTTTTACATATTGATATTTTGACATATCAAAATGTCTTTCATATTTTTTCTATGATTTTTTAAGGAGAAATGTCTTAGGATGCTGCACTAC
The DNA here is from genome assembly GCF_003343005.1 of Rhea americana. NCBI lineage: Eukaryota > Metazoa > Chordata > Aves > Rheiformes > Rheidae > Rhea > Rhea americana. The sequence goes on from NW_028186422.1 coordinate 796,347, forward strand.
ATATACACCAAATCTGACAGGTTGAGGATAAGGTATGTGACAGTCAGGCTAATGTATTCTAGCAACATTGTACTTACTATGTATAGACCTGCTCTGTGTGAAAGTTGTTTACCTGGGGCTTTTGGACATCTAGATGCATGCTTGTAGCAGCTACTGAGCCTGTGACTCTGAATGTTTGAAAATCCCWGGAAACTGTATAAAGCTATTTTCTTTCTATGGGAATATAATTTCTTGATGTAAAAGAAGGATATGTGATCTAGTCATACCATAATCCTGTATTTACCACACCATACCATAACATTACCTTTAATGCTAGGGGCTTTATGTGTCATTGCAAGTTCTTTCTGGGCTAATATGCAAGTGTTGTGTGTTAGCATAGAGATTAGTGACTAAAAAGACTAGCTTAAAGTAACTGAAATGCTAGGTTCTGCAGTTAAGTAGATGCAATATCAGCAACGCCATGAAAAAAAAATCGACTGAAATGTGATTCTTTCATGTTCATATCAGACATAGCACTAAGAACGAACACAAGYGTTGTAAGAACATGCCTGCTCAGTGCATGCATACTGTGGACTCCATCATYATGCCACTAATTACATTCAAAAAGAATCAGAAGCCAAATAGATAACAAAACCAAACCTCCATTATACTACAGCTGGGTCTAGGTAAGGTTTTAACAATAATTCCTTGTGTTTGCCTAAATAACTAACCATAATCTTCTCTTCAGCTTCCATTGCTTTCTTTTTTAGTTTAAATATAATCTCTTTACCTAAATAGGATACAGCCAGGAGAAAAATAGGTTGTTTTCTTGACTAAAAAGAAAGCCGTTCCAGACATTTGTCATGTTGATAAGCCAAGCATCTGRCCTCAAAACTGTGTTATGTGCAACTAGTTATCACTGAAGAGTGTCTGCATGTCTGGAGAAGACTTCATTACACAGTAATGAGGTTATGAATAATTGAAAGCTAGCTACTGGATGTGTGCTAGCAATTATATGTAGACATGTAAAGGGATGATCCACACCTCCATGAGTTTCTTCACACAAGCTCAGCATTAAAAAAATAAGTTAAATTTTGCCAGAATAATATCTTCCATATAAACTGAAAATTCTTAAATCAAGTAGCTTTGTGTATAATAGGCCTAAAAAAGTCTGCTATTCTACACACATGAATCTTATGGTTTGCYACAATCTCTAATTTTCTCTGTGGGGGCAATTTTAAGGTCTCTTGCCTCTTGGACCATTTAGTGTTGAATAACCTAAGAGTTCACCTCTCAGAGTTTCCCTTAGCTCCACAGTGCTGCAGCAGGCCCCTCCTCTTCCTTCCCATTACCTCTCACTGGTATTTTATAGATAGCTAGAGGGAAAAGAAAGTAGAGTTGTCTTTGTGCTTTTCRGGTTACTTGCATTCAACATGAAGAGGAGCGTGTGCCTTTTGCAAATGATGCAGCTGTGCTGGAAGAAACTTCTCTCCAAGCTACTGGCTTCTTGCTGTTTCAAGACTTCATCCRCTGGAACCTCACAAAAGTCTGTGAATTGTAGTACGTAGGCAACACTATCATTTATACATGTTAGCAAAGTACGCTTTCCTGCTCAAAATACAGAATAAATTATAGTCCTTTGTGGTTGAACTCAACATGAAAGACAAGATGCTTTATTTGTTCATAAGCAAACATTTCCTTTCCTATCCCATTAGGTAGTTTTTTAGAAGTTTGTTCACTTTCAGGAAATACCTGATTAATGATTTTTGCCAGCTCTTTTTCTCTTTCTGCTGTTTGATCTCATGATAATATATCCATGTCACTATTTTGATGGCRGAGAAGCTATTTCTTTGCTTTTTCCTTAACACTGAGTGTTGCCTTTCATCATCTGTTCAAGTGCTCTTCTGCCATCTTTCTGTCATTTCTTGGAAGGAGTGCTTCCCTCCTCTCTTTCAACTGTGATAACTACGTATTTAAAAATTATTCTGATCTGAGCTATTTTACTGATATGACTCTAAGCAATGACCTTTCTCTGATCAAAAAACAAATCCTTTTTCTTTATATTTTTTATATTTTTGCTAGACCTTGAAAGATAAACTATTTCCTTTACAAAACTAAAAAGATTCTGTTAGTGTCTGTTCCATCTAGTTAGGTCAGCAGGTTYCTGTCAATCAGTGTTGACTAATAACAGTCACTGACTTTTCTTCTTTTGCAGTTATTCTCTCATGATAGTTACCAAAGTCTAAAACAATCTACACCTTAGTCCATACGCTGAACTCAATTTCATTCGTGTTATCCTAGAATATTCTACTACCTTGTGAAGTTCTTCTGTGTAATTTAAATACAAATCTTCCTTAGAAATTTTAATTTGATCCTGTTGAAATTAATGAGAAAATTACCATGTGGTAACTCATTTTCAAAATGGTCTGCATATGAATACATATGCCTGTTTGCACTTGTCAAAATTGAAGATGCATACAAGTGAACACATATATGCTCAATAAGTTTAAACTTTCACAGCTCAATATTTATTTTTATATATCTATACAAAGTGATTTTGTTGCATGAGCATGAAAAAATGAACTATATATATTATTTTTAAGTCTGTTAAGATTCTCAGCTTATTTCTCTTATATAGATATGAGAAATATATATATATATATTTTATATATATATATGTATATAATTTACAGATGAAATGAAAACAATAAAATGGTACATTTTTCATTCACTATTTAGTTTTCTTTTGATTTTCGTGTTATGAATATTCAAGTAATATATTCCAGTAATGAGATAACATTGTTTCATCTTGCACTAAAGCATGAGAGTGAAGTGAGCACCATCCACCTCTTCTGGTCAAAGCTGGAACATTAAGCAAGGACATTAAGTAAGGTAGAAACATAATTCCTCCCTAGGAAAGGTAGATCTTTTAAAAGTATATATACATTTTCTATGAGATCATCTTTGTGTAATAATCATGGGAACACAGGAGCCAACTACTGCTGAGTAGTACTTAGAATATTTGTACAGGAAGTGGGATATCAAGTTTTTCCTGTTCTCCAACAGATTAAACAATGTTGAACTTCTAGATCCTGCTTCCTTGGAGAACGTGCTAACCTCCCTACCTTCTGTGGCAGTATTGACCGCCTATGTGGAAATTAATGAAATTTTTTTAAGAAGAATCACAAGTCCAAAATATTTATAAATGTTGAAAGATCRTGTTATTTATGAAATGACTATTGCRAAAGTATTCCTAAATCTTTGGGCTTCAGATAAAAGCAGTGTTTCCTGTTACACTACAGGAAAAAACAAAGCACACACGCCTTTGCTCATAATCTTCTCTCCGTTGTTTGGTTAACCTTTACTTCTGCCACGCTCCATCCAGCTTCTCCCGGAAGAGGCRCCACCACCCCAGTATTCAAATGCTTCAATGCATATTGTAGAGAAAGTAAGGACTATCTAAGCCCTTGTAAGGCAAAAGTACCGTTTACCTCACAATAGAAATAAAACAAAGTGGTGCAGTTTTCAGATGTATTCAGCAACTGCAGTCTCTCTCAATATCAGTGAGAACTGCAGGTATTTGGCATCAACTCTGAAAAGCAGTCTCCTTTGATTTAGGTGCCTATATGTAGATTTGAATTTGTTTTTCTGAGGAAAAAAATGTGCTAATATCAACTGCTTTAAGATGAGGCTGGGGAGTCCAAACTATGATTACAGTGCAGGACTACAGTAGATACAGAGAATGGAAACAGCTAGAAGCAAGAAGAAAACAACATGACTTCACAGTATGCGAATTAAAACCATCTTCTGTACTGCAAATGGAAAAGTTGGGAGACAGAAGATTTGTGTAGTCAGAGTTGACTGAGATTTGCAGGGAAAGACAAAGACAAAATAAAATAAAACAACAAAAAAAAAGCTAGTATGAATACATGTTAGTCCAAGAAGTGATGGGAAATATGGTAAGCTTTTATAAATATATTTCAGGAAATAAATGTAGAAGAAGATGTTGGCCCAATGTCAAGCAAGCAAGGTTGAAATCACTAGAGGTAAAGAAAATAAAATAAATAAAATAATAAAAAAAAAAGTCTAAAACCTCAGAAGGATTGGGCTCCTATAAATGTTTATCTTTAATAAGAGTAATGAAGACAAGAAGTCTGGACAGTTAAGAATCACAGAATCATTGAATGGTTGAGGTTGGAAGGGACCTCTGGAGATCATCTAGTCCAACCCCCCCCTGCTCAAGCAGGGCCACCTCGAGTACGTTGCAACTGGATCATGTCCAGGCAAAATAAAGAAGAAATAAAAAAACAGAAAAAAAAATAAAGAACAAATAAAAGACATTTTAAAAGATCTTTTGCTCAACAGATAATAAGTGCTTATTCTTGTAATACATAGGCATAAATTTTGACTAGCTACCTAGGATGAGTAGGTAGTCAAACTTACTGGTCACATAGCTAGTAAAAAATTGTATGTATCCTGTATGTTTCTTGAATGTCACAGCATATTGTATTTTAGAGACACTATATTGATATGAGAGAGGGAGAAGGCTAGACTCCGTATACAACTAACCGATCAACAGCCTGAATAAACCACATAAGCTAACCTTTACAAAACATTTAATAAAACCTGTGACCAGCCACTACATTTGGGACTAGATCAGTCTGGGACAGTCATCTTGCTAAAGTGATGACTTAATAGAATTTTTATCAAGGTGATTGCTGAAACCATCATATACTGCCATTCTGAATGCCCTTATTCTTCTATCTGAATGGCAATAAATCAGCATAATCATGGAAGTAATCAATGCACTCTGCTTATGTGGACAGCAGAATTATTTCTATTTAAAATTTATTCCTCAGAAGCTGGGTATTTTAATTTCAATCTATATTGGAGATAGATGACCTTCACACTTCATTTTGTGGCAGGTAGCAAAAGTCCATTATATTTTCATCATGTGCTCTAGGTAAATTAGAACATTTAGACTTGACACAGGAGAAAAGGAATTCTTCATTGGAAAAGAGTATAAATTGCAGTTCTAGGTTACAGTTGTCACTACAGTCTGAGTAAGATTGACAAAATAACCTAATATTTCTTTTCCAGGTTTAGATTGCTCAACGACTATCCATTAACAAAGCCTCTAGACTGACATTTTAGGAATTAAGCTATTCATTTGTCCTCTAAATTGCTAGTGCATGATTGCAGACACTGTTCTGCCAAAATATCCCAATCCTGCCTGCTGAGGGAAGCAACAAGATCTGTCAAGTGATACCCTCATCTGGTGGGAACTGCAGAAACTCATGCWGTTGTATCTGAAAATGTTATTATCTTTGATTTGTGCATTCTATGAGACAGAAAGGGCAGTCTTTTTCCTTTTTTCCCAGTCTTTTACATTTTTGCTGAAAAACTAGAAAAAGGCATCGATTATTGAGTGCCGGACTGCCAAAGGCTACACAATTGTTATATTATACAGATCCATTTGAACATTAGGGGATAGAAGGGATAGAATGGATCAAATGTACATATATATTTACTGCAAAGATATCTAAAAGATACAATACAGCTTTTTGATCAAAAAGAATAATTAATTAAAAACAAACAAAAATCCCTTTTGCCCAAGCTCACACCCTACTCATCTTTTTTTTTGACCCAATTTATGCCCAGTTTCTCCTCAGAGATTTGTTTCAACATGATTAGTTTCTATGAAAAAAAACTTTTAAAGCAGCAGAACGAGTTGATCACAACTTAAAAATTGTAATGAAAATGTTCACAGTATCAGCAACCTGAGGAAGGTGTTGAGTTAGCAGATGAAATCTTTGACAGTTTCAAAGTTAATATCCTTGTTTATATAATAAGTATATTAAAAGCTAATTGTTTTTCACTGTCTACACTAGATATTAAAATTCTCTGATGATTTTTCTTAATCTGAAAGTTTGTAACAAGAGCAGAAAATGCCTTGAATCAATTTTCAGGAGAATGAATATAACGAAAGATAGGATTATATTTTGGCATTATATTAAATCTATTACTGGGTGTGAAAATAATGGCAAAATTTGTGCCCTTGATTTCTAGTGCTTTAAATAAGTTGAATGCTCAGAAGGCAAAGACTGAAATCCTGGACCTACTGTCTGTGCTGTCTGACGACTGTGACGAATTAAGCYACCTTGACTATCACTCAAAATAGTTTTATATTCCATCATTTTCTCTTTTAATTACAATCTGATTCTGTACATTGTGCTGAAGATTTAAGGACTATCCTTCAAAACTGTGTTAATTAATATGATTATGCATTTAAGGCAAAGCTCTTATGTTAATGTGCAAAATTTTGAGAGAATATTCATTCATGATCTCTGCTTTGTTTGATTTGTAATCTGTTTTACTTCTATACAAGCATTATATATGAAAAATGAACCTGTRTCTAGAGAGAATACATCCTCATTCCTCCAGGTTCTCCTGCTCTTTGGAAGAATTTTTTTTTTTTGTTCTATTTTTTTTTGTTTTGTGCTACTTCTATCAAAAACATGTACAAATTACAGCCTATTCAAATTATTCAGATATTTCAATTGAAGCTATCAGTAGTACCTCCTTGCTGCCTCTTCTGTGAAATTTAACAGTTTTTAGGACAAATTTGAATTGATCAGGCAGTCAGCACTCACATAATTATTGGGTTGCTTTTAGCCTTTATTGGATTTTCACCATTTATGATATGCTCATGAAGAATTCTGAGTGCCCTCAGTTATTGGTGCTTTAGGAGTGCTCAGTATTTCACAGGACTGTTCTACAGGATGGCTTTGGGTATAAGCAGATTAGGATGACAGAGTATGGTGGATGTAGGAGTGCCKTACTGATACAAACAGTTTTCACTGCAATAAATGGAGCAACACTGTACAGTGGAGAAGCCATTGCCAGGGGAAGAGCCATGTTTAGTCATTTATCTGAGAAAGAAATCTCAGTTTCTGAAGATGTGGTAGCTGCTCMGTTCTCAGAATTGGAATAAGGGCTTTACTAGTGCAGGAGGAAACAGGAGAGTTAGCAGCTGACATCCTGCCATATARAAATATTTTCTTCTTATCTTTGGGATGGAGAGACTGTAATTTTGTCTGGAGCCGTGGAATATGTAGTTGGTTCTGACTATACTCTTTAAATTTCCCACAGAAGGGTTAGCATCCATTTCTGCTATCACTTATGACGTCCTTGAGATTGGTGGGCAGCTGGGAAGGCCCACTGATAACCTGTGCTGACCCTATAACCATCTTCCATTGCAATGCAGCACTGCACCACACCTGGGAGCAGACAGAGATTTTCCCCACTGCATGAGCATTAGAGATTGCACTATTTAGACTAGCATAAATCACAGTATTTTTTTATGTGGTATAAAATCTCTTATGGAAGTGACACAGTTGAAGCAATGCAATTTGAAGTTGATATCATCAGTGATTCTGGCAGAAAGGATTTTACTGTGGTCAATTTTACAGTACAATGGACAGCAATAGGAAAATCAAAGGCTGTTCTGAATGTAGTACTGAGAAAGGAGATTTCTGTATAAGGAATCAAATCAAATCAATGTCCAAGCTAAGTTTACTAGCTTGTATTAAAAGAATTAAAACAATCCTGGGAATAACAGATAGGGTCATAGTAATGATGATCTTCATTTATTAATGAGCAGAATCTTACTGACTTGGAGATCTAAGTTTGTAACTCAAAGTCTAGGCAACTGGCACTTCCAGAGAAGATTGATTTCTTGTTGATCTTATTTAAAGCAACCAGAAAAGGAGAATGTGACAAAAAGAGCAGATTAGTTAACCTACTTTTTATACCCTGAGTATAACTCCCTGAAGGATTCAAATAATATTCATAAAGGTCATACACTGTTCATAAAGCCACGTCTAATTCTATATCTTTTGCTTTTGTACTTACGTAGTGTACTTTTAAAAGAGAAGGTGCCTGATTATGATGGTGTATCAGTGCAAAATGGAATACCAGAGCAGTAAAGTTTTGGAATCATCTAGAGAAGGAAAAACTTGCATTTCAGTCATTAAAAGAAAGGCGACTTTTCAGTATATATTCCCTACTGAAAAAAGTACCCGGAAGTGCTAAAGTGAAGTGAATTTGGCAAGAGTTATATGCATTATGAAGGCATAAACTTTGTTTCATGCAAAGTTTAGTTGATTCATGTTAAACTGTTCATGTTTGAAGAGTTTAATGAAAAATAGATTCTGACATTATGTAGCAAATCTTATCAATGTTATGAAAATAGAAAATCTCTTTTCTAATTTTTATGTAAGCAATGACTCTTTTGCTGAGCATTTATGTTCATACTGAGTGCTGGATAGTCTCAGGTTTCTGTACTACTATGGCAGTATGTTCACTTTCAAAATGCTGATGGTTTTGCACATAAGAATAGATTTCATGGAGGAATATTTGTATTTGAATGTCTGTTGGTTAATGGAATATGAATAGATGAARAAAGATGTGTTTTTTTATTCTGTTTTGCTGAGAAACAGATGTATTTATGATTTTGTTTCTTTGACTCTATGCAAGGCATTCAATAAAGCAACACTTTGGGTCTATGACTCACCACACACATGGATCAGTCCAGGATAAGCAGGTCATAGACACCGTGCCTTGYGTGACAAAATCTGACTAAAATTCTTCTCCTGCCTATACTGTGAAGTATCAATAATCCAGATGGCACTGATACTTGTACTTAGAATTTATGTAAAAATTATTATTATTTTTATTTTACTTTTGACATATCCTTTCCTTCTGCTAAATCTGAAGTTGGCCAGAAAGATAGTTCTCCCTCATGATCTTAGTACASTGATTTCTTTAATCTGTACTCCACATGTGGCAATCTCCTCCCTCTCTCAGCATCACAGGAAACAGATCTTCAAAATCTTTGAGAAACAAAGCAAGCAATATATTTAAGTTATTTCTTTAAGAAGTCAAAAACTAGAAATGGAAAAAGTTAAAAGAAGGATGATTTTTTCTGCATTTACTGTAATTCTGACATTAATATTCTGCTGCCTATATAGTTGGAGATACCTAGGAAAAGAATCTGTACTAAATTGCACCTGAGAATATGTCTGTATAGATACGTGTGTGTGTGYRCGYGTGTGTATATTATATATATGTGTATGCATATATATACATCAGAGGAAAAAAATTCTTTGACAGCCTTATTGTCACTGATCATATATAAATATATATATTTTAAGAAGCCTCATATTTTCCTTATTGGTACTATTGCCCCAGTTCTGCTCCTCTCTTCTATATACAGAGAGAAATTATTAGATTTTCCTTCTTTCTGTTCTTCTCATTAGTCCTTGACATGCTTTCTCATTTTCCCAGGTGCCATTCTTCTTTCAGACTTCTGAAGTGATCTAYTATTCATATTGCTCACAATCCAAAGGAATATCTCATCCTCTTCTCTTCCATTTCTCTCTTAACATCTGAAACTAGAAACCCATCTAGAATGTCTCCRTATCTCCACATCACTCCATTCTTATTTCTTCCTTTGCTCAGCATTGATTGCTTCATAAATTTGACCTTCTCTAAACTTAGCCTTTTTAAAGACATCATTCACTCTAGTCACTCTAGCAGATTTTTTTTAACTCCAAACTTTCAAGAGACATCAAAAATTCATTAATAAGTTTGAGAACTGTTCCTAAATAATTAAATCGAACAATACAATTGTCATGTAAAATACTTTTAATTCCAAAGAGAATAAATAGATAAGGAAATGAGGAACACTTAGTTAGACAGTCAAGTTTATGAAACATTTTCAATGTGTTAACTGGGACCACTCTGTGTTCAATCTTTTGACTTCAAGAACATTTCTGGTGAAGAACGTAGGTGACTGCCTGAGTTAGAAGCTTACATGAATCAAATCCTTGAAATAATTATATCCTTAAATAACCCTTCTGCTAAACAGAAAATAATGAAGGCAAAAGCAAAAGCAAGCATTAACATCAAGAATCCTTGGGTGGTTTGGTTACTGTCTAATTAAAAAATGTCTTTTTCATTTTTCTACTGCTTTAATTAGAGGTGATCAAAAACTCATCGTTATTGTTACTGACTAGTAAAATTAAGCCAGTTGATATGCTATTAGTGCTCAGAGAAAACAAACAAACAGAAAAGYCTAAAGAATAATTTATATTTCAGAAGTTAGTAAGCAAACCATTTACTTCTGCAAGTGTAGAACCAAACACAATAACTATCTGTGGAAGTTGTATTTATTTAAGCAGTACTAAATATAGYAGTTATGAATTCGGCTTAAAGAATGATCTTTTTTGTGTAAAGGTGTAGTCAATCATGATATCCCTTACTGAGGAATGTAGAATGGGAAAATATACCCTTTTAATGTATATTATATTGAAAGAGTGGTAAAATATCGACAGAGTGCACACTATTTAAATTATTTGAAAATATTTGAGGTACATGATTTTTGAATTTTTTATAGAGGCTTAGGAAACTACAGTCTTTTTTATGAATATTTTATATGATTTTTTGGGRGGTGTGCATAGGAGGGATAGCTTTGTTATGGAACTAGACAAAAAGGTAGTGAGTAATGTCAAGAAGATAACCTCAATATAATGAAGCTGCCACCAAACTCTCAAATGGAACAGGTGTTTTATTAAAAATAGGCAGAAATGACAATTAGCCAGCCCCAAGCCCCAGCTTACAGAGGTTGGGGCTTTTGATCTTCAAGCTCTTTGTCCTAATGAAAAGACCTGTAGAGCTGAGGCTTGGGGCCAGGGAATTGTCACTTCTGTCTATTATTCTTAACTCACCCATTCCATGTGTAACATATATGAAATTCCTCTAAAACACACAACCTGAATCTCTGAACAAAGTATTTCTGTAGCAGGTAACTAACATAATGTTAACACCAGAGCACTCGCTAACTGCTAAAGGACCCACTATGTAACATTGGCTCGATAGTAACCGAGGAAGTGGGACTTTTCAGAAAGTTTCTGTCACATTCCCACCCCAAAGGGAATTGATACAAGAGATCTTCCTAGATATTTTATTGATATGTTCTTATTGCTTTGATTAAATATGAGGGCTTTAAAATCAATTGCTGTTCTGTGTAAAGCACTGAGAATATAGCAGTCTAGCTTTGCATACAAAGGCAGTCAATTCAAGTGGTAATAGTTTGAGTTCAAACTCTAAAGTCCTTACTTAAGGAATGCCTGAGGGACAATTTTTAAAAACTAGGCCCCTAAAGATCTAGACAGATACGTACTGTTTAAGTGCCTAGGCAMTTAAATTCCATTTGATGTCAACAGGAATTTCCCTACATTTCCAAACATTTTTAAAATCCTATTGTCCCACCTATCCTATAATAATTTTGAAAAAAAAAAAAAAGATCTGGCACTATATGAGTCCTAATTTATTTAATTGTGTTAATTAAAGTTATAAGTTCTTTGGTTTATGCTTCACTATATATCTGTATTTGCCTCAGCCTTGACAATGTAGAGCACCTTGGGTCAAAGTTCTTGAATTTAGGCAGCCAAGTCAGACACCTATAAAGTAGGCACCTGTCCCAGCAATGCAACCGCAACTGTTCACATTAAGCACCTAGATTGCTTATACTGTTGATGGGTGATTATGGAGGGCATTGAAGAAAGCCTTGAAGTTGTACCAGATCCTTTAGGAGAATTAATCCATAAGAACTTATTGCAACAGAGTAACCAGTTCCCCARAACTCTGCAGCAGAAATATAGCTTTGGGCAGGTATAGCTTTGGAGAGTCATTTGGGCTTCACTTCATAAGTGTTAACAACTTGTTTTTCTTCCTGAGGGAAGYGTTGACTACAACTTATAAAGTAAATAGATTTGAGCCTTTAAATTTTATTCTTTGTGCTGACTAGACTACACTACTTCTGACCCTCGTGGTCAGTCCAGTATTGTTTATGGAGATTTAGAAAATGGAGSGGTCATCGTTTCACTGAGATATGCCCAGATTTGGCATGATTCTCTCACAGAAACACATAAACATTTTTTGTAGATTATTTCAAACCTAGCTTCTSCTATAATTTGCATAACACTATCTGGTTCCTATGCAGTTTACGATGAGAATGGGGGAAAAAAAATACAGGGAGGCCAACAAAACAAWACAAAACAAAAAATCATGTACAGATGGTCAAATGGTGTTTTTAGTATTTTATTCTCTCTTTGTCTAATATGCTGAACACCTAAAATATGAACCAGTTAACAGTCCAGAACATGTTTAATTGTCTATTTCAGATTAAAGACAATTACAATGCCAATTAGYTATGGATAATTAAACAATGGTTGCTACCATATGTAACATTTCAAATTAGATGCTGCAGATACAGTTATTGTAGTTCATCAGAACATCTTATTTTATATATTCAATTTCCAATGCATAATAAATAACCATTTACTAAATATTCCTCTGCAATTCTCTGATTTTAATTAGAATTTTTTCTCCCAAGAAAACAAGCAGGTGTTTTTCACTGATTGATTGAACTTGCTTGAAATATTCTGTTTTAGGTAATCTTATGACATAATTTTGAAGTGGGAAAGGGTGGGAAAAATCTATGCTGTGATAATATGATGTTGTTGATGGTGGAAAGAAATCCAAATGTGGAACTGGCACAGAGTTCAGAAACGTAGACCTGGAAAAGAAAGGGGCAAATGCGTTTAAAACATACAAAACATGTAGTGTGTACCTGTAAGAAAGTTATCATCTAACTTACGCTTACAGAGATTTTCTGAACGTGTACTTTCTTTGTGCATATATACACACAAGACATAGAAAAATACTRTCTAGATTTTCTATTGACTGAATTGAGATTTTTAATCATCTATATCGATCTTCAAAACTTTTTCTTTGATTCCATAAAACCACACATATTTGTAATTCATAGACATTTTAAATTAATCATTTTGTTTATTGCATAACTTATGTTTTCCTGGAAGGACTGGAACACAAATAAGGAAAAGAGAAAAGACAGTGTCAGGACTTTTTGTTGAATACTTCTTTGATTTAACCAAATTGAAGAGAATACCACCACTGTCACTGAACCTGATCTGGACACCGACCCATGGGCACCTACCTGGCCCCAGCCCTGGCCCTGCAGCAGTGCCCACCGCCTCTTGGTGCTGGGGCTCACCAGGGATCCTGTTGGGGTGGTGAGCAAAACATTACAGAAACTCTTAGACATCTGTTGCACACATTAGCCAACACGTAAATGCTTTACACTTAAACTACATACATCCTTTTCATTTAGAGTCTCTTCACAAGTGGTAAAAGTTGCCCAAAGTGATCCAGAGAAAGAGAGTTACAACACTTTCTAGTCTTTAGCCACAGACTGACAAAAATATTTTTCCATAAACTATTGATGATGCTGTTCCTATTTATTTGAGCATAATTATTTTCATTGTAATCAATAATCTAGGTGAACTGATATATCTAAAAAACAAAATTCTTTTTTCCAATAAAGAATTTTAACTCCTGATCAATCATTTTGATTTTTTTGATTGCTAAGAACAGGAAATTTCCCTTCTTCATCAATATCTTTGAGATTTAAAATAATTCACTTGCACAGTTTTCTTCTTAAAAGCTCTATTGACTTCAATGGTCTTTGCATCAAGTCCCAATAGAGTAAAGTTATTCTGAYTCCTCTGTCTGAATATTCATGGTACACCATGTAACAGTTTTCACTTTGCTTGCAGTGTTCTCCTTATATCTTAACAAAAAGCCTGTATTACTTATGAAACCTATATCTCACCTTTACCTCTTACCTTACTGGAAATTTAGTATCAGCAAAAGCAATCCAACTGGGCAGACGGGGAAAACTGTCCCCAGGGCAGACTGTTCCCTCCTCACAAAGACTAAGTATGTAAATATTTCCTAACTAGCAATGCAATGAACATACACAAATTCAGATCATGTTGCAAAAATCCTTTCTGTTAGTGACCTAGAACTGAGGTAGAAATTCAGTCAAGGATACAATGGCACAGGATTGTGTCTTCCATTATAGAAATTAGAGTGGATATAGACAATTGTTTTCTTGGAYGGGACAGGACAATGAATACAAGCTAAACCATCAGTATGAAATAGTAGCTACAAGGAGACTAACCACAGAAATTAAAATTTCCTATAAACATTTTAAATATTTTTTTTCCTTTCGCACAAAATTTTCTACAGTGTTTTTCCCTGGAGTTCATCAATATTTAAGAGTTGAACAGAAACAATGTCAATTTTCTTTTAGTCAAAATCAGATTTATGTCTTATAAGGTAAGAAGAAACTTGACTTACGAGGCTGCAAAATGACAAAGAGACTTACAATATTAAAAATCTTAAGGAGGAAATTGTTTGAGTTGATCTTGTTTATTTTATTTTCTGAAGTTTAAGCACAGTCCATATACTTTCCTCCCACTAAGAAAGAACATRTTTTATTTTTAAAACTGAGATTATTTGAAATGAAAAAAAAAATATTGAATGCTTTTTTCTGGGGAAAAAAGAGGAGGTCATAGCTTAGCTAAACTAATGACCCATGGTATCCTTTTATCTCCTTTCTTCACTCTAAAAGTGTACCTGAAAAGATCCAACACAAATGATACACGATCTTTCTGTATCTTTATAAAGGCTGAAGAAACAATGGAACAGATTAACAGTCATGCAACTCTAGTAAGAATTTGAAATTTGATTTTTTTATAGAATGATAACAAAAATTTTGTTGACTAATTATGTATAAGAAACAAATATGCAAGAAATCTTCCTGCCGCGAACAGAAACCTTTGCCAAACACATTGCTAGCTCAAATCTCAAATTATTCTCACCAAAGTAAACCTGCCCTCTGAAGGTAGATTACCAATATTTAATTTGGCGGGTCATTTTTGCATTGCCATCATTTGACTTGCAAGCAGAAGACTGAATTGGGAAGGACCGGGGGCCGCTGGTGYTTGCAGCCCTGGGGAGGACGATGTCCCAGCGTGAGCCCAGCCCTGCACTGCTCAGCGCTGGGCTCCTAGAGCCCTCAGCACCTGCGAGCGAGTGTGCGGGAGGGAGGGTGGCAAGACTGCAAAGCAGGATTATAAATGTGCTTCTTACTGTGTCGGCCTCACAAAACCCCGAGGAGGTCCTATTCTCGGAAAACTGAACTGTTATTCCTCTGCCCCGTTTGCTGTGATTTAAAATTGAAGTGAGGGACCCTGGTCAAAGCCTGGTGCTGATGTTTGCTGTTTATACTTATTTACTAGAAACAGAGCCAAACTGTGATGGATCATTTACTTTATGATGTAATCATTTTATTTTTCAATATCCTCTCATATTAATCTATGATATTTACCATGAATAACCAATGATATTTCTGTTTTCTAAGTGATTTACACAGGCCTCAGCTCTTAGCTAGTTGCTCTCTAAAAATGTGTTTGTGCTGTTCTTACAGTGCAACTATCTTTGATCAAAGCCATCTATAACGTCATACTTAAATCAGAAATGCAAAAAATCCTCTTTCTTCACTTGCTGAGATTTAATCGCCAGTGCCTTTCACCTCCCRTACAGACTTACAAAGCAAAGTAGATGTAAAAGCTGGTGTATCTTGGCATAGCAGGAGTAATAAATTGAAGAGACTACATCAATTCACAGTAGATGAAGACCTAGACAGTTATGTTCTGAGCTCTTGTTTTGCTATTGTAAATGACTAGAAAAGGAGAAAAGCAATGAAAAAATCTGGTTCTATACAACATAGTTTCCTCGCCTTCCTGATATGATTTTATTTACTTATATATTGTATTTTAAATATCTTTTTATGTGAGATCTTAATTTTTTTAACATACGGATTTTTGTACAGAACCATTGAAGAATTTGCTAATATTAGAACAATACATGCAAAATTATGTTAAACATGTGCCTTAACTTTAAATACTCGAATAGTTCTACCAAGCTCATTACATTTAAACACATGCTGACATAAAATTACTATACAAAAACATACGTTACAAAAACATTATATAAATCCCTACATGATTTTTTCCAGTATAACATTTGTTATTTTGAATTTCAGTTATGACTGAGATGTGCTTCATTGCATGCAAGTGCCAAGTTCATTCTTGTCTCTGAAATTTGATGCAGATGTAGCTCGTAGTTGTTACATGTCTTTCTACCTATCACAGCTGTCAAATTAAGTGTTAGCAAATTACACTTTAATTTCATTATTCAGAGGAAGACTTATTCATTTCAGTTAGCTTTTGAGAATTATCAAAAATGCCTAAGTTGAGACATATGTTACTTATGTCCCTTCTGTATGTAATGGAATGAGATGGGAAACTACTCAAAGACTGATTTTCATTCTTTTGTAAAGTACTTCTCCTTTCTGAAGGAGGTAGCTAAAAATCACTGCCTCTGTCATTTATTTCCCTCCRTTTGATAGTTGCCTCTGGCAATATATTGTTTTTATAAGGGCTCCAGATTAATATCCTTTCTCTGCTCCCACAGAGCTTCAGAATGTCTTATTGCAGCTTTGCTTAGATAACTTTCAAGATCTCACAGCAGTGCACAAAATCTACCCAACAGTCCCATTAACTCTTCCTTTTCTGGGAAGCCGAGGAGCAGAAATTGTCAGCTCATGGAAATACAAAGACTATGTAGAGGACCTGGACAAATAACCACTCAGCTATAGACAATGCTGTGCTATATCCTGAGTTCTTCCATACAAAGTGACACAAGTTGAACAAGCATGAGACTGGTCTTTCTAGCCACCCAACTGTACATTACCTGATGTTAAGGGATTTCTTGGAGAATAGGGAGAAAGGACTTGGAACTCAGCTCTTTATCTTGGAAAACTCTAGTAAGCAGGGATCTACTGTATAAGATATAGGTTTCCTCTAGGCATTTCTTTAAAAAGCTGTTAAGTTTGTGGAGCTCAATGCTGCCAGAGTACATTTTTGCTAAAGGCACATTGGAGAATTCTTCTTTAGGAAAGTAGGGAGATTATGTTTTATTTGGATATCTTTAGTGGGTGTTTGAGAATAATACAGGGCTTCCAAGATCAGAAGTTTGAGACATATCCAGAAAAGAATTTAACACAGAGAACTAAAATGGAGAAACCATATGTGTGTACAAGCTTTTTGTCATTCTTGATGCTACAGCATTTTGAGAATTCCATTTTAAATATTTAAATCCTTTTCTGAATTTGGATTTGGATCTTTGCAAATGCCTGGTAGAGTCTTTCCCATGTTATACCGAAGAAAAAATAGYGTGAGGAGTTAAAAAGAAGCATTTTTCCTTCTATATTGCACAGTCCCAGGGAAATGCTTTCATAATCAATTCACAGCTGATATTTCTTTTATAGACATAGGATATACT
Source organism: Rhea americana (assembly GCF_003343005.1). Classification (NCBI taxonomy): domain Eukaryota; kingdom Metazoa; phylum Chordata; class Aves; order Rheiformes; family Rheidae; genus Rhea; species Rhea americana. The sequence goes on from NW_028186422.1 coordinate 813,666, forward strand.
GTTGGTTTTCTCTGGAGGTCATTTCTCGATCTCTGTCTTAGGTCAGGCTGTGCTGGTCCAGGTGCAAGTGTAAGTTACAGTTTTGTAGCAGTGCCACTGCTTCAGTATGAGGATTTTCAGTCTCTCGTTGCCACCTTGCTTTAAAGAAAACTGTGGGTCATGAATGTGGACAAATAAACTCACATCTCTTACTTTAATAAATATAAGTGTAAAATGCTATGAGTTATACTATCTCTCTTGCAGAACATATGAGCTAGCATTTTTTAAGGGAATGCTTGYGTTTTTTTCATTTGATCTTATATCTCTCGCTGGAAATTCAGTTCAAAAGTTTTGTTAAGGAATGTTGTGCCTTATTTTGCTTCTGCCATGCTCATTTCATTTCTACAACATTTCAGTACTTGATGACTGAGGAATTCAGAAATTTCTATAAAAAGGCATAATAGACAATTTAAATCATAAAAGAAATTTGAATAAAAACTGTGTCTGCTGATTGGAGGAGTGAGCTGCTTTCCTTTATCCACCCTTGGCCCATGGTAGAGAAAACCTAAATCTGAAAAAAGAAAATCCCACAGAACAACAGAGAACCAAAAAATGTGGTTCCTCTGTCTGCACCTCGGAAAAGGATTCTGAAAGGTCTGAAATCCAATGGAGAATAAAAGAAGCATTCATTATAGTTCCCTGCCCTCCCTGGGGCTAGGGGTGCCCTGCCAGAACTGTAGGATCTCTGCAGAAATTGTACCTACTCTTCATTCATCCTCAACACTTCTGGCAGCAGTTTTTCAGGGCTTTCACTGATTTGTATGCATTTGTAAACAGAATCTCTGTCTTCTGGCTATATAGAGAAGCCAGGCTACCTAATATTCACTCACAAAACATGTACCAATATCAAAAGAATATGCTATTGAGGGGATTGCTTACTAATATCTGCAGATGCTGCAATCTGCTGAGGGTGGTTTAACTACGTGACAAATACATTTGTGAGTATTCAAACATTTTAAAATATGACCTTCATTTTCAGAAAAGTCACAAAGGAAAACTTATTTATTGAAATGTCTGCTATATACTGATATGAGAAAAAAATATACTCCTAGAGAACTATAAAATAAATCTATTGATATAGCTGTATTTGAAAATGAAGTAATTTTTTCTTTGGTCATTTCTTGCAGGAATTTGGTAAAAGCTGTAACCATTTCTAGCTGTTACCAGTTGTCCATCTGCTTAAACAGCATCTAGTGTTACTCCTGAAGGAGATAGAAGTTTTTCATAGTTTTCTTCAAAAAAGCTGAAGTAGTTAAATTAAAACCTTATTTGGAACAAGATAGTAGTCAGCTATCCATATAAATTAATTTCAATAGCAGAGTAACATAATTTGACCTAGTACAAATACAGTACTCACTATGTTTTGCTATGGACAACAAGATGTCCATAAAATTCAGATCAATAAAGCTAAAAGGAAATAAAAAAACTGATTTTATAAAGTTGAAACAAAACTTAAGACTCCTAACATATGCAGGGCATCAAAAAATTTGTTTTCCCATTTTGACTTCTAATAATTCCATGTCTTTTTATAGGGACAGCTATTTGGGTTTGTAAGTCTAGTTGGTACTATGGTTTAAATACTCATATCAGTCACTGGTTTCTAACATCAGATATCCAGAAACCAACACAAAGATGCTTCCACTGTGATTGTTTACTGCTTCTTTGGACTCCTTAAACTTTTTAGCTGAGGTAGAATAACAGTGAACAAGATCCAAAGCTAACTAAGAGCAAGGACGATAGAACCTCCTCAACTTTTATAGATTTTAAAGTAAACTCAAAGACAGAATAATTCTAGCACAAACTCATCTAATTCCTCTTGTTTTCCTGTATTTGGTTGTAGCATAGCAATTGATAGCATTAAAGTTTAATGAGGGCAATAAAAGGCCAAGAAATAATGACTTATGAAATTTTGTCTTTGAGTCAATTTATGACGTTCAATGGTGTTTATAAATAGTTTATGTATTATTTATGTTTTATCCTTCCTGTGCTTTTTTTTTCTCCCCCCTCAAACAAGTGATTGAGGATTCAAATGCTCTGTCTCCATCTCCTGGCAGATAAGAACTAAATCAAAAATATGGACTGACATATATATATCCTGAAGCAGAAAAATTAAGAAGAATTAAATTTCTATCTAAATTTCTGTCTTGTTGTGTTTTTCCCCATCCCTACAACCATTGCAATGCAGAGAAAAAGAAAATAATGAATTACTTAGAGAGATTCAGAAAAACATATCACTTTGACAATGACACATATAACTCATCATCTCAAATGTCCATTAGAATAAAATATCAGTATTCCATTTAATTTAATGGAGAAACACCTATCTACAGGAAAAGAATATTTCAATTTTATGATTTTTCAAATTCATAAATTTTAATAATCATGATTTCATGTTCATTCATTGATATTCCTAAAAATATTATGTTTTTTCTCTAACTAGTTTACATGGTAATAATGCATTTTTTCATGTTATTTGCTGTATTGTAAATTACATTTACCATATGTGACTTCTAGGTAATTCTGTGGTTTGTTTACTTCTCTGCAGCGTATTATAGATAACATCGCAGATCATATTCCCAAAAGCTACTTATAATTTGAATTAAAATAATTTAAATATAGGAAATAAAGTTTAGAGGAAATTACAGCAGATATATCTGGCTTATTTCATTAACAGCAAAATTTGTCACCAATTAATACTACTATCTGAACCAATTAACACACAGCTGAAATGGAGATTGTCAATAGTGTTTCAAAAGAATAAATTGATATGGCATCTAATGCAAGATAACCTTTGCAGATAGTTTATATTAACATATTTTTACACTGAAAATTGTCTCCACATTGACYGCATCATAACTCAAGTTTTAAAAGACTGTAACAATCCTAACCTTGATATACCAACTCTCAGCTCATTTGTCTGAATTAATATTACATTTATTTGAATAATCTCTCACATTTTTTTTTACTATGACTCCTCTCCAAGTGCAATCTGCCAAGCGTACTCCCTTTCCTCCCAGTTGTAAAAGGAAGCTATGTTGTGAAAAATGGGAATAATGTACATTTTCTATCTTTTCATCCCACCCTTGGAATATTTTTATATAGGAGAGTTTCCCAGTAAATTTGGGCTGTCCTCATACACACTTGCAAGTGTGAAGAGAAGAAGATCTATTGCGCATCTGCTGATCCAACTCATTTGAGAGAAGGGCTAAGGCTGTGTGAACGGACCACATGAATGCGTATGCAGCCCCATCTCATGCAGTGTAACTGACAGTTTGTCCACTGGTGCTGCTGGCATTCTTTTAATAACGATACAGTAAAGCTTCAGGTGACTTCCACTACCAAGYATGTTGGAACAGAAGATGCTTTTCTTAGAACTTAATCATAAGAAAGAGCAGCATTCTGCTTCATGTCYGCTCTTCACATACAGACGAAGAAGAGCGCACAGCTCCTTGGTAAAGTGAGCCACTTTTTGAGATGAAATTCATTTGCTTTTAAACAACCAGCACAAAGCTGTCTACTATGGCAGTTCGATGAATGAAAGAGATCTAGTGTTCTGACAAGGAGCAAGGGATGAATATCAGCATTTTAATACTAGTCTGCTGTAGAGTGACACTTGTACTCTTTCTTTNTTTTTTGAAATGTACCCAGTTACAGAAAACAGGGCTGATAAACATGTTTACGGAACATAAACCAACCATTTTCCATAACAATATCATTAGTTCTTACTAGCTAACTATATAAGGAATGTCCCCAATGGCTTAATATGCTGTGGCTAGGCAAATAGCAAAATCCTGAATTTCTACTTTTCATKGTTCCCTAGTTTTTCCCCAAATATCATGTATTAATTTTCATTATTAAGCCTGATTCAAAGCACAACATAAAAAAGTGTAAAGAGTGACTCTATCCAAATAATATTTATTTATATACAATATATAAATCATATTTTTCATATACATTAAACAAAAAAGTGTTTATCATTACTAACATGCAGATAAACATTTGTATTTATATGTGGGATTAGCAAAATAGGAGAATAGGAAAAAGATTTCATTCTTGAATTTACTTATTTATGAAATACTTTATTTGAAGAGCAAAGAAAGCAGAAACAAATTAGAATCATAGAATCAGTAAGGTTGGAAGGGACCTCTGGAGATCATCTGGTCCAACCTCCCTGTCAAGCAGGGTCACCTAGAGCATCCAGGTGGGCCTTGAAGATCTCCATAGAAGGAGACTCTACAACATCTCTAGGCAACCTGTGCCAGTGCTCTGTCACTCTCACAGGGAAGAAATTGCCCCTCACGTTCAGGCGGAACTGCCTGTGCTTCAATTTCTGCCCATTGCCTCTTGTCCTGTCACACGGGACAACTGAAAAGAGTTTGTCCCCATCCCCTTGACACCCTCCCTTCAGGTACTTGTACACATTGATAAGATCCCCCCTCAGTCTTCTCTTCCCCAGGCTGAAGAGGCCCAGCTCTCACAGCCGTTCCTCAGAGGGCAGGTGCTCCAGCCCTCTGATCATCCTCATAGCCCTACGCTGGACTCTCCAGTAGCTCCATGTCTCTCTTGTACTGGGGAGAATTCTGTAACTGACCAATAAATCTGAGCATATTTTTTTCCCTTTGAAGAATGTTTGACAAAGAAGAGAAAATATGAATGTGCCACTTTATTATTTACTTATCAAAGATATGCTTAATTCATCTTATTTTATATTGCTCCAGAGGGGAAAAAAGTTCTTTCTGTATGGTTATAACTGATATTTTGCTCATATAAAAAGAAAAAAAAATCATATTATAGGTCTTACAACTGCCTATCTCAGTTCTAGCTTACAAGTAGAAKGATAAATAAGATTTATAAAGACAGACTACCCAGTTTAAAGAGGACTTTGAAATATGTGCTACTAGAGGAAGAGTACCTTTAGAAAACTATACAACAGATTTTGATTTAAAAAACAGAGATGTACTTTGAAAATGTAAGTAAATGAGGAAAATACTGAAGTTTTCCAGATTGCAAAGTCGTGACTTCATATTTTCTTTAATATTCAGTCAGTTGTGCAGTACTTAAGTTCAAAGCTTATTGTAGCATCAAATAGAAGATAAGTTTCCAAAGTCACACTCTCTATTTATCGCGGATAAACACATTTAAGGAAACATATTACACAAAACTGTCACTGACAGATGACTAATTACAAAATATTAGGGGTCAAATTTCCACATTAACATTAATAAAAATTCAGTATAGGCATTGAATAAAGTGTTATYGTTTGATAATAACATGCCAAGAAAGATTGCAAATTACAGTAATGAAAGTCTATTCACACCTGCAATAGGTGCATAATTATCCTATATCACCTGAACAGATTACAAATACATTTCCACTATAGGAAATATAAGTAATTATATATTAATTTAACTCACTGAGAATATTAGAATGTTTTCTTTTGATCTACCTCAAAAATCTATGAAAAAATCCCCATTTTTGGCTAACAGTTTGTAAAATAGAAATAAGTTATGGAATACATGCTTCCATTAGCCTGCTGTTTCTTTGGAGTCCTGAATTGTTATAATATTTAAAATTTGCAGGGGAAGGAGCTCAGCTATGGTGTTTCTCTTTCAAAAGATCAGAGAGACCTGAACGAGTGCAAGGCACAGCAATTGGATGTGGSCTCCCCTTGCTGAACATACACACATTCACATAAATCTCTCTTTTGAGCTGTGGAGAAGAAAATGAATTTGGATGCCTACATAAAACAAAAATTGCCAGTTTAACATGTGACTTTAAACATTTCCACCTTACAATTTGAAAATGWCGGTTTTTAGGTTTTTCTGCATCAATAAAGAATGTATTTTGCTTACAGAACTACATTCTGAAATGAAATAGCTTTTTCTTATCATTTTCCTCTTTGACTTCAGAGAATTCAAGGCAAAAGAAGGATGATTAAGATATTTACTTAATATTACTGGAATACTTAATACACTTGGTCATATTTTTTCTCTTGGGTCAGCCTCTGTACAGTTATTCTGCACAATGTAATGGGAGCCTTTTTAGTTTTATTTTTCACCCTTCTGCAGAAATAAATGCCTTCTAGTGCATAAGCAAGGCAGCCACCTCCCCAGCTTGAGAGTTTTTTTAAAAATAGGCTCAATTTAGGCATTAATTTCTCAGAATAGGATCCTTGCTCCATTGTGTGTTCCACTTACACGTTGCTAAGTGCTCAAATAATGGCAAATGTGACTAATTCAGCTGGCATTAGTGAATTTTAGATTTGTACTTTGAAGCATAGAGCTTGTAYTCAATTTCCTTCTGAACTATATGTTATGCAGGAATGAATTCAACATGGGACACAGCATAACCCTGAGTAGCAGGCAAGAAGCTTTACTTCAGTGCTCTCTCCCTTCATGCCACACTCTGTATTGTGGCTGAACCCAGTTTTATTTTCCTGGTATAAGAGACTATCCCAAAGACTTATTTCGTTGATATGAGATGGTCCCTTGATCAACCTGATGACTGGAGAGTGGTATCAACATTTACATAGTTTTGAAAGGACTCAAATTCCTACCGGACTAGATAGGAACTGGGCATTGACTTCAATAGTGTTAGTGATTCCTAAATTATGGGCATAAGTCCCTAAAGAGACAAACAGACACCTATGTGTATTTCRGGATCTGAACCTTAGTTATATCCCTGAAAAGCAAGCACTATTCATGCTGGGTCCATGAACACCTTAAATAATACCTGGATTAAAGTGACAGGTTATTTACCCAAGGCTGAAAATAACATGTCATTATTTTCCTTGAGTACACACAATTATCTGTTCAGTAAATCTGATGATAATCTGTTTTTTAAAATAGCTTCTACACGCAACAGAAATAATATGGTTTGGTTTTTGTATTTGAGAATATAATAAACACTTATGATGTAATTTTAGATTCATTATGTTTTCTTCCTGATTCCTTCTCAAGGTATTGAGTTTAGAAGGATTTTTGTCATTATTATTTGAAAGGCAGCACTGTAATTTTTACTTCTTTGCTTTCATGGTAGGCTGCAGCTCCTCTGATTACGATGTGTCGTTTTCAAAGGACATTAAACAGACTTTCTAACGAAAGTTTATGCCTAAGATCTGCAAAGCTGTCAGAACTGAACAAAACATAAAATACAAGGACACGTACCTCAATAGCAGAAAACAAGAAGCTGGTCACGTGGCTGTTTGATAGATGTCTATGATAGCTTTTCCTTSATTTTGTTCTGATGATAATAGGGATATGAAGGTTGCACAGCCAGGTGACTGCTTGCTCATTATATAATACAGTTAATGAGCTGCATTTCTGACATTAATATAATGTCTCTGGTTCATAATGTACTGTAACACATGCGCTATTTCCCTGAATGATTTATGAGATCTCTATTATGTTGTAATGCATTTCCTAGGGTAATAGATGAGATGGATTATCTTGTGCAGAAGTTTCCTAGCATAATGTAGTTTCATTCACCGCAAATATAATTGGCTTATAATACATCATATCTCATTAATCAGTGACAATGATTTTGATGATAGGTGTCCATTAATTAATCATTTCCTTCTCCTTATTACATAGTTCTAAGTATTTCCTAAACTTTTCTATTATTTACAAGCTTTCTTGTTACTTTATTTGTATGCAGTGCTCTATACTAAATATATTTAAAAGTTTAGGTCATAGGAATAAAAAGATATCTTTTTACAGAAAAAAATATTTTAATTAATTCTTTTTTTTTTCATTTATGGTGCCTAGTCTAGAGCAATTTCCTGAGGAAACAAGTCTAAAATTTTTCATTGATCTGTCAGTCTCTCTCTCTCTGTTCCCCCACTCCCTCACTCTCGGACTGGTATGGCAAGGAAGTAGATCTCAAAGTTGTTAAATTTCTACAAATTCTGTGAAAACTGATAGCTGGCTGAGGGCATAGGCCTCAAGTGTAAGTGAACTTATCACAGGGAGAAYTAAGCCCCTCTCTCCCCTCYTTTTTTTCCTGTTGCAACCATACAGCTGGCTAATCAGCAATATCCAAAATAGTCAAATTACATAATCTTTTTTTCTGAGGGATTGTGGTGGGACAGAGGGAAGAAGGTTTGGGAAACAGCAACTGAAGGGAAGGCAAGGCAAGGGGGGAATGAGCAAAGCAAGGCAGGGCCAGGAAAGGTAAGGCAGGGCAATACAAAATAAAGTAAGGAAAAGAAAAGAAGGTGTTTTAATGGTAGGGGCTTTAGAAAGAAGAAAGGGAGCTGCAGTCATCCCAGTAGGAGATTGTTGGATCAGCAGTAGAAAGCTGGGCCAGATAGAGCCCTGAGATGCAGCTGGCATATTCCACCTCAGGGGTTCCCATCTCTAAAGCTGTGGGATTATTTTAAGCACAGAATAATAAAGTGGAATATGGTAACTCCTTAACAGAGACCTGCTAGCAAGCCTGCTACAGATCAGTTAAAAATGTCTGAAAACCAGTCTGCGTCCTGCTGGCCGTGGCTGCGGGCTGGACTCCCTCCCTCGGTCCTGTGCTCCAGGCCTGTGGCACGGCTCTGGGTCGGGGCTGTCACTGCAGACAGACTCCTGGAGAATCCCACAGGCTGCCTTGGCTCCTTGCTTGTTTTTCTTTTTCCTTCTGCCCTGCATCATATGTTTCTCCGAATTACATATACTTCATTGCTCTTGAGGAATACTTTGTCACTTCCTACAGACACTTCCCTTTGATTTAGCCTAACCAGCATAACTGGCAGTCATCTTTTCTTTTGCCCAATAACGTTGATTTAAAGAAATAATATACATACAATGAACTAGGAACGAGCAATTCTATTATATCAGAAAAAAATATAAGTGACAAAGCTGTTGAAAGGTGGACTTTGTTGGCTCTACTTGTTATGGTTTTCCATTCCTTTTCCATTTGGAGTATATATTACTGCTCACAGCAAGGTGATGAGTGACAGTTGAAATTATCATAAGATTTCCGTAGTATTCCTGAGTCAGAAGGAGAGTCCTCTGGAGTGCACTACCAATTAAAACTTARAAAGCAAATATCTTGCCACACTGGTAGTATATATTAGAGTAAATGATCAGTATAAAGAAATAAGTTAGGCAAATTATTTAAATTTAAATTATATATGTGAAAACAGAGCCAAATATTTTTATAAATCTTAAATGCATGTCTGAATCATCACTTAACATATAAATCAATGAATAAACATACAATCAACATTTGACATATAGCACAGTTCATATTTTACAACAGAAATTATGATTTCTTTTATTTTAAATTACTTTGCATAAAAGCATAGAAAAAACCAAGATAGTAAATTATCTATAAATACATGAAAAATGTATGTCCATGGTTAAAAAAAAAAGAATAAAACATATTTGATCCCATTTTTCCTTCCTCAGTAGTTTTAAAACTATGATAATCACCATAATATGTCCAAAATACAAAGTATAAGAAGGAATGATATTCCTTTTAATTATGATGGGCTGTGTTGCATATATTTAGACTATATCATTTTTGGAACCCAAGCCCCAAGATAAAAATAAACAAATACATCAATTACACATATATATACTTCAATAGCTAGCAAAGCCWTCCAGTCTCCACCTACGTGGAGACTCAGGAGGGAGAGAGAAAATGAGTTTAATAGGATTTCTAGAGGTTAACATATCCAGCCTTTAGTGAACCAAGTTATAAAGGGAATGAGTTCCAGAATAAAGAACCCTCATGGAGAATTGTTCTTTCACTTTACTCCTCTTAGAAAACCTTTCATCTGGGGGCATGCAAGTGGGGACTTGATTTTGCTGCAAAGAAAGAGAAGTCCAAGTTAGACTTCAGAGGTTCCTTGCTATCTGATTTGGCCTAAGAAATTGTATTTTTAGATCTTAAACTTCTGGGAGCAGAGACTAACTTCTGATACACATTTTCA
>NW_028186422.1:823899-884729 GCF_003343005.1 Rhea americana
TTTTGTGAAGTAAATCTTGTGCTTACCTTTTCATTTCATTTCTTTCATATATTTTTTTCCAAGGAAAAAGTAAAGTGAAATACAAAGAGAAAAAACTTAAAAATTTGAAATGCTTCTTCTCTTTTTGTATCCACTGACCACAGCTGAAGGTTTTTTTTAAGTGAAATAAATTTATGAAATTATCTATTTAAATGTTTCGGTTTGAAATACTTTCAAAAAGACACATTTTTCACAATAAATGAAATTATGAAGGTGAAATGTGAATGTTTTCTTTTACTGAAAGAAAATAATTTAGTGTGATATTTTTGAATCAGTAAGAAATYGAAGAACTTATTTAACTCAAGATCTCTCTAACATTTTAAATCAAAATTTTATTGATTCATTCATTTTTAAGTATGATGGTGACCAATTTATTGTCAYGGATAAATGAGATTATCTGATAGTACAGCTAAGGACTGACAAAAACATTTTATTAATTGACCAAATATAAATCAGAGTTAGTCTTTTACATTTTCAGACAGCAATTGACAATTGTCAAGTTGATGGTAAAGAGTGATATGTTAGATTCATCTGAGATAAGGAAAGAAAAAGGAAATAAAAGAAAACAGTATTTTAATATCATTAAAAGGAARAAAGCCATTAACTGAATCTCTTCATGTGCATTCACTGCAAGCATAATGGGGCCTAAGTAACAGTGTGGGGGGGTTTTGTGGTAGCAGAGGCTTTTTTGGCTGTGGACAAAGTCCTTGGGAAAAGTTCTGTGCCTGAAGAAAAGGTAACTAAAACGTTTTGGTTTCAAAACCAGCTGTTGGCTTTTTAATAGTTAGTGCTGTGATTTCCAAAGTTCAGGCTCCTGTGTTCTTTGTAGTGAAAATTCTCTACCTTCAGTTTTATGTGTGTTCTGGGAATAATTTGGCATGTCTCAATGGAATCTAAGTATTCTGCTTGACAACTAGGGAGCAGGATAAATTAGCTAAAAGGATGGGATGTAACTTTGCCCTTTTTGAGAAACGTCATCATCTTCCTCATGATTTATTGCATTCAGGCTATAGAGCTTTAAAACCTCCCCCAGGGTGAGAAACTCACTAGTTACGACAGTAAAGGTACAGGAGACATGAGTTCAGTGCTTTTCTCTGAGCATATAAATACACATACCTCAGAGCTGGATACAAAAGAGCTAGCACAAGAGGAAAAGAATGACATACAGATACCTAAAGGAAATGAGTAGGAATTGTGGAGGAGAGGGGCAGCTAATTTTTTCCCCTCTCTGAGGGGAATTCATGGGGTAGGTCCAAGTCTTCTCAGGCAGAAGAGACTGTCAGAGTGCATTTGCCCTTAGAAGCACTGACTGGTGGGTAAAAAGTGGGGAGAACGCTTACAGGTTGTGGAGTCTCCTTCTCTGGAGATCTTCAAGGCCCACCTGGATGCAACCCTGTCTACCATGCTGAGTGGGGAGCTTGGACTAGATGATCTCCAGAGGTCCCTTCTGACCTTACTGATTCTATGATTCTGTGAAAGAAGGACTGCACAAGCAATTAATTCCACCAGAACTTAGTACTAACAAATCATGATTAGAAACAGGTGTCTCTGTGTAACTGAAACAGGTATTCTGAACCCGGAGAGGGATTAAGTTTGGGACAGTATTCAGAATTTTCTGTTAGCTGAGGTAGATTCTTTCTATTATTAATTTATTTGCTTTTCAATTCCTATTTTTAGATGCCACTTTCACCTCAGGCATTTTACAGGACATACCTACCTATTCAGTACCAAAATAGTGTAGTTTAAAGCTATTCAATTAATTTTGGATAACTTCATGGAGTAAATTTCCACTAAATTAATTTCCACAGAGATCCTCTGAGGAAGCAGTCTGCAGTCTTCCTGAAGCACCTGCTCTCTAGTGGTAGGTACCATGTGGGTCGATAGTGGAATGCTGGAGAGCGRCTGCTCCCTCGGAGACTGCAGGACTGACGGAAGGGGTGAGCACTTGGGTACTTCACGTCGTGGGCACTGACAAGGTCTAAGCAAAATTTACATGCGGTCCAGATTGGGATGCGAGTCGGAAGTAAAGGTGTCTCTCATCTTGTCCTTAGTTCTTATGTAAGCACTCTGGAGTTAATAAAATTTCGTGAGGTATGCGTAAAGGCACCATCTGTCACTAAAAGTGACTGTGCACAACTSTCTTTACCATTCATTAAAACCTTACAGTTGAACTTCTCAGGGGTATTACACTGTTTCCTTTCACCTTAAATAACCTGTGATAATAAATCTGGTCGAAAGGACACAAAAAATAGAGCAAAAAAACTATCCCAAAATATTTATGTATTTGCTGAAATCAATTGCTTTACATGAATCCATATGACAAAAGTAAGCAAAAATGAACATGCAAGACAATGTGAACCATTTTTAGAGCTTTTGTTATTCAAATAGAGTTCTTTGTATTGAGACTGTTATGGARGTTCCTTGAAACTGTCACATCTGTCATATACATGTCTATTTGAAATATTTGCCGAGTCATTTGTTGTCTGGAAATCAGGTTGTATTCTTTCTGGCTCATGTATCTGGCTCATTACCTTCAGTAATGCCCTGGGTGAAATTTTACTTATTTTCTTCAACACGGTTTCACAGTTGTGAATAAAAGCAGGCAACAGGATTAAACTGTGAACACTGCAGGTTTAACTGTGAACAGTTTGGTCTTGCAATTGGCACTTACGTAACAATTCTAGGTGACTGAGACCACTGTTTTTATCTAATATTATTTTCTATTTTATTATTTCAGTAGCATATGCAAAGCTTGATTGGGATAGGCCTGATTATATCAACACTAAAAAATCATAGTCCTTTCTCTAAAGAGCTTGTCAGCAGAAAGGGAAGGGTAACAAAAATGAATAATTTTATGACTAAACTAATGAGCTGACATGCTTCTAAACAGTTTTTAATGAGTGCTCTGCTAGTAATTCCTATCATGTTCATTGTTTTAAGAAAGTTTGAAAGAAAACATCTGACTAGAGCTGAGGATCATTTAATAAAAGTCATTGCTAAATGACTGGCAGTGATAATTGTCAGTGATACTTTTAAGGAATAGATGGTATATTAATCAGAAATTAGTTGCCTTTTGTTGTCTCTGGGGGGGGGGGGAAAAAAAGCTGAAGAAGAGTGTTTTTTCCCAAGTTATCATATATAAGCATCCTGTTAACACAGAATCAAGTGTGATGGAAATACCTGGCTGACAGATTGTATTAGATTTTCATAAGTTTGTTTAATATCATGATAAATGCCTTTGTAAAATTATTGAGGATCATCACTGCAAATACCTGATAATGAAAACATACACGAATTAAAAGAAATACTAATTTCTGTCAGCTGCGAAGCACAGTTGAGCATATWACTTTAAATCTTTCATTAACAAGAAATTGTTCTTCAGAACACAGTAGCTACCCGGAACATTCACAGAAAAAAAAATTGAGAGGAACTGTAATGTCTGAATCAGGAAAAGGGAAAAAATATGGATACAAATTTGAAGCTTCTTTTTGTATATCCAGGTGAATGTTTACATCTTCCTCTGCTGGTAGCATGACATCTTAAAATTTTCTTTGGATATCTGATGAAAAGATCTTTTTTGCCCAATAAACTCATTCAATRTCCAAGTAGAAATGTGACAAGTGTCTTTGAAAGCAAGATGTGTTTTATCAKCTAGTCACAATGCAAATCATTTGCTTTCAGGACCTACAGAATCCTTGTGCAGTGCAGCAGATACCAGAAGAAAACTGAAGTATTTGAGCAAATATCTACCAYTGTGTTTCAAGGAATTAAGAAAGCCAAAAGTGTAGCTAACAAATTCAGGAGAGYATTCAAATCATGAACTGCAAATGGAGAGCCATAATAAAAAGGTATAATACTTTGCRATTTTTTAGGCTTCCCTGAAGCCTAATCCTGGATATCTGTGCACTTGAGCAGCCTCGTGTTGCACTCGTGATTTGCACTGCAAACATGCATCCTTTCTCAGATCCCCAAAACCTGGCTTCTGATCCACTTCATACTACAGTGACTCCAAGTCTAACTTATTTATACACTGTGACTTCCTACTGTCACGCAACTGCAGTTGCAGACACTAGGTTTGTTCTGATTCTCATCAATGTAATATCTGATTCATTTCAAATCCTGGCTACCAGTGTCATTCATGTGCTTGCAGAACCCAGAATAACACAACGGATGTACATGTGTGCATATGCGTGTTGTGTTTTGTTAAGTTTACGTAGGTTCTCAAATATCTCCAAGGTATTTTAATAATATTTAAAACAGACTTTAAATGTTTTACTGCAAAAACAACTAAAATATATTCACAGCAATTTSCAAAGGGACAGGGCTTGGGGCAACATAATAAAGGTATAAATTTTAATACAAGACCTGGGCATAAAAGGTRTAGAGGTAGTCAGGTATTCAAATATAAACCAAAATGTGGGAAATGGAAGAGATGAGACATCTATGGTACCACATATAAAATAYCCAGTACTACCACTCTCTAGCATTCAGCCAAAGGGCATGTGTCCATTCTATTAAATTTTCCTATCCTCCAGAGCAGAGCTGTATTCAAACTGCATGTTAAGAATGGCAGTATCTAGGATACAGTTATTTCCAGATATTGTGATTATTAGTTTCTTGCCGGGTGTACAATAAGCACAGTGTCTCTTGTAAGGACACATAGTACAGAAAATAATGCTCTGTTATGATAGCCTAACTGTAACTAATACAATAAGCTAATTCCACTAAACTAGCCTACTTATGTGAATGCTTGTGTTGTCTTCCAGCCATATACAAAGCTCTGTGTCATTTCCCTTTTATAAGCAAAATAGTTTTAAATCATCATTTTTATCTAGAGAACATCTCCTGCGACATCTCATCTTACACAAATAGCTCCAGGATATTGAGACAGTGACCTATGGTGTCATCTTTCCCTTTGCAATTTAACAGCAATTTTAGACTGTCAGTGGGCTGTATCCTGCTATAGCAACACCCTTCCTTTGAAAATCCCAGTGACTCATGCTTGTCATCCTATCAAACTTCAACTGCCTCTTCAGCTAGTATAGACTTTCTGAGATACTTTTGACACAAAACTGATAATTTGCACAGCTTGGAGGAGAAGACTCAAAAAGAGAAAAATGGAAGAGATCAATTATTTTCTATTTTGTTCTGAGTTTGGCTTTTGAATAACTTAAAATAGTCAGAAAAACTGCCTACAAGATAGTCCACATTATTAAAAAAATCTGGCTTGGCTGCCAGARAGTCCCTGATGAAACAGCAAGTCTGAGTCTTACATATATGTGTGTGCACATCTACATATATATTTTTTTTTTCTAATCAGTAATGAATGGAGAGTATTAACAGCATACTTACAAACCCAGTCGGTATCAATGTTATCATATAAACTTTAAATCTGTTATTTTGTCATGCATTATTATTTTGACTGTTTTGGTGTGCATATTTAAGAGATTGGGAACTGTAATGCTAACTTTTATTATCCTGTTTTCTTTTCTTTTTTTTTCTATAAAGRCCTATCTGAACTTCTACATGTTCTAGTACCTTGTCAACTGTTGTATTTCCTAATTCTGTTGAGAATAGGGAGGCTTCTCTTCTGTTGCATCCAAAGAATTTGTATGCATTTCACTATTTTATATACMCTTTAGAATTCCACACAAATAGGAATGAAGTTTGGTCAGTTTTTCCAGTATATTGATACTTTCACTTTTGGGCTGTTCTTGGGAGCAGGTGGAGCTAGGAAAAAAATGTATAAAACTGTAAATCTCAAACTGCTTGAATTGAACACAATATTTCTGAGTGAACCTGCACATTGGCCTAGCTCCCATGCTGCAACAGTTTAGGAACCAAGGAGGTAGAATAAGTGTTTTACATTCTTGCTATGACTCATTCTTGATCCATGAGCCAGCAATGTGCCCTTGTGGTCAGGAAGGCCAAAGGTATCCYGGGTGCATCAGGAAAAGTGTTGCCAGCAGGTGGAGGGAGGTGATCCTGCCCCTCGACTCAGCCCTGGGGAGGCCTCATCTCCAGTGCTATGTTCAGTTCTGGGCTCCCCACTACAGGAGAGACATGTAGCTACTGGAGAGAGCCCAGCATAGGGCTACGAGGATGATCAGAGGGCTGGAGCATCTCCTCTCTGAGGAAAGGCTGCGAGAGCTGGACCTCTTCAGCCTGGAGAAGAGAAAACAGAGAGGGGATCTTATTAATGTCTGTAAATACCTTAAGAGAGGGTGTCGAGGATGGGATGTCTCAGTGGTGCCCAGTGACAGGACAAGAGGTAACAGGCACAAACTGAACCTCAGGAAGTTCCACCTGAATATGAGGAAAACTTTCTATACTGTGAGAGTGACRGAGCACTGGCACAGGTTGCCCGGAGAGGATGTGGAGTCTCCTTCTCTGGAGATCTTCAAAACCTGCCTGGATGCAATCTCATGCAATGTCTTCTAGGTGACCCTGCTTGAGCAGGGGGTTGGACTAGATGACCTCCAGAGGTCCCTTCCAACCTCAACCATTCTGTGATTCTGTGACTGATTGTGGTCATCTGACACCTAATCAATAAACTGGCAGAGTTATGTCTAATTCTGGCTTTTTATTCATATTCAGTGTCAGGGCACCATGTGGACTGGGGGCTTCTTGGGCTGGGGCTTGTATCAGGGAGTGACACATTAAATGTCAATTAATTTACCATTTTTTTCCTCATCAAGTGATATTAATTTGCTTTTCCTTTTGAAATAATATGCTTAAAATATTTTTTATCTTGTTTTGATACAAAATCTTAGCATCTACTAGAGTCTTGATAATTGTTTTTAAGTTTTGTACTGATGAAGTATGGACACTTTAAAGTAACTGTTGGTATACTGATGGTCTRTTTTTGAGAAAGAATCCACTTCTGAATAGTAAAGACCTGACAAAATATGAATYAACAAGATAGATCATGTAATAAAAATACGCTCACAGAATTTGCTAATAGAAAAGAAATTATAGCTCTGCCTTTGGACAAAAAAAGAAAATGAGATACCAAAAGAAAAAGAAATAATTAGAAAACTGAAAATTTTAAAAGGTAGAAAAGCAAGAGATTCTCATTCTATTTACTAATATAAATTTACCATTGTTGTCTAGGAGTAAGATCACTTACATCAGAAGAATTAACACAAGTGTGAATTACAGATCCCCAAGAAATGAGTTTCTACATTACTGAGTACAAGATTTAAGTAATTCAGGTATGCTAAGTAAAAAAATTCTGAATATGGTAAGGCAGAAGACTCCCAGCTACCAATTAAGGAAGAAACAGGCAGACAGAGTTGTAATGAAGGTAAAACATTCAAAATGCATGAAGACGTTAAATAACCTTTTGAAGCATGTGATACATTCTGGCAAAATATATTTGCAGAACAGGAAGACTCAGATAAGAGGAATAAAATGTCAACATTTGTGAATAACCTCCAAAGTATTTCAAAGTTAGACAAMGCTTGTAACCCCCACAGAAAGCTTGAGAAATACTGGCTTTTGTATTGTAACTGAAAAAAGCATTAGCTGATAATGGAGAGAGTTTTTTCCCTTCCCTCTTCCCTTCCCCCTACCCGTTCCTTTTCCTTTCCCTCCTCCCTTCTCTTCTCCCCGCTCTTTTCTTTTCTCTCCTTGATTTTGAAATAAAGTACAACCAAAGCAATGCATTCCTTAATATATAGAAGTGAACACCATTCTACTTTGTCTAAAATGAGTTTGTATAGGTGAGATATTCATCAATCAAATGAAGCACTTAAGTATGCATTTTCGATTCTGAGTTTAATTCTGCTATTAATCAGTACTAATTTAGTGACCTCACAGCAAACTTTCTCATTAAGGCAGGATCAGCTATGCCTGAGCTCCTTCTCTTGCTCGCTGCTTTTTACCTGATGCATGGAGCTCTACTCTGGTATTGCGCAATTTCAAGCAATGAACATAAAATCTTAGTTTCAATTTGAAATCTTTATTTGGATTGTTCTGTGTTGAGTGGCCTGTGTTGGACACTAGCAGGGCTGGATGTGAAATTTATATCAACATGTAAGTCTGTACTCAGTGGTTTATGTAAGTAAGTGCAAACACTTCTGGAAATATGGTGTCTAAAATATAGGGTACCTATCACATTAGCTAATTAGATCCCAGAGATTGGCAGGAAACTGAACTGTATTGTTATAGTACCTGATTCAACAAAGAAATACAAAGGTATAAAAGGAAGCACATAGTTCATACCTCCTACATGTAAAACCTAAAAATTTGATAGCTTATATGGATTAATAGGAAAATTGCTATACAAGTTTGCATGTATATACAAAGATATACACACAAATCAGAGGGCTTTAAGTGCCTGGATCAACCAGCTCAATATAACAGAGAATAGTTTTGTTAGGACTCTGTCACACCAATTTTTCCTCACTCTTTCTACCAAAAGCCATGTTTTCACTTTATTTTCTTGCTTTCTAGCTCTATTTGCAGAAACATAAGCATTTGCTAGACCCACTCGCTCTGTTCTTCTCAGCCATTCTCCAAGAGAGGCGTACAGGTCATATGTCTAGGTTTCTGTTCAGCCCTTGCTGTACTCACACRTGTCCATGGAAGTATCTTCTATTGTTTTAGCTGACATTAAACAAAGGGCAGTTTAGGATATATTTGTAAGGTATACTGCAAACAGGGCCAAGCTCACACTGCTCATTCTTCCAGCTGACCATAACAAATGTTACCTGGTTAACTCTGTGTAAACAACTGTCAATGTGATAGTCATGATGAAAAGGCAGGACTATCAATATGTGAATTGGAAGGTGTTTTATAATCCTGACTGCATTAGCTTGATGCTTCTTCTGACTTCCGCTGTTCCAGGCTTTTGGTCGTGATCCTGCTTTTAGACAGAAATGATTATGTAGTCCCAGATGACACTCTGCCTGACTATTTGCCTTCTGAGCTGTCTACGACTTGCTGCATACATCCTCACCCAGTAAAGATATATTTGCAGGAATGGAACCAGACTGAGAGGAATCTAATCCTATGTGTGAACTCTGTTCAGAATTATGAAGGAAGATTGGCACAAAAGAGGTTTTCTCCATGGTAAGTCTGCTGCAAATGTTCCAAAAAAAAAAAAAAAAAAAAACTCCTAAGTTTACTGGGAATGACTGTGTAAGCAAAATGCAGACAAGCATACATTTAATAGAAGGAAGCAAAGCCAACTATCTTAATTTTAGTACTGCCTGCCATTTTAGAGAAAGTATCATTCAAGTCACATTTTGAAAGAAATAGAAGAATGTGTTTTTTTCTTTAACCCAGCAGTCTTGTGCAAAAAGAGAACTTGACTCAGAATAAATGTAAAAGGAAGAGCAAACCAGGCTAGACAGTTATGGTATAACTCTCTGGAAAAGAAATTCAGGGTTGTAGGGAGAGGGAGAAGCATGCTGGAAACACTGACAGTTCCTCAAAAAGCAAAGCCAGCAAGTGCAAAATCACAAAGAGTAAGCACCAGTGTGAGGTAAGTAAAGGTCAAAAGTTCTGACACTTGCACTTAAATGAGCATACCTGGAACGAAGTTTCCTTTATATTAAAATGGATTGATTAGAGTTGCAGCAAGGCAGCRAAAACCAAATGATGTTTTGTAAGAATGACTTTTGAGGTCAGCCGTTACAATACTGCCTCTTTGTGCTATATACCTGCCTGGAGAAATACAGCTGAAACTGCTTAAAGCATCGACAAGCACCTCAAACAGCTAATAAGAAAAATAGAGGAAATAAATGAATAGGAACCATAGGATTTTTAGTATTAATCTCTTCAGCAAATATTGTACTTAATAAAGAAACAAGAAATTATTATATGCTTGCCATAGCTTTAACAGTTTGATAAAATTAGACACTGATGCTTCACTTTTCTATTGTAATTGTTTTTTAGATGATGTCTTTTTAACCATTCCTGAAACAAATAAAACTTATGCCTGTACARTATTTCAGGATAAAATGTTTATGACAGGACCTACTATATAAAAATGTTGATTTTATTCATACATATTTTAAAATTGTGTCTCAGTTTGACAGAGATTTTAAAAACTCTGGCAAATACATTTGCTGTAATATTTTTGTACACCTCCACAGGCAGCCTCTGCCTATTCCCACATTATCAGCACAGTAGCCTTGTGGAAGGAAGGCGGATGGGATGCAGAGCATGCAATGCTTATCATGCCCTGAGGTATTGCTCTTTCAGAACAACAGGGACMCAGCCTTGAGGATCCTGACAAAGAATTTTCCAATAATCAATGTTATATCCCAATTTCTGAGAATCATGAGCCCTAAACTTTTACAATATTTTAAAGTCTGTAGCCATTTCTTAGTGCAAAYTCATCCAACAGTCACAGTGTTGAAATGCAAGCGAGTAGGCATAGACTTAGGCTGAACTCCAGACTTTCTTCAGCGGCAGCTTGAATTGTACTTAGGAGGAGATGCTTTTACATGAAGCCAGAGCTATACTGTTGCTGAGCCCTTTCCATTGGGATTCAGAAGACAGCTACTTCAAGAGCAATGTGTGCTGCTCCCTGCATATGAATGAAGCGCTGCCAGGGGGTAACAAAAGGTTTTTCCCTTATACTTATCAGACAGGAAGACTGTGTGAAATACATCTTGATGGAAAGCAAATATCTTTTTTGCTGCAATAATGAAGAGTAAAATGATTCTAATATAATTTTTTGCTAAAAATTATCATATCATAGTACAATAATAATATTATATAAAATATAATATGACTGTGCTTATTATCACAAAGGATGCTAATTTAATGCCTTATTATGAATACTCTGATAATTATGCCTGCTCTTTTTTCATTTGCTGTGCTAGAGTTTGGACTGCTGAGTCCATGGATTTTTTCCATGCGGTTTTATATGGAGAATAAAGAAATACTTAAAAGACAAAGAGTGCTATTAATGGTAATATTTAAACAATATACAGGTGAATGGAGTGAAACTGGGAAACATTCCTACAGTGTTTTAGTTCAAAACAAAATAATTTTAGTTTTATCACTTGAAAGCTAGAAAATCATTTCCAAGATTTTTCCTGAGATCAAAACTCAGGAGAGCAACACAGGTCCTGGATCTTTTATTTGTAAAAAAAATTGCATTTGGTTGGTTTGTGTGGCAAAAGTTCTGGTCCTTTTTACCAGGTCCTTTTTAACCTTTTCTCACAAACACAGCAGTCCCTTGTTTAATTACATATGTTTTCCTTAGGCTCACTTAGTCAAAAAAAAAAAGATCATTATATTATTAAAATTTGAGCTATATGTATTTAGAAAATTTATCTGAATGTCTTCCTTTAGCTTTTTGATGATCTGTGCATAACCATGTATCTGTTTATCGAAGCACTAAATAGCAGCGACTATTTTTGTCCCCAAAGTATTGTCTCTAATATTCGAATTCTATTTTGTATACTTAACAAAATATTTTAAAGTTACTGTCTGTACAGTGAAATGCTTATTGGCGTATTTATGAATAATAGTATTTTAAAACAAAAGGACTAGAATACGCAGAGATTAAGTGCAGTGTGTCTTAACCACAGTGTCTGTTAGGTGAGGTTCAGAATTTCAAGAACATGGAAAATAAACATAAGAAATTTTCAATCATATCAATCTAAATGAAAAGTAAGTTGAGATGAGGTGTAAATAGTCTCATCATACAGCTAGACAAGAGATGATGTTTGCCAGATAACGACTGCTTTTGCACAATAGTGTTACAGATAGATTTTCACCACAGAGAAAAACTCAAATCACTTTTTCAAGGAATATAAGTTGTGAACTTGATAAATGACAACTTTCCACATAATCCTGTCATACAGAAATAATGGTCTAGTATATTAATGTTATTAAAGGATAAGAGTGACTATGGAATATTTAGAGACTAGAAAGACTTCATTTGTATGGGTTTGAGTCCTTAAAGGCTGACTTACTGTAAAAAGACACTAACAACAAAAGGCTGTGTTCTTATCTCCCATCCCGGAACTTAGATCTGTATAATAAAAACTAAATATAAAAACTTACAGTGAACAAGCATCATGTAGGTCAGCATGTAACTGAGGTTATGCTATTCGCAGTGTTTATAAAGGCTTGGAAGAGGGTAGTCTGCTTTATTTACTTGAAAGAAAAGACTGTATTAGGAGTTCTTAGATCTGGCAGCTTGACATAGGCAAGGCTGCCACAGCCCTTGGTCCTTATGTCCAGCCAGTAGCGGGGCTGGACACACTACATACGTACACACATACACATGCAGCCGGCCACACGGATGAACACGGACAGAAAACACAACATTCACAGGAACATGCACAGTGCCAACACCCTTATCTTCTTCCCCTCTCTGCCCGATCAGGCTGAAAGTCCAGTAACGGAAAATACATACGTATGTACCAAGTGGATCCCTCCAGTAGCTGACCTCAAACACTCAGTCCAGTAGCTGCCTGTGGATCCGCAGCTTCCCTAGCTGCTGGCGCCTGGGCGTACAAGCCCGAGGCCCACAGCGCAGCTCCGAGTGCTGTTATTCAGACCTTTACACACACACACCCCCGCATGCACATGCACACACACACACACACACAGGATAGATGCCCCCAGTAACTGCCCTTAGACACCAAGTCTATCCAGTAGCCAGCTCCCAGATCCCCGGACCTCCTGGCTGCCTCAACACGGGCACAAATGCTCAGCAGCTCTCTGTGGTAACTGCTCCAGACCCACAGTCTTACCAGCAGCTGACCTCCAGACCCAGSGCCTTTCCAGCACCTGGCTTGGATCCCTCACCCCTCCAGTAGCCAGCTGTCAGACCTGCTGGTCTCTCCAGGATCCAGCCCAGACTTATGGCCACACCAATACCTGGCTCCCAAACCGCTTCTCCTGCTCACCAGCTGGTYGGGTCTGATGCTCGCTAGCSATTGCCYGCACCAGTACAGGTGCACCCATACCAGACCACTCACTCTGGTCTCTCCCATCGCTGGCACCCCAGGCACCTGGSTCCCTCTGACCTGGTCCCCCTCCAGTTGCAGCACTCGGACCTGCACACACACATGCACATGTGAGTCCCTCACACAGGAAATTAGTTTAAAATGGAGTTTAATGAGAACACAGGACAGACTGTGCTGATCAGGTGCAGGGCATGGCTAGACCAGCRTACTGACCAGCAGCCTGTTTACACATGACTAGTTTCTTTTATATCATTATGCCACTATTTTTCAACTTTGTTCTTTTTTCCTCCCCAGTCCATTCTGATCCTTCCCTTTGCATTTGGTCCTTTTCCAAACACCCCATAATAAGTTTTATATATCCTTACAATCTATTTAGAACACCCTATAATTAGTTCTATTTGATCCCCAAATCCTCTTCCTCTACATCCYATAATAGATGCCATACTTGAAGTTATGGTTATTCAGCTTTCTAGCAGAGGTTTCTTAAACTACCATAAATTGAGTRCAGCTAATCATGTGTTTGAATCCAGTGTACTAAGCATTGTGTTACATATTCAGTAGGCATTTTTACCAGAGCAAGGGAAAAGGGAAATAAAAATAGAATAAAGCACTGCTATACACAATAATGCAAGACACAACAACAAGAAATACAAAGAAAATAAATAATCATTTTCATTACATCACTTATTTTTTCACATATTAAATAGACTCCAAGGTAAAAGTTCAGAGTTAAAACATCCATATCACAGTAAGTTAAATACTATATACATTTTTTCCAATTTGAATGCATTTTCATTCACTAATTCGCATCATTATATTCTGATTTTCATTTACAAACTTATCTGATTCCTAGGCAGATTACCTGTTAAAGCAGCCATYGTTTACTGTAACATAGCTGTTACTCTCTGCATCATCAGAATTAGAGAACATGTAGTTTTGCCTGTATTAAACTTTTATCTCTATTTTAATTCTGCTATGAAGTAGRAAAAAAAAATCACTTTCGAGTATACTGAAATATTTTCCCCCTCTTATTAAATACAAAATACAAAAGCAAGCTTTGGAAAACTGGTTACCACCACGTATCTGTTCAACKGTAAGGTTTTAATGAATGATTGMAACAGAACTTTTGATGAAAACTAGTCTTTTGAGTCCTGCGGTACTTTTTATTCTTTATTAGAAATTGGATTAGCTCAAGTCTTTCTTTTTCTGCTATTTATATTACTAAGATCCTGACGAAAGTCTTTCATCTGGAAACCCATATTCTAATCTTCTTAAAATGTGTGGCATAAAATCTGGATATCCATCTGACAGATTCCTAAAATTCTCAATTTTCAATTTTATTTGAATTATTATCAAACAAACTTCAACATATAGCATGCTTATAATTCAGGAGCACCAACCCACAGAGTGAAAGTGCAATAAAAGCTACTGAAGTACATGTGACTTTGATATAATCTCATTCAATAAATTTTAAAACCTTGAGAATTCATTCTTTGAGGAATGGGCAAACACATTCAGATAAATAAAGGGCCTACTCAAATATAAATCAGACAAGTCAATTTGAATGGATTTGCCCTTTCCAGAAATAAATAAAATGGCATATATAAATATCACAACCTTGCAGGAAAGCCTTTTATTAAGAATTCCTGCTTAGCTTTGTCAACCAAATGTTTCAGATGATCACAGAAGCATTCTATTTTYAAATCCCTGAACTGATATTCTTGCTCTTGTGAAGTTTACTTGTCAATAATTGATACCTATTCTTGACATATAAAGCTTTAAAAAACATCTAGGTTCTTTTTTGATTCCTTGAACACCCAGAAGCTAGGCTGATTTAATTTTGTATGAGGTTTAATAAAATATTTTRTGTTCCATCCATGATAGCACTTGAAGCTTCTATTTCTTTCCAAATCACGTCTGGAAGAAGGTTTCTGTAGACATTGTTTTGATCCTTCTTCTCTTGCTCTCTTGCTTTCCTACCTCTTCTTTCCTCTTTCTTCCTCTAGYTGCTCTAAGTGACTGTCTTATCTGATAACTCCAGTTTCTTGTTAGCAAGTTCGATTTGTGATCTCTTTGCATGGATGAGTGAGAAAGACTGGAAAAAGCATGACTGAGTTTCTTCTTTTGGACTGCTGCTTATATGCCATGAGGCAGGGATAAAACTTGCATTGCATTGCCTCGACTTGCTCCTAAAGTTTCTGCCTTTTTAATTAATTCTATARTAGCTCCCTGCTTCTGTAATGCTATAATGAAATTTACCTTTTCAARTATTACTCCTGCTACTCTATATTATCACTCTGTTTATCTATACAGTATGTTTTTTTCAAAGTGTAGGCTATAATTGTTTAGTATTTAAAGAGAAATCTTTAGGCTAGCTAACAGCTAAATAAAATTTAAATAAAATTAAATCAAAGTGGTATATAAATAACACCGTAAAACTAAATTGATGCACACAGTATTTGGATCATGTAAGTGTTATCAAGGAACTATCAAGAAATTTGATATTCACTCAGAAAAATTTGATTTCTTTTAACATACTTTTTAAAGCCTTTTAGAGCCACACGTTTAGTTATTTCCTATGCACTACCATGTCTGGATATATAYAGTTTCTAAGTATATAGTTCATGTAGCAGTTATTAAAATAATTTGTTCTTCTTTACGTTAGCAGATAACCAGAGATATAAATGAGTTTGTCTAGATTTAAAGCTGTGCATGTTTGAAACAAGCATGTTTTGCTGCTCAGAGTATCATATAGCTGTCGTGTTCAAAAATCAGTTTAATATTTTTAGTGACATGCATTTATTGCTATGAATTTATTAAGTTTTGTATCAGTTCCATAAAAAAGAAACGAAATTATTATTTTATTAGTAAAGAGATGTTTTAAGGATCACAGCATTTCGCATTGAGTGCATCTGAGAATATTCTGAGTTCCTATTTGATCAATTATTATATATCGTCTATATCACTACCAATTATTAATTGATTGAATTAATTATATTTATTGATTAATTAACATATAAGTAAAGTGTTTCACTGATGTTCTGATGCTGCTACATATTTACCATGGAGCGGAATTTGATTCAATATTCAAAACCCAGCTGAAGAACATAAGCCTTCATATAGTGAAAGTCCACAGAAAAGCATGTTAACTTTTGAGGGATGTTAGTAATACTGGTGAGAAAAGCAGAATTCAGAAGTCCTTGAGTACTTTTCATCAAAGTAATGTTCTTGGCAGGGTGAACACTTGCCTGGTTTTCAGAAGCGACAAATGACTTTGAAGTTTAACCAGGGTCTGGACTGCCCAATGAAGCATATATTATCCCTTCCTATTCTCTATAATGGAAGAATTGCTGCTTGAATGGTTTCTTCAGTTTAATCAACAGATCAATCTTCCATACTTTGCTGGTGCCAGAACAATTTACATTTATACTCTAACTTTACCTCATTGTTCTCTGCAATTTGAATACAGCCTTAACTGTTAACTTTATCATCATCATTATGTACTGAGTTCATGTGTGTTATTAGTGTGTACATCCTCTTCCAATTTGACTTTAAATTTGGTACCTCTAAAAAATACTTAAGTACATGATTTTACAGATCAGACCAAGTGCTCTTGCCTTATACAGTCCATAAAAAGAGAANTTTTTTTTTTTTTTTTAATATGTTCTTGTGTCTTTGATTAAACTATACCGTCTGGCAAAGAGTGAAAAGCCTTAGGGGGGAGGAAAAAAAAAAAAAAAGCTTCACTAAGTCTAAAACATAACGCAATCTCACACATTAGCTTGCAACAGCAGCTGAGACAGCTGGCCATTTTGCAATTGCAGTGGCAACATCTTATGAGCAATGTTGTAGCCTCTCACCGTATTTATTGGCTATATGTACCTCAGAGGTACAAGCACAGGAAGGAAGAGGCCATTAGAATATCAGGAAATGGTGATTTTAACCTACAACTTGGCCATAGGACTTCAGATTGGTTGGGGACTGGTACCTTCCATAATAAGTTTTGAGGCACTGGGAGCTGCTTTCCTTCATGGTGTACTTTCTCTTGCTGACTATGGCAGTTGCAAAGCTCAAGGCTATTTAGAACAGTATTACCATTACAGTATTACTTAAAAAAGCAACTGATTTTTTAAAAACTATGGAGCAATCCCTTTCGGTTATAGAATATTAAATTATTATTTCAAATATCAYAGGTATCTAGAAAATCGAACATCTGTTTTATGAACATTAGAAATTGAAAGAATCTGAAGAAGTAATCTACCAGTCTCATTTAGCTTCACCAGGTTGGTTATTCAGTGAGTTTTTAAAAAGTTTTATAGAAAAATATATGAATTTATCTGGTAAAAAAGAAAGGGGCTTATTCCAATATCATTCTTTATAGTAGTCTGTACTCCTGATTCTCTTTTTGATTGCTAATTATGAATAATCCAAACAAAAAAGAGCCTCTGAACACAAATAGTAAAAAATATTCTTTTGAAAGAATGATAGACGATAATGCTGAAGCATGTCTCATGATGACCTCTTCAGCTGTAATCAAATAAATGGAATGAGATGACCAGCTTCAAGGAGAATTTTTTTTTTCGTTTTGAGAGTCACTAGTCTATTATTATACCTGCTTGAATTTATTAAAAAAAATGTTCTGCTGAATTTTCATTTATTAAAAACTTGTTTGTGTATGGCACATTAAGCATGCTTACCACCAGACTCAAATGTTTCTTAGATGGCATCATCTGGAATTCTAAATTGTAAAAAATTCTAATGAATATGAGATATGTGATTAATTGTTGATGATTCCACAACCTAATTCAAATGAAATTTCATCCAATATACTTAAAGGTGAAATGAATTCTTCCTTCTTATTAGTTTTTTTTGCCTTTAAGGCTATGAGGTAGTCATTAAAAGAGGACTAACAAATCTATATATTGACTCTCATAATTGTTATTATACATATTAGATTGCTACTTCAAATTGTAGTGAAAATATAATTAMATTTCATCCATATGTTTAGGCTCAGTGGAGTAAAATTTGAAAATGAAGACAAATCTACTTACAATGGGAGATATTTCAGCCATACTCTGCTGGTGATTTTAAGATGAAAAAAGCTGCTTTAATCAAACAGCCTTTAGGAACAGCTCTTCTCCATCGTGCAAAAAGAAAAGAAGACTTGTTACTCCCTAAGCAAATTTCTTTCTGCAATGGATACTACCGTCTAATCTGTTCTTTATGACAATAAATGCAAGCCAGGGCAGTAGGRAGAGCCTATAGGAAGACCAGAGTGATACTCAAGGTTCTCTCTCTCGACATTCTTTTTCTGCCCATCTAATGCCAGGTAGTATGTTATTTATTGTGAACGACAACAGACAATATCTTATTCAAACATGATAATATGAAGTTTACTTGCCAAGATTTTTCGGAGCACATATGAACATTTTTAATCCAGTATGAAATGCCTTAAAAACATATTGATCACATCTTCTGGCAGCATGTGGTAAGTTTGTCTACAGTATATCTAAAAGATCTAAATGCTGGTTTAATGAAAGGCAAATTTTCCTCTTTTCTGAACTTTCTAATTAATATTTTTTTCTAGAGAGTGTGAGCAGGCCCTAGTCACACAGACTGTGTCTAAACTGCCAGAGTATTTCTCCAGTTTAAACTATGCAATGCTGGTGACATTTCTGTATCCTACACTAAGGCTTTTCTGTATTTAAATGCAGTCGGAATAACAGCATTTGTTGTAATAGATTCATTGGAAATAACATCAGAACCTTTTAATTACATTATTTTATTTTCCTTTATATTACATTGAGGGCACAGAACTATGTTAAGACATTTTCTACTTGTGTGGTATAGAAATATGACATACATAACTATATATAAAAAGCTGCTTGCAGTTTAAATGGAGAAAAAAGCACACATCTCTGCATGAACAAATTGTTTTTCCTCTACATATGCCTGTTCCTTCTGCTCCTTCAAATGTTATATTCTTTCTTTTTATTGTGTATAAATTATATGACTTTTCCACCGTGGTTTGTGACTGTGTGTGATTGAATTGATACTGAAACTAAATCTAAATTAGGTAAAATGAATTTCCAAGTGTATAAATTCTTTTATACACATTACTTACTGAACTGTCCTATCCTTCCCACTACAATACACTTCTAGAACTTTTCTCTTTAGTTTATTTGTGAGAGAGTTTTATCATCCACATTCCACTGGAAAACAACGCTTGTAGTTTATAGTCATAATAGTAAGGAGAAATCCATCCACTGAGCATTCACTCACCCTAATATAATGGCTCTGAGAAAATACAGAAGCCATGGGATTACTCTCCTCAACAGTGCTGAAATCTTTTCATTTCACACACATAATTTCAATCAACCAGTTCTGTGGCTGACCTGCCCTCACCAAATCACGTTCTCCATTCCTTTTAATTTCATAGCCTGGCACATAGGGCCAGGTCCACTAGAGAAGCTCCCAAGTAGCATTTTAATGCTTGTATGTCTGCAGATCAAACTTCCAGTTCCAAAGTCAAGCACATCACTGCCCATCACATCACATAAGCTAAGAGGCCCAGTAATGAGTGAAGATGCATACAACAAGCTATTAAGAAGTCCTACGCATGTGACATTTCTGAGCTATATCCCCATCTTCTGTGCTTTATTTAGGATCTAGAGCCAGAAAATATTTTTGAGGTAGATGCTTTTATGGCTTTATGACTACATGCTTAACATTTTTCAAAACCTGATGCCTAGGTAAGGCTACATTTAGATGGGCTGCTGTGCTGCAGTAAACACAAGGTAAATATGGTCTGGAGATGGCAAAAAAGACAAAGCTACCAGGTGGAGGAACAGTGGGTTTTGTTTCCTTCAGGGTGCTCTTACATTGGATAGCTATAGAATAAATAAAAATGCAGTTGCTATGTTTAAATTGTATACTGCTAAAATAACATTTAAAAATTGGGGAATCAAGGGCAGATCTTAGTTTGAATAGTGAAATGCTATGCTCAGTATTGTGATAATGATTGTTAAATTTATTTTTTTCAGTACCAGGCTGTTCTGAACAGGAACTGAACTTAATATGTGATTGTCATTGCAGTAGCACTGGCATGAATACAATATAAATATTTTAAAGTGAAAATATATATTCTGTGGGGGTGTCCTTTCTCKTCACGAAAAAGATTAATTTGAAATGCCATTTTGTGTAGTAGTTCTAGATACTCCATATGGTGCAACTCATCAGAGCACAGTTGCAGGCTAAGCTGTAAATATAAGTGTTCCCACATTCACAAAAGAAAGTGCAAGCAATTGCCAGATGCAGTGCTTGGAAGAGTCAGTAGGAGTTTTTCTATTTACATCAGTGAACAACGAATCAAGCCACAGAGAATACAGACTTTAAATTAAAGAAATTTAAAGGTTTTTTTTCAGCCCAGAGTTTGTTTGTTTCACATGTCATTCTCTGATTATTATCTTGATACTGCCCTCAAACTAGATTCACAAATGGACATCTAAATTATGTGTTCAGGTATCTATGACATTCAGAAGTCTGTATGTTACCCTGCAGGGATGGAAATCTCCCAATGATTAATTTTTCAGCAGCAAAGTTCTGAGGTTTCCATCTTTCTTTTTTGATCATAAGCACAAAAACTGAAATTCTGTGAAATCAAGGAAAACGGGTACTTACCTCACACCCGAACTTGTCTGGAGTTCACAAACTGTTCATTTACCTATTCACCTCAGCTTTGGTACCCCACTGAATAAATGTGTTCAGATCGTGTCATAGAGAATGACGCTTCTGCCAAGCAGATGTGGATTTCATTTGAGACAGAGATTGCCTTCCAGAGCAGGTTTTTTAAATGCAAAATTGAATCATGGAATCCRTAAGGTTGGAAGGGACCTCTGGAGATCATCTAGTCCAATCTCCCCACTCAAGCAGGGTCACCTAGAGCACGTTAGACAGGGTTGCATCCAGGCGGGCCTTGAAGATCGATCTCCAGAGAAGGAGACTCCACAGCCTCTCTGGGTAACCTGTGCCAGTGCTCYGTCACTCTCACAGGGAAGAAATTCCCCCTCACGGTCAGGCGGAACTTCCTGTGCTTCAATTTCTGCCCATTGCCTCTTGTCCTGTCACACGGGACAACTGAAAAGAGTTTGTCCCCATCCCCTTGACACCCTCCCTTCAGGTACTTGTACACATTGATAAGATCCCCCCTCAGTCTTCTCTTCCCCAGGCTGAAGAGGCCCAGCTCTCGCAGCYRTTCCTCAYAGGGCAGGTGCTCCAGCCCTCTGATCATCCTCGTAGCCCTACGCTGGACTCTCTCCAGTAGCTCCATGTGTCTGTTGCAGTGGGGAGCCCAGAACTGGACACAGGACTCGAGATGAGGCCTCCTGAGGGCTGAGTCGAGGGGCAGGATCACCTCCCTCCACCTGCTGGCAACACTCTTCCTAAGGCACCCCAGGAGACCATTGGCCTTCYTGGYCACAAGGGCACAKTGCTGGCTCATGGTCAGCCTGTCATCCACCAGCACTCCCAGGTCTTTCTCTGCAGAGCTGCTCTCCAGAAGATCAGCCCCCAGCCTGTCCTGGTGCCTAGGATTATTTTTCCCTAGGTGCAGGACCCTGCACTTGCCCTTGTTGAACCTCAGCAGGTTCCTCTCTGCCCAGCTCTCCAGCCTGTCCAGGTCTCTCTGAATGGCAGCACAGCCCTCATGTATCAGCCACTCCTCCCAGCTTAGTATCATCAGCAAACTTGCTGAGGTCTTTTTGTGGTCATAAACTGCCTCATCCAGGTCATTGATGAAGAAGTTGAACAGAATGGGAGCCAGGACTGATCCCTGGGAGATACCACTAGCCACAGGCCTCCAACTAGACTCCACGCCACTGAGGACGACCCTCTGAGCTCTGCCTTTCAGACAGTTCTCAATCCACCTCACTGTCCACTCTTCTAACCCACACTTCCTGAGCTTGYCTAGGAGGATGTTATGGGAGACAGTGTCAAAAGCCTTGCTGAAGTCAAGGTACACAACRTCCACTGCTCTCCCCTCATACACCCAGCCAGTCATTCCAGGAGAGAAGGCTATCGGATTGGTGAAGCAGGATTTCCCCTTGGTGAATCCATGCTGGCTACTCCTGATCACCTTGTTTTCCTCCATATGYCTGGAGATGACATCCAGAATGAGCTGTTCCATCACCTTTCCAGGAATGGAGATGAGGTTGACCAGCCTGGAGTTGCCTGGGTCCTCCTTGCACTTCTTGAAGACTGGAGTGACATTGGCTTTTTTCTAGTCCTCAGGCACATCTCCAGTTCTCCAGGACTTTTCAAAGATGATGGAGAGCGGCGTGGCAACAACATCTGCCAGCTCCCTCAATGCCCGTGAGTGCAACCCATCCGGGCCCATGGATCTGTGGATGTCTAGCCTGCCCAGAAGGTCTCTAATCCTATCCTCCTCAACCAAAGGAAAGTCTTCCCTTCTCCGGACTTTCTCCCTCACGTCCAGGCTGCAGGATTCCTGAGGGCTGCCCTTGGCAGTGAAGACTGAAGCAAAGAAGGCATTCAGTAATTCTGCCTTCTCTGTATCCCTTGTCACCAGGGCCACCACCCCATTCAGGAGTGGGCCCACGTTTTCCTTAGTCCTCCTCTTGCTGCTGATGTATTTGAAGAAGCCCTTCCTGTTGTCCTTGACATCCCTTGCCAGACTCAATTCCAACTGGGCCTTAGCCTTCCTTGCAGCATCTCTACATACTCTGACTGCATTCCTATAATTCTCCCAAGTACCCTGTCCTCTCTTCCACATTCTGTGTACTTTCTTCTTCCGTCTGAATTTGGCCAGGAGCTCCTTACTGACCCGTGCAGGTCTCCTGCCCTTTTTGCTGCACTTCTTACTTGTAGGGATGCACCRCTCTTGAGCTTGGGCACATATATAAATGAAGAGAAGACCTTGTACAAATCACAGACCTCAGGAAAGAATCTGAAACTATCTTATGTAAAAATTCTCAGGGAACTGCTAGCCACCCATGGATATTTCAGCCAAGTCATTTGACAGAGTAACATTGACTGGCTTCTTGTACACATTTATGAAATTTCAGAGTCATTAGACATTTTCCGAAATTCTTGGTAGTTTTACAGCCTAAAATGAGTTATCAGAAATATCTGAGCTACCTTCTTTGAAACAGGTATGGCAGTGTGGACTTCTCTACATTATGTTTTTGAAATCTTCTTCATTATATTTTTGAAACATTCTTCTCTACATTATATTTTTATCTTTGGATCAGCCTCTTACTATATTTACATAGTTAAATAAACATATTGTTGCCTTATATGATAATCCAGAGTACCTAAACAGTTAATTGACATTTCATTAATACAAGAGTTTGGTGTAAATGACTTTTTGAGAAGTCTGGTAAATGATTTTTTCGATGTAAGAATATATTTTCAGATCTGCCTCAGTTTCACTTAAGAAATCAACTTGCATTGATTTTTAATGGGACTAACAAATGCTAGTGTTCTTCCCTTATGTAGGACAGTATATCTTAAATTTTATAAAGAAACATCCTATTTAATACAGAACTACTTCTTCATTTTTTTATTATTATTATTCCTGATCTTCCATTTTATTCTAGGAGAAGTAAGTTTTACTAAAAAGTAAGGAAAAGTAAATATCCTGACTGTATGCTCCTGAACAACCACAGGAAAAGAACTAAAGAGAAAAAGAAAAAAGTCATTTGGGGAAATAAGAAATGAAGATAGTAAGTAAATTCATATTGAAACATTTTTAATTGAGTTGTACTGCTCAGTATCTTGATTAAATAGATTGTGAGAGGTTGCAGAAAACTCATAATCTTTAATATTGCTCATAGTTTATTGTAAATAGGAAAACTTCACCCAGGACTTGGTGATTTCCTTGCCTGTTAAGATCTAATTGATTGTTGTATTCGAGTATCTTTCTCTGTCATGTTTTAGTTTCTCTTGGGTTTTATTCCCTCTGCTTATCACAGCTATGATTCCATCTCTTACCAGACTCTGAAGCTGTCCCCTTTCCTCTTTCCTTTCTTTTCCTCATTCCCTGGTTACTCTTCAACTTTAGATCAGCCACCAACACTTTCATGGTTTCACCCTCCTTTTGTATCCTCTGATTAAAAAATATTCCTCCTGTGTATGTTTCATTTTCTAATGGAGTGCAATTGGGTTCTAATTCCTGTAACATGATGTTGTAGTTTAGCTTCCTCTGCTTGAGTTGATAGGAAACTATTAACCACATCAAGTGCTTTAGGACTAGGTATTGCCAGATATAATATTACCCGCTGACTTTTCCTTTTTTGTGGCGCACACTTCTTTCAGACATAGAATGAATTGTTGTTTAAACCTTCTTTCTTTATTTTCTATACTAACAGATTTATGTATTCTCTGAGCTTTTTAATTACTCTATCTTTTTTTCACTCAGGATGGGAAAAAATAAATCAAAAAAAGTAGTCATGCTGGATAATGCTTAATGGTTACTGGGCAAAGCAGTATACATCTGCTCATGTCTATTCACTTTTTTGGGAGTCAGACATAATGTGTCCACGTTTTCTATCAGGAAGATTGCAATAATGGGGTGAGACCCATGCTGTTACACCTCAGTAGTACAAGATTCTTTAGCAGGTATTTTGTTCTGTCTTGTTTGCCTTGTGACCCACACTAACTCATTCAATATTGTTCTCTAGAACTGGAAAGAGACCCATGCCAGTGCATGTCCCACGATGCCAGACCACCACCTTTAGGACTCTCATGTCTGCAGACAAGAGATAGCTGTGCTGTGAAGGGCTGTTTTTCCTAATTGGTTAAATATGAACCAGTCCTGGGGAATAAACCTGCTTGGGTTGCAGTCAGATGTTCAGTCATATCATACAAATAAACCACACTCCTAATGCTATTTCTGAGGTTTTGAAAATACAGATTAGCTTGGATTCTTCAGTGTCGATGAAAGATACAAGTAAGAGACAGAGTAAGATGACCTATGGACATCAATCATGTTGATACTGGCTGTATTTTTGACCAGACTATCTTCTGTTGAAGTAAAACAGCCTCTTCTTTCTCCCAGACAACATAAATAATAGTGTGATAAACAGTCCATCTACGGTGTGGTTGATGTTGCCAGCACCGACAGTCCTTCCCTAATCATGCACATGTGGGACTTCTAGTGTTTCAGATGTTTTCATTCCTTGACATGGACAAACTTTCCTCTGGTTGACTAATTGCAAGAGGGAGGGCAGTCTGGAATGGATTCAACATCACTATCATATAAATTAGGGGGATTCTTGGGAGGGATTTTTCCATATGGATGTGGATGTGGCCTATCATTCTGCCTTTTTACAACTTCAGGCAGTGGCCCTGACTCACAGGAGGGGAGAGGGGTCCAGAAAATGAAAAAGTTCACTCAGAAAGGAAACTGATTGCAGAATAGATATGCAGACTGAGATCAGTGCATAAAACAGGAGTGTTCCAATGGTGTAGCTACATTTTTTTTAACTACAAAAATATTTATCATTCTAAACATTTAACATCTCATTCCACTAACATTTAATGTTTCTGTTCTTCTCTGCTCTCCAGACTCACCAAGCCTCCTAGGCAATGTTTTGTCCCTAAAGGCCTTTCAACATTCTTACCCAACAATATTTTCTCCATTTTGACTTTTTATTTATCTTACCAGCATTGTATTGTTCTRGTAGTTCATGACTGCAGGAAGAGAATTCCTTTGTGTTGGAAACCTAAAGCATCCCAAAGCAAAGACGACAGCCCTTACTGTAGCAYCTCCTCCTGCCTCCTCCTCTTCCCCCTTCTCACCAACAACTAGGATGCTTTTTTACATGCTCTAGGATACTTTCCACTCTCCAAACTCTTAGAAAAGGGGCATGCCCCCCCCAAAAAAAAMCTGATCAATTTTTAACTGCTTTTTATTTTTGAAAACAGTAATTAGTGAATGAATTAACTGAGAGCTTTAGGGCTAAATAGTCATCACTGCAGAACAGCAGGCTTAACAGACTAGTTAGTTTTATGCTAACTGTCTTGATATCATAATGAATTCTTCTTTATATGTGACTGTTATCCTAATTTTGTAGATGACGAATAAAAGAACAGACAGCTAAAGTAAATTGCATGAGGTCATAAACAGACAGCTCAAAGGGAAGAAAATCCTTGGATCCTAGTCCAGTGACTCATGTAGTACCGTTTTCCTTGAACAATCCTATGGAAGGAATTTTCTATTATTATTCCTTCAAGTATAAAACATTAAAAACAATWTGAACAAAAAAGATCAAATAGTAAATGATAGTTCCTTTYTTATTACTCTTAAATATTCTTGTGGTTACTGTGGTGATGAGCATTGCAAGTTTATTATATGCTAATGAAAATGATTGGACATTATGGCAGCAGAAAGGATGCTAGATCTCGTGAAGGTTAAACATTTCAAGTGGGTCAGTCCTGCAGTTCATGAAATTCAAACTACTTTCCTCTGAAAGAATTCTTTTTATGAGACTGTTGATTTTGATTTGTTTGATCATCACACATGATTTATAGTCTGCCTGGAAAGTACAATTCACCAGGCAAGTTACTGTTCAAGACAGTTACCCTTTGACCTTCACCTTTTCTTTCTTATATGATGCACTGCATGTGTTTAATTTTTCTTCYTTCAAATATGTGCATTTGGGTAAAAATGTGTGTTTTTTTTCTCTGAATCTGTTAACATTTTATCTACAGAAAAAGGGAACATTTATTGCTTGAAATGTGAAATGCAGTTTCAAGGTTACAACTCTTTTGTTCCTCCTTTGTCTGTCAGTGTTGCTTTGCTGAACAGCACTGTGAGTTACACTGGCTTATATCATCTTTTTCCTCAGATACACTAGCAAAAAAAGCAGAATGGACAAGAACCTTCATGTGGATGACCTTGCACATTTTACAGATAGCTGTCCCTCTGGGGCTGTATGGTTCAGAGACAGAAAAGATGGACAGTTTTCCAAATGTAGGGATTCCAGAAAACATGAAGAGAAAAGAAGACAACTCTCATCTCATGTAGACAGTAGAGATAGATTTTCAAAACCATTCAGCTGTAATGTAATTACCCCACTGACCTTGACTTACCATTGATATCCATGAAAACAGAGATTAATCAAAGCTGAATGCCCCATAAAATCCCATTTTTAATGTTAGTGAGAAAAATCTTTCCCACACTACCTAATACTTTAAGGAACTATCATGGATTTTGGAGGGGGCAAGGAAAGTAGGACAGCAGGGGAAGGGCAGGGAGACATGGAAGTAATCTTTCCATTCCTGCATTCGTCTTAAACAGTTCCGTCAAACTGTCCCATTCTACTTGTAGATAACTGGGGYATTGGCTTTATGCCTCAGTATTATTTATGATCATTAATTCTATTTCAAACTGGTTATTATATGCAAATTAAAACATTGCACTATAAGCAAGAAAGTTGTGATGGATTTGCTGACAATAGTATAATGACTAAATGAATATGTCTTTTTATTACTGCTTTAATAATACATTCAGAAAAACTTCTGAATACATAGTGGATGTGCCAGAGACCTTATATAGAAAAAAATATCTCTCTGAAGCTCAAGGGCAAGACCGCCACCAGTTAAATGAAAACATGGATCTATCTTATGTGCACACAGAGAAGACTTGTGCTGAGAATGGTTAAAAAAGTACTATAAAAAGGTACTAAAAGGAGCTGGATAAAGGAAATGGCAAAAGTTCACCTTTTTCACACACACCCCCCCCCCCCCGCCGTAAGCACTGGTTGGGTAAAATAAATCTGCTAATATTCTAAAAATTTCAGACCCTTAACATAATTTGTACTTAACTCATGAAGCATTTCAGCTACAAATAAAAGGCATTTGTGTTTAAGCAGGAATTTATACTGCACAGTTGAGGGTTACCGTTCTTACGAACCATGGGTGGAGTTGAGATACTCCATAAAACTCCTGGTGAAGCAATGGAAGCCAGAAATGACCAGGACTGGATCTTTCCGAGTAGGACTTCACTTGTGTCAAACATACAGTGATGTGTTAAAGTTATGTTATCTACTGAGGTTCCTGCAAGTAAATTTTCTTCCTTAATGAACTTTAAACTTGTAGAAGCTACCTTAAGATAACTGTATGTGTCAGAGAAACAGCTTTTTCAGATACACCTGGCTATCAAGCTAACCAATGGTGTCTCATGGTTTCTTGAATCATCTTGTTTCTCTATCTCTTTCTTGACTCATCTTTTACTCTCTATGTTCTTAGCATCAGGTACTATATTTGAGTTCTGTGTGCTTATACCGCAGTCAGGACATCATCTCTGTGGGCTGTCACAACAAAAAATATGAGGATGATAAAAGAACTGCATTAGCAGAATCTCATATGGCTTTCAATTTTATTTTCCTTACAATGTAGTATTCCATAGGATGGGAAATTTTGGCCTGCTATTCTTATTTGACATCATGCCATAGAATAAAAATATTAATATAAAACAATGTTATATTAAATTAGTRACATTCACTTAAGCAAAAAGAATACATTCGTAAAAGGTTTCCATGTCTTTTCAATAGCCAATCAGAAAGAATAGCTTTTATAAATGCCATCAGTATTTTATAGTAAATATAAAAGATAGCCCACTATATTAAAGAAACAACTGAAGCTGTGTATTCTTTATCAATTTATCCATATACAGAGAGTCAAAAAYTAGGAAATATATACGCTTGAAGAAAACGATTATCTTTTTCCTAGGATTTAGAAGTAGATTTTCAAATTGGTCTATATTAAAATAGTCTGTATGTTTACCATCTCAGAGACTTCAGAAAAAAAAACTCTTACTTATAAAATCACATTTCTAATCTTCTGGAAGTCAATCTCAAGGGTTAGTTTCATGTTCCTTCCTCCATCTTTTGGGCAGAATGAATATGTAGTGTAAAGAGATATAGTACTGCAGAAACTCAAAATATGACTTAAGTGCAGGGGAAGACATTGATGAACGGAATCATTTTTATATGCTGTACTGTGGGGCTAGCACTACTGAGCCTGCTTTGGGATGGTCCATCCTCTTTATTGGCTCCTTTCTCTCTCTCTCTCTCTTTTCTGAAATACGCGTGTATTACGCAAACTTTGACTATGTCCAAATATATTGCAATACCTCTTTTCAAAGAGTATCAACACTTCTAAATGACATTTTACAATACGTACCTCTTATTCTCTGATAAGAAGATGCATTACTTTTTAATCTATAAAATAAGATCTTTTTTCTCTATTTTTCCTTCTTTTTTAATTCACAAACACAGCTTCTTTGCTTTGCTTTGTATTGTCTCTGTAGACTGTTCCAATTCTATTCTCTCACCCATGTTATTTATTTCTGCAGACATCATTTCAATCTTATCTTTTGCAGAGGTCACTCTCAGTGGCAGCTTATCATTTCTGGCAAGAATTCACTTGCACGTGTGTCTAATGGAGTGCTTGTCTTCTGCAAATTTCAGTGGAGGGTCTCTGGCACACTGAGATCTCAGAAATGACAAACCTGGTTGGGATGTGCAGGTCTAGTCTGAAAGCATTAGTTGTCTTCAGTTTTGATTGGTATTTCAGTATGGTTCAGTCTAAATACACTATCAGTGAACCAGCAAATTGTGTTTTTGAAGCACTCAAAGTAGACTAAGTACTCTGCAGGACAGACAGAAAGCTTTCTTCTTTTTTGGTGGGTTCCTTTTTGTGCAGTGCAAACAAGTAGTGTGGTGTGTTCATGTGAGGAAAAAAATAATCTAGCATTAAGATCCCATAACCATCCATGGAGCTGAAACACTAGTACCTTGCCTGACTTATTTTACAGAAATGTGTGGATAGTATGTTGTGTTCTTATTGACTGACAGTATTTTGTTAGGATGCTCTTCAGATCTTCTTGATATACATTTTTATTATTTTTGTTGATTTTTATTAAAACAATCCTCCTGTAATTCTCAATGGCATTTGCCTYGCTAAGAATCTTAGTCCATTGCTGTTGCCTGTGGAATGAAAAGATGTCAGGATCTACAGGACTGGTATCACAGGACAAGGCTGATCTGTATGTCAAAAGCTGAGCAATTAGTTATTCTCTTCCTTCCCTCTAATTCGGAAGAAGTGCTGCCGCCAAATAGGAAGTAAAAGTTTCTGGAGACTGTTAGATAAAGATTGTGCAATGGATAAGTGAAAGATCAAAAGAAAGATAAAATAAATGATGCCTGAGTCATATCAAAGGCTGGATTACCTACAACAGAGTGGGTAGCCCAAAYACTAGCAAATTCAAGTCCTCAGTTTCTAAAAGAGGAATCTGTGCACATTAGAAATATGATTAGCTYGACTAAGCCCTAAATTTGGTTTTCTTTTTGATAAAGCTGTACATTTTAGAAACATTCTTTTTCTTTTTAGTTTGAAGAAAAGTGTTTGAAATTTATTTTTTACAGCTAGTATTTTTAATGCTTTCATTCAGCTTTCATGTAAATCTAATAGGGTGTGATCAAAACCCACCTCTATCCACATCAAAAAAGTATCAAGGGCTCATTTCTGATTCTTATTCCTTCTTTATCTCCAAATTCAGTCTGGTGTAGATCTACTAATGTTTGATTTGTTTTAATCTGATGACTGGAACTTATCACATGTATCAATATATGAACATTTAAAATTTTTCTATTCATTTAGTTATTTTAGATAGAGGCAAAAGCATTCAAAAAATCTAGAAAACTATTGAATAAGCCTGAAAAATATTTGTACTTGACTGGGCAAAGAAATTAGACCACTGGAAACCACAAAAAAGGCTCTTTGTAGGTTCTTCACTGACAGTGTCTCCCTATATTATTGCTGATTTTATAACCACTGCTTTGGGTGTATAAGCCAGGCACTGTCACTATCACAATCCCCACAGCTAATTATTTCTTTCCTCCCTCAATTCCACATTTAGTCACTCTTATATTTTGCCAGCTAGGCATAACAGTATTTAGTCTCTACTTTTTGTATTAAAATGAACGCTGCAGGTGTTGGAAGTAGAGACTGAAATGTATTTTTGCAGCAATATCATCTAGATTTTACTTCTCAATATAATCCACTTTTTTGTGCGGGCAATCCAGCCCTTCAAGTATGCTGTTGACTGTACAGTGCTGTACACTCCATCATACTTTAACAGTTAAAAATATGTAAACCTAACCAAATACCWTATCATCTCCATTAAATGCTTTATAATGATTACTCTATAATGCAGTAATGCCATTTGAATTTTAATTAATTTAAAACAATTAATAATGTTTTTATTTCCCATATATACATCAAAAACTAGTTCTCTAATCTATCTCTAATATATTTCTAATCTTTTAATGAACAGTTCAGTTCTCCAATAGTTTAATCATGCAATTGGTCACTAAAGTCAGTGAATTCTATAAAAATTATTTTTGTTATTGCTATGCTAAATGAATGATCAATATATTATTTTGTAYTCTTCAATATGTCTCAAATTCAGCTATGCAGACTTTTAGTAGGGAGCAAACCTAAGTTGGTCTTTGGCTTGGTCTAAAAASCTTAAGCATTTTATAGTTTTCTGAATATAGCTTTTACAGGAATCCACAGAGTTTACATGAAAACTTGCACAAATTTAAAAGAGAAGCCCTGTTTTCACAGTTAAAGGTGCTTCCATTCTRTGAGAAGAACAGAAATTTCATTAACCGCTTCAGTTGCTTACTCAGTGAACTCTGAAGATTGCAAAGTTTGGGTTTGGTTTACTTCTATTGTTCRTTTTAAAATCAAGCTATTTCTTTAAAAAAGGAATAAACCTAACTGTAATGAATACACAAACCTACCATTAATAAAACTGGAGATACTTAGATGGATATTGATYGCAAAATGTTTTTAACACCAGATCAGTGATATTTAAAATTAATTCTAATGCCTCTTAGATCATTTGAAAGAATGTACTAAAACCAAATCTATTGTATAA
The DNA here is from genome assembly GCF_003343005.1 of Rhea americana. NCBI lineage: Eukaryota > Metazoa > Chordata > Aves > Rheiformes > Rheidae > Rhea > Rhea americana. The sequence continues at coordinate 855,850 of NW_028186422.1, forward strand.
TGACAACAAATAAATAAATTAGCCCAAATATAAATAAAAAATGGTCTAGYGGGTTATATTCACATAGCAAGATCAGTTTATGCTTATTAGCTTCTATGAATAAGCTATCATAGTGGGCCTGACATTTAACTGAGAAGTTGAGACATAGTATTTTGTTTGAAATTCAGGACACCAARCCTGTTCCCTTTTAATCATCCAAGCTAGGCCTGTGCACCATTTTTTGTTCCTGTGAGGAGTACTGTCTCTCTTTCCTCTTCCTTCTTTTTTTGCTTCTTTTTTTTTTAATTTCTGCTATTTTTATATAGCGACCCTGTTCAAAGGACCTCATTAATGCTCCAGTGTGTTCCTCCTAGCCATACGTATGGAACAAATAGCCATCTCTGAAGCTGATTTTAATGRTAGCCCTCAAAATACTAAAATCCATGTCATCTTTAATATATCAGGAGTATTTTGCTATATTGATTCACTTTGTCCGTGTTATTCTAATGGAACCTTTTGAATGGAGTCACTGGAAATATCAAAATACAGCAAACTCTCTCTCATTTGGTTACATACCTTGTGTACAGAAAGAGGTACATTTTATAATGCAGCTGTTCTAAAGCAGTGGTTCTCAGTCTATGGTCAATTAATCTTTGGAAGTCCATGGACCATACTTACAAAGTACTTATGAAAGCTAACTATAAACAAAAACAAATCTATTGTTAATTCAATCTACAGAGACGATACTCTTACCAGTAAAGTCTGAGGTGAATTCAGTGCCTCTGCCTTTCGTGTGTCCTTTGTCACTAGATCCCCATTCCCATCCRGCAGCAGGCGCACATTTTCMCTAGCCTTCTTTTAGCTGCTGATGCACTTGTAGAAGTTTTTCTTGTTGCCTTTCACATCCCTTGACAACTTCCCAACCCTGTCCCTGCCTGCTCAGACAGTATGTATTCCTCTTGGTTCATCTATCCCTGCTTAGATCTCTTCTATACTTACTTTTTATGCTTAAGTTTAGTCAGGAGCTCCTTGTTCACCTGTGCAAGCCACCTGCAGCCTTTGCTTGATTTCCTGCTTTTTGGGACGTACAATTCTTCAGCTTGAAGGAGGTGATCCTTGAATATCAGCCAGCTGTTTTCTCACCTTGTCTGTGAGAGAAAATTTGTTTTACATTGAGGAGTGAAAGTGGCTTTGTAAGACACTTGCATGGTAGTACCTCTCCCAGGGACTGATTATATACCACTCTACATGAARCAGGATGGAATAAAATCAATAAACAATCTTGACAGTAAATGCTGGGACTAAAGATTTCTTCCCTTCACTGACCTCTGTAACCAGCAGCTTATGAAATTGTGCAGGCTTGTTCCTGTACAATATCTCTTTAACTAAGGAGTACAAAGAGAAGTTACTTTACTAGGAAGAGAGATTTTAGACTAGCTTATAGATTAATTGTTACAGTATTCAAACACATCTTGGTCTTCGAATCTCTGATGAATCTTTGTTTGAATACTTTAAACACAGAGTTATGGGTAAAAAGAGTGATGGGAGAGAGACAGAGAGCAAAAGGCAGGGAAGGAAGGAGGGAGGAAAGGAAGGAAAGAAGGAAGCAAGTAAGGAAACAAGGAAAGAAGGAAGGAGGGAAGAAGGGAAAGAAGGAGAGTTTGAGACTTGACTGTAAAGGTTACTATTTAAATAGCATTATTCTATCAGGTTGGCAACTAGTGTTGAAGTTTGCTTTGTGAGGAAGTTCAGCAACATGTGTTTAATTAGACCCTTTCCAAGACCATCAGTTAGTTCCAAAATTCAGGGGCTGAAGACCCAATATTGTAAGATTTGCTAATTTATCTCAGGTAAGAGTAAGCACACGAAAAAAGAAGTAGGAATCTCATAAAACTCCTATAAGGTAGACGAAGGTAAAAAAAGACACTGTACTAACAAGAGGAATAAAATGCTGAGAAAACAGGAGTATGATTTTTTTTCTGTTTAATTAAGGACCTTCAGGAAAAATATTATGTAGCTTTTTTCTTATGACTTGTATTATCTGCTGATAAATATTTGTGCTGCTTTACTTTTTAAGTATTCAAAATATTCTATTTGAGTTTTTATCATCATAAATGAACAGCTACAATTAGTCTGAAAGTAGCACAAATATATATTAAAAATAATTTTGAGACTAAAATACTCACGTAAAGTAAAAATTTGCTGAGAATTTGCTGAGATAAATGTTTATTTCAACACAGATCTCCATTTCACTAGATACTTCTGTCCTTCTTCACAAAAAAAAAAAAAAAAAAAAAAGTTTATAAAGTTTATTATGAACTTGTTTAGTCTTGGTTTTGATAATCTGAGCTGTGGTATCATTCCAGTTGTTAGGTCCTTATACATGTGAAAATTTTTCTACTTCATATTTATTCTTTATGAGGAAATATGTGAACGAGTATTCTAAATGTATATGAAATACTGCATTTATTCCTGTTAACAGTAGCAATCCTTTCCAGATTTTCATTAAGATATTTCTCTCCATGTTATGTATCATTCCTATTCACATTTATAAGATTCATATCCAAGTTTCACAAAATATAGGGTKTAAGAGTTAGAGAGATCAACTCTAATGCAATATTTAAGCAAACTTATATCTAAGCTTATTCAGTACCTTCTGAACTAGAAGTGCATTAATATTATAGGCCCAGAGAGATATAGACCCATGGAATGCCTACAGCTTTTTTTATTAAAAAAAAAAAAAAAAAAAAAAAAAAAGGCAAACAAACAAAAACACCCACCTCTTCTCATCTTTCAACCCAGAAATTTAGTAATGAGTTAAAATACCAAGGCAGGTAGTGATGACTGAAAATGGTGAGATTATAGCAGACATGAGTATAAATTAATCATGTGCTTTCCCGAGATTAATATTTTCTCATGCTTTGGAAATTTGCTACTTTTCCTTATAAAACTGTTCTTAATTGCTACAGTTGGCTCTTCTCTTCCTTGTCCAACTGTCATGACATTTAATAGTTTATTGCTGAAAAATACAAGAAATGATTTCTTTCACCGCTTTCCTGAAGGAATTCTAACACTATATCTACACTGGATGTTCTTGGAGCATAATAACAAAAAGGTGCTGTTTTATTCCTATCCATAGGCTATGCAGAAGCATTTGGCTTTTCTTTCTTTAAATGTTAATGGTTAGTGTTAGAAAAGACAAACCTTGTTTCAATCTGAAATTAACATGCAGCTATTTTTTTTCCTTTGTGTTTTGATTGCCAGATTAAAATATTGTCTACCAAGGTATCTTACTTAAAAGAAGCACCTTTCCTCTCATAAATGTGGAAGCCATGGAAACAGAAAGAAAAAAAATGCCAATAAAAATAGAAAGGAGTAGATAAAATGAAATTTGAATATAAAATATTAGTCCTAAAAGGAAGAAAAAAGAGAAGAGGGAAAAGCATAAAAGAAACCCATGTTCATGGGCTCTAATTAAATATGACAAGCGTAAAATACTCTAGAATTAAAATATACTCCAGAAGTAAATCCTGAGGCTTAGTCTATATTGGTAAACTAAGTAGTGCCAGGGCAAACACTTGAACACTGAYGTGTGATCTGTTATACCATCAAACTGATAGCACCATTACTGCCATAGTTCTGGCTTTGGCCAAGGAGCGCTGAACGCCTGGCTACAAGTCACACAGGTCACAGGGCTTGGCACAAGCCTGGGACTGGTCCTGAAAGGCAGGGAGGAGGACAGCCCTTGTTCTTCAGGACTCCCTGGGGGACTTTGAGAGAGCTCAGAGATCTCAGCTACGTGGATGCAAATCCTGCTTTGTCACTTGCCTCAAGGCAAGACTATGGCACCTGTCCAGTTTTGTTTACCAGTACAGACATACTCAACATCCATGGGCACATTAAGTACCCAAATTGCTCAATATCCCCTCACCCCCTAATCCCCCCCCCAGACTCCCTAGACAGCTGGCTTTATATCACCATGTCTGAGAAGGAGTGAATTAAAGGAATTACAAAACATCACAATATGCAATTATTCTTCCAAGGTTGTTATTGACTTTAACAGTTCACAGGCTGCAACTCCACTGTTTGTCAGGAACTGGAAGTGCTTCTTGCTCCAACAGCAAGGCCATGCACAGGAAACCTGAGTGCCAGAATGGTGATAGCTTAGCTAGATTGATACTAACCTACTAGTTAGGACCTGTTCACATCATCAGTAGCACTGCGGGAGATGCTCTTGCTAAGGCTGTCACGTGTGATGTTAATCGTGGCTATAGCCTACCTCCCTGCTTGCAGTCCCAACTAGCATCTCTCAAAGGTCTGCTCTGCTCTCTGCAGGAAATTCAGACAAATCCTCAACTAGTCTTCACCGAGTGCATTTTCTGGTCATGTAAATCCTATTATCTTTGGGATTATTTGATACTAGCATGAAAATAACTTCAGCCTGCTGAGCAGAATGCAGCCTGTTTGAAACAGGGACTCAGAGATGGCAATAGGGTGGTCCTAACTTGTGTTGCACCCCTGTATCTCAAGTTGCCTTTAGACTTGATTGTAGGCACTCTTCTCTTCTGTTCTAGAGATGACAGCTTCCACTGTTTGGAGGGTGAGATTACTACAGTCAGGATCTCCCAACCGTAGGTTGGAGACATGTTAGCTCAGGTCAGTCGCTTGTATGTATGTGCACAGGGTGCCAGGGAAGAAGAATGCATACTGTTTTGGAAGTTTTAACATTTTGATTCTTTTSGTGTTTTTTCCATTTGTCAGTTTTGATGGATTTCTTGTCAATAAGATGATCATTGATAAATGCACTTGTCTCTATCCAAAATGTAGTATTTCAAAGTGCATCTCTCTCTTTTTTTGTTTTTAATTGCTTTTGAACTAAGTTATTTGAAAGGAAATTTAACTTCTTACAGATATTTTTCAATCAAATCTAGAACTTCACTCCCAGAATTGGGAAATAACAGTGAATGTACATCTCAACTCTTCCCAGTCTGCTCAACTGCTGAGCTTACTCCACAGTAATCAGTTTTTTGTTCCTGCACCAGGATTCTCAGACTTGTTATTTATTTGCACTGCAGTTACAGTAGAGAYGAGAGCTTCATTCTGGAAAGTCCTACCTAAAAAAATCTTCCTTTGCTCATCCCCCCAAAGCCTCCTAAAAGACAGTTCTTATGGAAGATACAATAATATGCATGCTACTTTGTGACAAGTCATAGTAAGGAGCTAGTTTTACTAACAAGTGCAAGGGAAGAACTAATTTTGGCTCTGTGATAGTGGCAGAGTAAAGCAGATTAAGTCTATGTGAAAAAAAAACTAATGGAAAAAAAATTAAAAACTTGTGTTTCATGTTCGTTTGATAATATACTACTTTTTGAGAAAAGATATTAGAATCTGCTGCAGAGACTATTCAGGGATTGAAGACAGCATAGCTCCTTCCTACTACAGAGCCTAATTTTGCCAAATTTTGTCTGATTTTGTTAGGTAAGCCTGAATTAATTATTTATTTCTGTATGGAGTCCTTAAAGTAATAGTCTACTACTGTAGTATTTTAATGGTGTGTATTACAGTTGTCAGCGTTATTGATGCCAACATTACTAATGGCTTTTCTGACCTTCTGATTTCCGTTCAAATAATATTTGTACAGTATGAGTTAGTTAAAAGCTCTGCCTGTATTACAAGCAATTGCATAACTACAAGGAAAATCATTACAGACCCACAGCGCACATATTTACTCAGATRGAATCCATGGTATGGAATGCAGTTCTTAAGCTTTATGTCTCGCTGCAGTGAGAAAGATGAATGATGCTTTTGGTGTCAAATTCCCTTATACTTTATGATTTCTAACAGCAGCTACCTTGGAATTTTCAAAGTGCTTCAGTAATTTGAATATTCCATGCTTGTTAATTATAATGTCAATCCAAATCTGTTAGACTATCTTGAAAACCTTATCCACAAAATACTGTAAAACATCCCTATAAACATATGGCAAATTGAGATTTGTCTCCTTCTTCATTCAATTTTGTGAGACTTCAACATTTTTCTAATGTTTCTAAATATCCATTAAATACAGAGTTATTTGAAGACAAGAGCCAAARGAATGTTTGAAAGTCTCTTATTATCACGCTAAAACTGTTTTTTTTTTTTTTCTCCTAGTGAAACATTACAACAACAGCAAGTTTTAAAAAAATCCAGCTTTCTGCAATACTGGAACACTCCACTAGCTAACTTCAACAACAAAACAAAACCCAGATGGGCCATTACATCTGTGATTTGAAAAACAGATGAAAGAATACTCTAGGAATCTTAAATTCTTATACAGGTTTAATATAGTGAGCAGAAAGGAGAGCTCTCACTGCATCATCTGAGGAAGAGAAAACTGTAGAGGAACTATGGCTTTTTCAGCCCAGAAAGAACAATGCGTCTTTTCTGTTTTCAGCAGAAAGCTGCTGCTGTGTGTATTGTTCATTCTCTTCTTTTAGCCAAATACTAATTAATATTAATGATGCAAGGCATAATTATAGCTTTATGGTGTCACAGTAACTTTGTATAAACGGAAAGTCAAAAATTTAATTAAAATCTCTCAATAACTATTTTTTTACAAAATACAGTATTTTCACATGGATAATAGAGATTTAGAAAGTTCAAACTATTTAAAAGAAAACAATTCTTACAGTGACAGTAATTATTGTTGCAAATAAAATTGAGCAGAAAATTATTTTTGTTAAAARATTTAATTTAACAGATATATGCATCTTACATTTTCATTTTTTGCAAGTATAAATATAGACTATTGTAAAACGTATGAATTCATAACTTTAAAAAAAACATGAAGTTTGCATTCATTGTACTGAAAGGTCAGTATTCACTAGGATATTCTTAGACATATGAAAACTGTAAAACAGTTTACTCACTGTAATTTGTATAACAGTTCTTAATATTATAGATAGCTATCCTTACTAACAGCTTTGGAGTCTATAAAAGGCATGAAATAGGAGCAGAATACATGACATAAGTAGACRTTAGTGAACACTTACTCAAATGAATATTTTTTTAGTGATGCTAACTCTTGACTACATAAGAGGGTCACAATTTGTTCCTAAATAAATTACTTCACACATTCACTTGTAAAATTAATTCATCTTCTACCAAAAGATAAACAAATACTTATTCATAAATTATAGAAAAGGTGAGACTGAGTGATGGGGTGAGTGAGCAATCTAAAAATCAAATGAAAATGCTATAAAATATTTAAGAAGAGAAAGTAGTACCAAATTTATATAATTATAAAGCTGCCACATTTACAGAATTATCCCTAATAACTGTTAATGTATGTTTTACTGAGTCAATAACTCAGGCTCAATACTGCAGTACTGATATTTCAATTTACTTCCCTGTGCAAGGCTCTTTTGTCATCTTATTGCCAGGAAATATTTGAAAAAGAACGAAACCTACCTAGTCCTGCAAGCTACAGTAACTTACAATGACAGCAGATGAGTAAAAAAAAAATAAAGTCTAAAAAGGCCTTTTTATAAATTCTGCTAATCTCAGTATGAATCATTCAAATGCTAGTAAATTAAACATTTCCACATTTCTAAAATATCTTCCAGCAAATGATAACAATGTAAAATGCTATGAGACAGATATTAGCCACGTTTCAAAATAGCGTTGTTCAGGAATAACCACAGTGATTTAAAGTTCAACCATGTAAGCTCTTTTATAGGCAAAAAACTCTTGTAGGAGTAATAGGGGAGCTTTAGCAAAGGGCTGGAGGGCGTAGAGCAGGTAAGTGCTGGTTAAAGAGAAGTCTGTGTTGGAACTCATAACCAATAGGAGTCTTAAATACATATCAGCAGGTAAGCTAAAAAGCACTGGGGGAAGAGCTCAYGAACATGAGAGAACGAGGTATGGAGTCCTCAATAGGCTGCAGCTTCACGTACATAGCTAGCATGCTCTGAAGGAAGAGCTTTTAAGGGAGAAAGCAAGCTGCAGGTTTCCGGGTATGCTGTCAACATTTGTAATAAGACAGCTAAGCCCAATTAAAATCAGTATGAGGGCTGTCACATTATTAGCTGAATTCTCAAAGGGAAAGACATTTGCTAGGAGACAGCCACTGAGGTGGAGGGTTCTGTGATTTTAAGGTCTGTGGAGCCTTGTTGTGGTTATCCTAAGCTTTAGGAAAAAGACTGTGAAGCCCAAATATTCTTCAATGTCTTCAAAAGTGAAAGTAGAATTTGGCCCAAAGTATTCTTTTGCTGGAGAGGAGTTTGGACCAGACAGCCTCCAGAAATCCCTTCCAGCTAAATCATGCTATGATCCTGTGATTCTGTTTTTTTCATTACCCAACTCCCAGGTGATAGCACTGTCCCGCTTTTACAGGAGTGAATTTCAATAGCCAAATATCAAACAAAGAAGAGCGGAATTATTTTATTTTTTTCTCTAATAGAGTATTTCTCTATAGCTAAAAAGTCCATAGGGAAAAACAAATGCTGGAAGAAAGGGAGAGGTACAAGCACAATCCCAGTAAAAGTAATGCAGCAGCATACAGTGTACATAGATAGCACTTAGATAATCCCTTTTCGTTATGTGAAGACTCTGCAGCTGCCAGCAGGCGTGCTATCAATTTGCAGGCAATCGCAGAGGTCACTGAAGTCGGCGGTTCTGCTAGGCAACTTTCACTACATTTAGATGAGAATGCAATTGAAAATCTTTGTTAAAAAAACTGTTGAAATATCAGAGGCTGCTTTCTGAGGTACTGGATCACAGCGAAAGACTAGAACAAGAAATATGTCAGCGAAAATAAGCAGGATTTGTCTGAGAGCACAGAGTCTGGCATTATCGAGTTGTGGGATTGTATATTTGTGAATAACAAAAGCTGAAAGACAACAGAAAGAAGGAAAAAGATACAAAAAAAAAGCAAAAATGAGTAACATCTAAGAAACATGGGTGAGAGTGGTCTAAAGGGCAGAAGAGAAGAAATACTGATACAGGTGGTCTCTAGAATGATGGGAAAACAAGCTGTGAAAAAGAGAAACCTCCTGGTGTGTACTTCTGTGCTCAGGACAGCAGAACTTTGTGCTGCAATATCATCATGCTTCAAAGAGGAAACAGCCTCGAAATTCCACCTCTTTGGTGTCTTGAACTGCACTTTCCMATATGCAGTATCTCAATAAAACTAGATTGTTATTATATTCACACATAAGATTGATATTATTCCACAAAATGCTCTTAAGAAAGGAAACACTTTATGATACAGTTTACAGACTTATAATTTATTAAAACCCCATTTGTTCTACAACCTCAGTTAGAAGCCAGGTGGATTTAGTTACTTTAGCTTAAGAACCATTTGGAAATGCTCCAAGATCTTTAAGCTGAATTGTGGGGAAACAAGAATGCCTAGTTTTATTAATGTCTGTTTTATAACATCCTTTTTTTTTTTTTTTGGTTAGAAGGTTTTAAACAGAAAGTGGCAAACACAGGAATATTCTTTGTGCAGAGCATTAATTCACTTCCACAACAGGCTATCATGTTAAAATAAATTTCTTCTAACCCTGAATTTGTTAAATTAACTAATTAATATTCATTAATGTGCATTCATTAATCATCTTCAAACAAAAGCACGACAGGATTCTGGCCTATTCTGTTGACAAGAGTTAGAAGAGGTGTGAATCTCTCACATGAATGTACTTATTCAAAGTATGTTTCTGTTTTATCCTACATTGACAGATTTTTACATTTCGKTTTTTTTGTACTTACACAGAAAGTCTTGTAAAGATACAAAGTTTTTAGAGAATGGCAGGCCTGATAACACACACTATATTAAAAGTATGTACCATATTTGAACATCTATTCTTTTACATCTGTTAGTTCATATAGATTTCTGAGTAAGGTTATTTTGCATTTATTATTCTGTCATGAGAAATTTTATTTTTAATATCTTTAGTGAAATAAAAGGTTTTCAAAACCAGAACTGTACTAAAAGTTTGAGAAGCATTCTAACTTTAGTATGGGATTTTACAGATGTGACTTTCATTAACTTTGATGGAAATCATAAATAAATTTGTCCTAAATTAATATATAAACAGAAGTCTCCACTCAGCACATTTTGGCCCTAATGAGTGCTCTTCAGTAAAGAGCTACAGGAGCATTAGCTGAAAGACTATTCCTGTACCAAACCAGCTTTAAATCATAGGAATTCCCAATRTGTACAACATACTGCAGTCAATAAATGAACCTTGAAAATCCAATGATTAATAAAATGCAAGTGCAGCATTAGAAAAAGTAACTCCTAGATATAAAATGCTTCTAAGCTTCTAAATTTGAAGAAATATGGGCTTAAACTGTTCAAACATTTAAGAAAGCAAAGTCAGGAGAACAGCTTAATTTACATGCTGGGGTATCAATTTTAAACAATTTAATTTGAAAGATAATGTTGATCCAACAATAGCTTCTGTTTTTACAAGTGATCATTCAAAGTCAACARTAATACAGAATTAGGCATGGAGACTTACATTATTCTCAAGTAGGAAGTGATTATTCTTCTCAAGATTAAAAAAAATAGTCGATATGTCTTTGATATGAGTTGATACGAGGTAAAAGTAATATAAGCAAGGAAAACTGACWTTTTTTTCTTTTATTATTTAGTATTATTATTTTTTGTATGTTTGAAAGCATGCTAAGGTTCTTTGACTTTAAAAGATTAAAAAGTTATATTTAAATGAAAAAAAAGGTAAATTATCCAATGGCAAGAATATGAGGGAACAAGGAAAAAACATGCAACTGTACTTATACATAGTACAGTTTGATTATGTCCTTTTATTTCTAAGTTTTTATGATTTTTTTAAGCTTTGATCACTGAAGGACATGTGCCATCTCCCTATGTATGTTTATGGAGTACTTAATTCACTAGAATTTGAGTCTCTAGGTAGTTTTCCAGTGTACATATCAAACAAATGTATGCAGACATCATCATTTTTGCTTCATGTGTCAGCGATGGCAGAGAAGGAGGGAACAGAAAATATCTTTCTCATTCTTTTGCCAATAAGCTCATTAATATAAACCCTCTTTCTTCATCAATCCTCACAATACTGTAGTACAGGAAGGTTGGGACTTCAAGGTAAGTATTTACATTATCTTTTCAAAAGGGAAGAGACTATATCAGCAGCATCTCTAAATACAGAGTTTTGAAGTATTGCCTGCAAACCTTGAAAATGTAGCACATATTCTCAGGCTGCCATAGTAAAGAAAATGTTGGCTAGAATCCGCATTTAACTAACTGAGGCACCTTACGTGGCAGCTATATTGGGAGAAATCTCATCTCATTTTTAGCATTTAAAAGWTGGATTGTTCTAGCTTTCAGAGAATGGGAAAGATAAGCCAGTCTGGAAAAAGCAAATGTATGGTGTGCCTTCCTGGCAGTGAGATGTCAGCTTGCACTTTATTTTTTCTCTGTGAGGAGGGCAATTTGTTGCCTGGAGATGGTGACTCTTTAAAGACACTAGCCCACTGGGCGCACCTGGAGAAGGAAATTGTATGTGCATGGCATTAACTGTCATGTAATTCTCAATCCTGGGAAGCGAATCTTTCCCAGGAATTTCAGTCCCTCTGCTTAGCTCATATTTTGGTAGCAAGCCCAACCAGCAAGACTCTCCTGTCATGTGTGCTTCATGTCAGGACTGCCTTGTGCAAAGGAGCTGAAATCTGTCACCGTTCATGCTTAGACAGCCAGTAGGGTGCAGACTCTGGAGAACAGTATCCTTCCTTCTGTGTGCAGGTTGCCRGACTAACAGACCTGTTGGCTTCTTTCCAGACTGTAGTCTGAGAGCAAAGCAGTATGTATGCACTGAAGGAACAGGCAACCAGGCAGCAAATCARACTACTTTATCCTTTGAGCTGTTGTTATTATTGATGGTATAATGGTAACAATTACAAAAAAATACATATTATAATAAAGTTTTAAAAATCATATTTACAAGGCTTTGCGGTTAGTTMATTGACATTGAAATGAGATAAATGAAAGTAAAGAGAGATAAAAAAAAATACTGATGTAATGATATGAAATGCAATGGTATTATCCGTGCATGACTTTTATAGTGGCTGTAGGATAATATACATCATCAGTGTAGATACAAATAAATATATATATCATCAGTATAGTTCCAAATAAAAATGAAGCTGAAGTGTGTCTGTCTGTCTGTCTACGAAAGAAGCATAAAAAATAAAAGAGGCAGAAAATGCAATGAAGTGTAATGATGTCATTCACAGAATAAACATTTTTGGTAGTGAGCCACCCTAAATCAATCTTTTTACAAGATGCGGTGATTGTGAAATTGACATTGTGTACACTCCTCACCAGTTTACAGACTTAATATGTTAAATGAAGCCAAACCAATTAGTATATGCTGTCTTTCAGCTATTATTAGATTAGACGTAAGTCTGTGATACAAAAATGCATGGGAAGTATATGCTGCATACATAAAAGTTCTTTTATTTGGCTTGGTGAAGGGTGATGAGATGAATAGTGTCTTTTGTGTAGTTTAGTGATGCTGTTATGATTTGCGGTCTGAAAATAGGTTCTTCATGATTTTTTTTCTGAGATGATGGTTCCTTTTCAACATACATTGGGTTTAATGAACCAACAGAACCTGTAGAGAAAGAGTCTGAAAGTGGCTGTAGGCAATTTGTCTTTTGTGATTTTTCCTTTTTCCTTTTTTTTWAAAATTCTGTTTTACATTTTTAAGACTGAGCAATGTTACAGACTAATAGCTTATGGCAGTCAGCTAATGAGTTGAAACTTCAATGAGATATAGGACACACACAATGGAAATGTGTGAAAAATTGAAATGACAAGGTTGTTAAGGTAGCTCTATCTTGGTTATGTATTGGGGAAGCTTGTTATGATGGGATGAAATGAGCACTTCATAATCATACCTAGTCATTCTGAGGGCAAAAAAAGACATCTTATTTATTAACTGCAAGACACACAGATTTGCAGTTGCTRTGTTTTAACAAAAATGAAATAAGTGACAAACAGTACCCAGCTGCCCAATATGACTAGCCCATGCCAATACAGAACATTAAAAAGTAATTTTAAAAAGTTGCCTGTTCACATTAACTTTGTAAAACCAGCTGACTTTGTAACTTTATAAATGAGAGTTTAAATGAAAATGTTCTGTCCATTGAGAGCACAGGGAGAATGCTAACGGGGCTTTGCAGTTACTGCCATGATGTGCTTTCAGTGTCTTTTTTTGGTTATTTAAATAAATAGATTCATGCTTATACATACTCACAAAACCTCAGCCAGCAAATAAACAGAATAAAAGGACTGCTTCCCTACCTTGTTTCTCAAATTGTCATCATCTGTATGATACACACTGTAGTCATGTATGCTCCTCTTCYTGTTGAAGTGTTTTGTTTTGTTTTGTTTTTTGAACAACTGTCTATTAGGACCATACATATGCCCCGGGCTGTACTGTAGTCTTAGTTCTTAGTTCCCTGAAATTCTCTCTTGCTATCAATTTCAGAGAAAGCACAGAAAACAGGTGGATCATCCGCAAACTCTCTGCRCTACAGATAAAGCAGGGTAAGTGAAGGAAAACAATTTTTCTTTTCAGTGAGCATATTTCAAGGTTTCAATATTCACTGGCAACAATTAGTGAGAAGTCTGAAGTGGAGATGTCAACAGTGATGTATCTCCGACATAACAACATAAAATAAAAACACAGATAAGACACTATCTGAGGAAAGGATGTCACTATGTGTCTCCACATGCTGTTATCAGAAAGTTATTTAAAGAACTTAAACAAGTCAAACAAGGATATTCCAGGAATGTGTTATATTTCAGCCTAGAAGCAAACTTTATTTAAAATATGGATGATATTAGTGGTATATGGTAAATAGCAACTCTTCAGGATGGCAGGAATGAGAGTGCCAGCTGCACCAGCTGAAGAGAGCTTGGATTTTCTTGAATTTGGCATCTGATCTGTGTCTAAGTCCRGCATACCATACTTGACAAGGATAATTGTTTTTTTTCCACATAGATATCATACCGCAGTATGTTTTGAAAGAGGGCCATAAATACTGCTTACATACCAGTGGAATGAATCTTAATTTTTGGTAGTAAGATAAATTTGCAACTGGTAGTGCAACGATATGCAGCACAGGGATCATTCTGATCATCTTTATAGTGAAAGAAACTGAAACCAGTAAGTTGAAATAACTATACTACTACTCACACATTCAGTACAAAAAATGTCAAGCTCTTTGTCTTCTTCTAGTCATTATTAAGAATAGTAATTGTGTCAGTGGTYTTGTAGTATTGTCTGACAGTCAAACTTAGAGTAAAAGTCTTTTTTTGTTTGTTTTTTCTTAACTTAGGCAGATGTAAGAGGAAATAGATACAGGTGAAAAAAATCAAAAAATAAATCACCCAAAATAGGAACTACATCCTGGAAAGCAATGACTTTAAAAACAAATACTTACGGTTAAGCATGAATTACGAAGATCATAATGCTATGGCCAAGATGACTAGCTACATTTCATTAATAAAAGGAGAATATTGAATTGAAGTAATAAGTGATGTTATCTGACACTGGTAAGAGCATTATCTTCTTCAGCTATGATGTTTACATATAGAAATGATAAGAATCAGCGTTTCTTCAAAAAAGAGTTACAAGAATCACTGGACTCCTGGAAGATCGGCATTACAATGTGACTAGCTCTGTCTATCTACCTTATCAAACAGTAGGAAAAAAAGGTAAATTGTTAAGGCTTATTGAGGAGTGGAAACTACAAGAAGAAGAAAAGACGTTTGATAGAAAAATGAAACTTATATAAGCAGAAATATAAGCAGCTGAAATTTGGAATCAGAGAAACGGAGACTGATAATAGAGTTATTAAAAAAAAAAAAAAAAAGAAAATGAAAGAAAAAATTAGAAAAAATTACCAAAAGTGGTAATAGATTCTCTGCCTCTGAAATGTTTAAATTAAGACAAGATATCTTTCTTAGAGAGATATGCCTCCTCAGCAAGAAATTATAAAAATACTGAGCAAAATTTTATAGGATACGTCAAACAGGAGGTCAGACTTACAGTCTTAGAATCTATTAATGTAGTAGGTAGATTTCAGTGAGAATTTTCTATGACTGCTTTTTTTTTTTTTTTTTTTTACAGAATATACATGACACATTTTGTTTTTGTTGGAGAGAGATGAATATTTCTTCCAGAATTAACCTGTCTTTGTCTTTGCTTAGAATATAATTGTCCTGTGAAATCGCATCGATTTATTAGACTTCTGGTTCAAGCTGACATTCTCTTCTGTGAATTTGGCTTCTTGATCAGATCATCTTATACAGTTAGACAGTGGATATTAGGTACTGCCTTCTGATTAATCATTGTTGTGCCTCTTGGTTAATCTGTTTGTCAGTYCAAAGAGAAGGAATTTGGTCATTAGTTATCTGAACTCTGATTCCGACGACACATTTTGCAACTTTGGAACAATTATGGATTACTGAAGCATCCACAAGAGCAATTCAGCAACACAAAAATGAAGTATTATTGCTGTTATCAGACTCTTTCATTTCATCAAAAAGTGCCAAAATAAACATTCTTTCCAGACCTGAAGTTTTCAGAATTTCTGCTATTTCAGCTCTCTAACTTGTTTAAGGTTGAGAACTATTTCTGAAATTTTGTACAGGGGACCAAATTCTACCTACATGTGCAATTTTAATGATCATGGCTTCCAATAAAGAGTACCCCTCACTGAGAACAAATACTTGCTTGGAATGCGATGAAGACTCAAGGAATACATTTTAAAATGTGAAATAGATCTTTAAGAGGCATGCACTTGTCTGGAAGCCTGTAAAGGACCTTTTGCACTCCCACTGCTCTACTACCCCCCTACTCAAGGCATGTCTAATCAGGGAACTGAAAAGATAAAATTCTCACACTTCTGTTTATGGGGAAACAGTATCAGAGTGAGAAGAAATGAATAGAGACCAGAAGCTCAGGGTATTTCTTGTCCCTCCACTGTCCTCCCCTGCTTGAGAAAAACGAAACAAAACTTTTTGCTCTTTCTCTTATCTTTTAAAACAATACTTTGCTAACTTAGGATAACGGATCAGTGGGAATGCCCTCATTACTTATTTTCGGAGAAGGAGATGGATAGCTGACTGCAAAGCTTTCCCAGATCTGACAGAAATTAAAGAAGGGGCAGGCAAGGGGTAAAAAATCAAGACTGAGAACAGGGAGAAAAAATAAATAAGGAATGAACTTGGAGACCAAGATCAATCTAGGATTATCTGAGCAGTTGAAGATTAACTGTAGATACTGTGTAAACAACAGCTATGCTAATTAATGATTATATTTCACATTATGAGGGAGATTCATCTGACCAAACATCTACAGTACAGACGTCTCCAGCTGAGCAAAGCCATCTCAGTTTGTAGCCAATGAAAAGAAATGGGCATTTCTAAGGCATTATCCCTCTCACCCTGAGATGGCAATCAGAGATAAATCATATACATTATGTACTAGATGTCCTTATTTCCTCTGCACTGTTTGCAAAGGGAGCCTGGAAAACCAGCTCAGGCACAACAGTTTAGCTGTGTGTCTTCTGGGCTAGAACTGGCTCACGTCTGACAAATCAGTAGTAGGGGCAGAAAAAAGGAATGACTATTCTGCCTCTTTTGATGTACACGTCTTAATATGCTTAAAATAAAATATATTCCTTTAACCTCTGTGAATGGGAGGTTCTAATAGCTAAAATATGCAAAACAATTATAATCATTGCAGAATTAAAATTTCAAACATTTTATAAACCACATTTCTTTCTGTTGGCTTGTTTACACTTTTGGGAGAATAGTAGTTTGGGCTTGAATCAAATATTCACTGAACAATTTGCTCAGTATTTTTCTACTGAAATATTTGGCAAATATGCCTGTGATTCATGCATTTTATGCTGTTGGTTAGATAATCTGTATATATATTTGCCCACTGTTCACTCAAATAATTTTGCAAAAAACTTCCAATAATATAATCTATGAATAATTTTCACTGAAAATGTATATGACAGAGCTGATACATTTTTTATCAAAATGTTTTCATTATTCACCGCTTCTGAAACCCAGTCCAATAATTTATGGAGATATTTAGAATACAAATTGATGTAATTGATTTCCAATATTTTTATTTCATCTTCTATGGAAAGTCCACTATTGTTCTTTTAGTTTTTGCAGGGACTRACTTTAAGTTCAGTGATATCTCCAGCTGTTTTTAATACTGACTTCAACAGTCTTTGGGTCTATGTCTAAGCCCATGGAAAGGAAGGGTTTTACACAGAGGCCACTCTGTCTTTTCCAAGAGTATATCTTATTCTATTATCCATTGCTACTCTACATGCAGATTTGAAACCAAAATGGAAGCTGTGTCAATAGAATAGCAATGTGCATTTGGATTAATTTATTATTTAAATACATTTATAATAAGAACAGTGAATGATCCAACAAACTCATAGCTCAGATGACTTGAGTATTGTTTCACTTTTTAAGCTGTACGTACAGAGTTAAGTAGTAATATAATTCAATACATCCAAGGTGAAGTGATGGTTAAAAAATTAGACATGGAAGATTCATAGCTGTTTGCATTTTATAATGGTTTCTACAGAAGACTGGAGTGGGGGTGAGTTGAGTTAGACTATGCCATTATTTTTCCGCAAGGACTTGCAGAATTTTAACAGCATCATTTTTGCTATTCCACAGTCAATATGCATTCACTCTTGTATTTTCTTACTCTGTGATTTTGATAGGTTTTACTTGTCAGAGTTATGCATTTTTGTTATGTTAATGAATGGAAAAAGCTCATACAATTTTAAAATATCTTATTGAAAAACTGAAAAGACAAAAGCAAACTAGGAATAGTTGTACATTACAAATTTAGATTTAAAAAGGTTTGCTGCAAAGAAGCAATATTCACTTTAAACTATACATATGCAAATTCATTTCATAACTACAGTTGGTGCTCAAAGATAATGAAAAATAGCAGAGTTGTTGTCTGTATACAGAAATTGATGATGGTCACAGTAGTATCAGTTGCACAGTGACTAATCATCCTGGAATATAATTTTGAGGCAGATACTATGCCTTCTGTTTGCATAGATGACAAATTATGGGCACAACTAAAAGCTCTAATAAATTAAAATTACAATAACTGAGATACGTCAATGTTATTCCATAGTGTTACTAAGTAGGTTAGACAGTCCTTCTAGAAATAAGAAAATTAATAGCAGTTAGGTGGCTGAGTGAAAAAGTGAAAACAGCAAACAAAAAAGTGCCATATTTCTGATTAGCATTCAGAACTTCTGATCCTTAATTTTATGTTTATTCAAACTGTCTACTATAGGAACTGAATTTAGTTATTGTAATCATCATAACATTTTAGTTCAAGGCAGCGAAGAGAGAATCAGATCACCTTATCAGATCACCTAACATACCTTAGCTCCTTGTATAGGCAATAGAAATAGCTGGTGATGACCTATGTTTCTAATAAAGAGCTGATTAAAAGGAACAGATAGAGATGAACACGTAGTATCTTCATTTCTCTGAATGTCAGTAAGAAGTCTGGGAAAGGGAAGACAGGTAGAAAAGAGAGTCAGTGGATCGTACATCATTTTTAAATGCAAATTCAAGCACATCAGAAGTCCTAAGACAGTGGGTCTTTTCCCAGGGCTGCATGTGTACACACTCACATACAGGCATTCTACTTCAGGTGWTATGAAACGGAAACTGGCTGTCCAGACTCAGTGTTTACTTAACCTGTGACATTGATAAAAATGGAAAGTTTTCCAATGTCTCTTTGATTCATTTTCTCAGGTGTAACAATTATTATTTTTAATAGATTATATACCAAATTTGTGTCAATAACTTTTATCCGTAATAGAAATCAGTTTGATTTAATTTGCTTTTATAGTCATATTGTTTTTCCAAGGTGATTACAAACAGAATGCATGGGCCAAAGGAAGATATACAGGAAGATAAAAACGAGAAAACAGGTTAGCTCAGTGACAACCTTTTAGTTACATTTATCACTTGGATATATAGGCAAATAATATCAGATATTTCATGGGGATTAAGTGGCTGAACTTATATTTTTTTGTAATTTATGTAGGTGTATGTACATACATATAGAACTGTGTTTAAATTCTGGTTGGTACATAAACATAGAAGACTGAATAGTACATTTGCTATACATTTAATTATTGTGGTATACTTAATTACTGTGGTTGATTTAGGGAGTATGTTAGGCAATAAAATAAGAAGTCTGTTTCCGTGGATTCAGTGATCTTTGCCCTCTTAATTAAAGCTCACAGTTTATCATAACTGCCTATTTCCTGCTGTGGTCAGGTTATTAGCTATGTTCAAGGTCAAACCTCTTATCTTATGTCACATCTTAGGTCTTTCTAGCCCAATTTGAACCAGCTTGTCAAAACTCACAATAGACCTGCTACCAAGTTTACAATGARTATACAGGTCCCAAGGCTGCTTCTACTGTTACAATACTATGAAGATAAACTTTAGTGGTTTTGGCATATGGGATCTGCCAAGAAAACTCCACCTTGACTACGTCAGTCTGCTGAACGTCTCACAGACTGACTTTTCTTTCAAAGACGCATGGGGAGGGACTGATGTTACCCTTACATGATTTTAAATAGAATTGTCTGCCTTCTGGAAAGCCCTTGCTTGGCCCTCTCTTCCCCCAACTTACCCCCGTGCCCAACAGCTCTTGTCCAGGACCTCTAGTGGAAATGTCTCACCTATGGCAGCAGTACCTGCATTCTTCACCTGTGTCAGTCAAACCCTACCCGGACTCCAAACCTATGTATCTTTTGAGAAGATGCTCTTTTACTGTCATATCTGAAGTATTACTTCTCAAGTGACTTATTCATTTTACAATAATGCAATTATATAATTCTGACTTACTTTTGTAGAAACTACCACCACAATGTCATCAAGCTAAGTGTTAAGATTTTCAGAAATTTTGAAAAAAATGCTCTTTATAGTTTTCTTCTAGGAAGTGCAAAGCAATTATTTATTGCTAAAACACATACAGTAGACAGCTAGGATTTAATAAGTTATGAGGCTAAGATTATCATCACCCCCAATAAGACATAAAAAGTCATTGCAAGCCAGGTAGACATCACTACTGAGCTGCCATCTTCTACTGAATGTGTGTTTTATCCTTTAGAATTTTATACTTTTCCATGCTGATGTTTCTCCTCTTGAATTTCTGAGCTACTAAGAGCTGCCATTTCAATCATCCTACTTCTGCCAGTAATCTTATTTTTCATATTTTGCGTGGCTGTACAGTATAGACTTTCTTACAGCTCTTTCTGTGGTTTAGTAATTTCCTCAGTCACTCTTATTCCATCGAGCTCCTTAACTTCACAGTTGATACCTGAGGCAGACTATCATGTTCATAGATTTAATGAATGTGACTTGATTTACATGTATAATTTGAGTAAGACCTTTTTGTAGCCTTTTTTCAACTTAAGACTTTGGTACCATGGTTTATCATGAAGCAGCATTTTAACTTCTGCAGTTGGATGATCTGCACTAAAGTGTTTCAAATGTACAGGAGAAAGGGAGCTATTCTTTTGGTCTTATCAAGAAGATTATGGGATATTTGCTCAGATTTCAGAAACATAAAATAAGCTCAACTGGAAATTCATCCCTGCACAGAGATTTACTGTGTTTCATTTCCTTCACAGCCTGGTCTATTTCCTTAAGGCTAAGCAAGGCCTCCAAGAGTCCCTTCCAGCTTCTGAGGTGCATAACAATAAATCCCCATCAAGGAATTTTTTTAAGGCTGCCAAGAAGGTTAGGGAAACTCTTTTCTATAAATTTGAATAAAAGAATTGGATTGGTTCCTTATGTGGTATATGTATATATATTTTTTCTGGTATCGTGCATTCAAGAAGTTTTATTTCTCTTATGTTTTTATAGTAATCTCTATATCAGTGATGTAGCTAGGAATGGAGACGCCTACTGAGCAGGGTAGAACCAAATTTCTCACATCACACTAAATATTTTTATACTTTAGCCAGTCCACCTGCATATTTTAAATAATATCACTTGAACATCCTGCTATTATCGTTTTTTAAGTATCTGTAACCTTGTTAATAAATTACTTGAACTTCATATTGAGGAAGGTTCTGATATGCAAGGAATTAACAGGCAGTCCATCCAAACCCACACTCAGCCATGCTCTGTCTATAGGCTATGAATTCCTCACTTTCTTCCTTACTTCCTTGTAAACAAGTATTAGAAGATATGCATCAAATAGAGTCTCTTTAATTTATATGCTATTTATACCAGACGGTACTCTGTCTACATTACATTTATAAATATATTTTTTTTCAAAAGTTTACACACTGTCTRTGAGTATTTCAGAGGATTTATTATCTCCTTATTTTTACTTCATAGAGGTCTGGAGTCTGTAATGATAAAGTAAGCCTGTTCTTCAGGGATCTGTAGTGATTTAAATAGAAAATTATAGAGAATGGTAAGATTTCTGCACAGTTTGCTTCCTTGAAGGGTGGCAGTCATTGGCATCAGTTTGACAGAGAAATTTTGAATAAGACTGGATTATATTATTCTTATATATTAGTTATGATAATAAAAAGGCAAATTTACCATCATAAATCTTCACAGACTGTCTATTTTCTGTTAAATAATCAAATGTATTCTATATATTTTGAACTATTTTAAGTAGCTGTTGTTATCTAGGTTTGCTCTAATTCTCTTAAATGGCCTACCCAGTAGAATAGCCATGTTATCTATTAGAATTAGAAGAGAAAAATTTAGGTTGGTCGTTTCATCCAACCTGCAGCTCACACCAGACATAACTGGATCGGGTTCCTCAGTCATATCCTGTTGAATTTTGAACATCTCCAAAGATTAATTTTCCACAACCTCTCCAGGCAACCTTTTCCAGTACAGAACCACCTTCAGGTGTGAATATTTGTTTTCCCTGTAGGTATTCAGTCATTCATAGTCTTCCATGTTCCAACCTGTGTCTGTTGCCTCCTGTCCTATTTCTACSTACCTTTGAATAAGCACCTGGCTCAATCTTCTCTGTTGCTTTCAACCAGGCATTATAGACAGTAAGCCTATTCCATGCTACATCACTGTACCAGCATCATCAATATTTAATTCCACACAGAACTGTGCTTGCTACTACTTTTTATATAAGAGTGGCTTATACCACATAAAGATAAGCAAGAGTAAAGCGAAGCAAACATAGCCACCTGATCATTAGAAAATAATCCATTACAGCTAAAGCAAGTAAAGTGGCAGGCAGGTCAAGACAAGTTCAGAGAGAGAAAGCCTGATAAGCCTCAGATGTGAGGCCTCACAAACTCAATACAAAGTATGTGGGCTGTTATTAYGAATGGCAATGTTGCATTACTGGGCTACAGGACTACAATGCTACAACAGATGTGTTTTCAAGCTTCTTACTGAATATGCATTATCAAGCAGAACTGATTTTTCCGTAGGTAAAGGCAACTTATTCTGATTTATTATTCTTATGTTTCAGAATCTCTAGAGCTTTAGGRATTAGGAGCCTTTACGTATCTTTGGCACATTTTTTACAAGAGCAAAGTAAGGYAATTTCTCCTTGAAGTACTGGATACCTCAGGCTCTGTCTTTTTTGTATCCTACTTGTAAAGACTGAGTGTAAATATCTGTTATGTGAATGTGATCTCCTGAGAGACTACTTTTGTAAGTCCTGTGCTTTGAAGACTCCTGGTTAAGGCACTGTAAGTGTATGGCAATTGCTTTCCTGAGAACCAAGTTCAATAAGTTGTCATCCATTTCTTTTTTGTTTAAGTTAACCATGAGCCAGCAMTGTGCCCTTGCAGCCAGGAAGGCCAAAGGTCTCCTGGGGTGCATTAGGAAGASTGTTGCCAGCAGGTCGAGGGAGGTGATCCTGCCCCTCTACTCAGACCTGGTGAGGCCTCATCTTGAGTACTGCGTCCAGTTCTGGACTCCCCAGGACAAGAGAGAGATGGAGCTACTGGAGAGGGTCCAGCGTAGGGCTACGAGGATGATCAGAGGGCTGGAGCACCTGCCCTATGAGGAACGGCTGTGAGAGCTGGGCCTCTTCAGCCTGGGGAAGAGAAGACTGATGGGGGATCTTATCAATGTGTACAAGTACCTGAAGGGAAGATGTCAAGGGGATGGGCACAAACTCTTTTCAGTTGTCCCATGTGACAGGACAAGAGGCAGTGGGCAGAAACTGAAGCACAGGCAGTTCAGTCAGGCATTACAGTGCCTGAATGTGAGGGGGAATTTCTTCACTGTGAGAGTGATGGAGCACTGGCCCAGGTTGTTCAGAGAGGTTGTGGAGTCTCCTTCTCTGGAGATCTTCAACGCCTGCCTGGATGCAACCGTGTCTACCATGCTGTAGGTGACCCTGCTTGAGCAGGGGGTCGGACTAGATGATCTCCAGAGGTCCCTTCCAACCTTACTGATTCTATGATTCTATGATTGTTCTATTCTGTATTTATTATGCTGTTATTACTACTATTTAGTAGTAGTATATATCTGAATATTGGTTTTAAATTATTAATTAGATTTTTATAAGTAATGATTTCACTACCAACATATTAACAGTGTAAAATTAAGTACTTTCTTAGTAACGTATCRACTCCTAATGCTGAAGATTAGAACAGCTTAATTTTGCTTGTATTTATGACTAATTTAATTCCTAGTTAAATTAATTGCTTTTGGGGGGTTCTTTTGATTATTGTAATTGTAGAAGATTTTTAAATTTCTAGAAGCAGATTCTAATATTTAGAATGTCGAAACTGTAGGATATAATTACTTCAAAAGTAGAAGAATAGAGGAGCTCAACAATACAAAAAGGAAATTGCATAAASTTAGCAGAGGTAAATGAAAATGGAGAAGAGAGAAACGAAAAACAAATGGAAACTGCTGCAAATATGAAGCTTGCTGGCTGAGAAGAGATGTATGTGATAAACAAAGGCATTAAAACAGGGAAACTGAAAAAGAGAGTCTAAAAAGATTTTTTTTTAACTGTCTAGTAGTGGAGGTGATTCTGGCGTATTTACACAGAGGTGAGTTCAGATCACATTGATATCCCGCAGTACAAAAACTCAACAAACAATCAAGCATCTGCAGTTACGTTAGTCTTAGGAGAACTTTATTCCCTTTGAAGAACATGCAGGGGCTTGATTCAAGAGCAAAGTATTGAAAAACTGAATGTGGAATTAGACCAAAAATCAAGAAAAAAGGAGCTCAGACAGCCCTTCTAAAGTCACAGCYTCTTGGATTTTTCTTTAAAAAATCAAAATACAGCCTTTCCACATGCATGTACTCAAACAATAAGTTAGTAGTTCTTCATCTTCATTTTGTCATTCTCCAAAGTTTTCCATTTATTATCTGGCTGCTTGAAAGACTATTATGTTCTAAGGCTATATTCTAATAGCCTTGAAAGGCTATTATAKTCCCTTGCTGTAATATTTTTGTGATAATTATCATATTTTAGCAATATAATATTTTAAGTTCAAACCACTTTTTGTCTACATCTAAGTGTACACTTACTCATATTCTCCAAAGAATTCCAAGTAATATTATTTACCTCATTTTATTGGAGGTTAAAATTGGGGAAGAAGTTAAATGATTTTCTCCAAGCTAAACAGCAAGTTACAGTCATTCTTAAAATCATAATTAATCATTTCCTGAAACTATTTCACGCTGGACATTTTACCTCACATTTTTAAACAATTCAGTCTGTGACCCTCTTGCCCTCTTCCTGCCAGCATATGGTTTCCTCCTACTGCACCACATATGACRTCATTGTCGTTGCTAGGGCAGTTTGTCTGATGCCAGTGCTGACATTTAGTAGGCATATTCCAATGTAGGACAATGGACCTCCTCTAGCTAAAGTTCAAGTGTCAATAGATTTATTATTTCTGTGGCAAATTCAGGCTTTACATTGCTCAGCTGTGATTTACCAACGCATTGTCTGCCTCTTGGATTTGCACCATGAAGTATTACAGTGCACTGCCACTGAAACACAATACCTAACCAATGGTACCTAGCCATCGTAATAGTGTGATCACTGAGTTATAAATTAAGTGCTCATTCAGAAATTTTATAGCAGCAAAGCATATCTTCCTGTTGTAGATAATTTTGTTTTGTCATTATTGCTTTATTCAGTCTCAAACTGAAAAAACTGACAATATACAACATTATCTAAAGAATTACCTAAAAATGACTTTTATTAATGAGTTTAATGTTCAGCTCTATGATGTTCTTCAAAGAGGTGGTGACTACTGTTTCAGAATGTATGTGGTGCTCTATTAAGATTCTGTATCTACAAGTAGTTGTAAAGAATTGTACATCTATGTCTATAATTTCAGAAAGCAAGTTTATTTCAATGTTAATAGTTTTTTCACTTCTAACCAGGTTTGTTGCACTGCAGAGATACCATATATTCTCTTCCTGTTCAAATTCAAAGATTCTCTACTGAGAAGAGACATAAATGCATTAAGGTTGCAGCATTATTGTTAGATATTTTATTGAAAACTCATCTGTGTAGTGACCTGCTACGCAGGAAAAYTTCTCTTTTACTTCTGTTCTGGCTGTGGAAAAAATAATGTAGTAAGGGACATTTAATCCAGTCTAACAGAGACTGGTCTTCTGAACTGGATTTTCTGAAACACCAGGAGAGAGGAACTAATAGAGGAAGCAAAAGGGGCAATTATCTGATCATATTTTTTTTTCATTATATATGTACAAGTGTGTGTGTGTGTGTGCGCACGCACATGTACAGTCTCATGTTATAAGCTTTTTTTAAGCTTTAAAGCTTAAAAAGCTTTAAAAGTCAAAACTCCAGAGTTTAGGAAATGTAAGGAATATGGATACTTTTGCATCTATAAACCCTTAATTTAAGTCCACTGTCTGTACRTTTTATGCAGAGATTTTAATTGTACAGCAATATAATATTTTTCCATGGGACCCATGCTCTGTTCAGTGTATGGGATAGAAAATGCTCACTTACTGCATGGAAACACAATGCTTTGTTATTTTCTGTTCCATATTTAGAACACAGTACAAGACCTACTTTGAAAATGGAATTACTAATATCCTCTTTTTTTTTTCCTCCCTTGGTTCTTATCCATATAATATCTGAGTGCTTCGCAAAGAGTAATGTATTTAACACCAAAGCATGCTTTTGAGATAGGCAATGAAAGCACATAGAGATTCTTGTCAAAAGTCTCCACTAATTTTGTGTGCACAAATAGAGACACGTAGGGACCTGATTCTTAGAGGAGTTTGTATTATATAAGTACATTATAAATTCAAAGCACATCTCTCACTGATTTCAGTTGCAGCTCCCAGTGCTCAACACTTCTGCTGATCAGACTCCAAAGTATAAAATCAGATATCTTGAAAATGAAGAATACATAATTAGTGACCARCTGCAAAACGTTTCATTTAAGCAAATTTATTGGTACCAGATATAAACTCTGGGAAAAAACAGACATGGACTGTAAATCCCACAGGTAACCTTCCACAGAGGTAAACACTGGGTACTCTTTTCCCTCTCTRAAGGTTTCTACCTCATTCAAATTCACATTCTAGTGGCTGCAAGAAATGAAGCTGAGTCCTACAGGCAAATGTGTCTTGCAGTGCATTCTTTTACGTGCAGAGCACCTCTGTCCATCTGTATGAACCTGGTTTTGTCTCAAATATTTCTTTCTGCAGTTTTTTTCCCATTTCCTTCTGAACCTTGTCCTGGTTGTTTTTCTCTGAACTAGTCCATCCCCTTGACTAACACTAGCCAGAAAGCCATTTTCTGGAGCAAATGGTATGGCATATCTTGTGTCTACATGGCTAAATTCTGTCCTAGGCAGACAGAATGGTTTTATCCATCCTACTTGCTGGAAGCTGTCAAAAGTCTGAGCTTTCTCCCAAACCTTCCTAGGCGAGTACCAAGCAATTCCATGTCAGAAAGCAYGCTAACAAACAGTATGAATAATTGTGGAACGATGCTTAAATATCTTGATTCTTTTTAATTTAGACGGACTTGTGYCCAGCTGCAGTCAAATTATACATCCTGGTCTCTTTTCCCTTACATCTTACTATSATCTGCCCCTTTTCTTATTCACAGGCTTTCACACAGGTCCTTTATTTTTTTTCCCCATTATCTTTTCAGTTCCCAGCTAGCCTCTTCACAGCTCCATGGTCATTTGTGTCTCTTGTCTCCTATTACACCGCTRTTCATATAAGGCATCACCAGTGGATAGCATTCCTAGGCTTTCTTGCTGAGTTCACTGTCTAACATCAGGGAATTCCCATAGAARCTGCTCTCTGTTTTCTCCTCATCAATGCCAGTTCTCCTGAAACCTAGCTGCTGCCAGATTTGTCTTTTCTTGCTGCCCCACTTCCAGTTACCTCTTAGTCTGCTTGTCCCTTCAGATCCAGTCTTCTAAAGCTCTTCAAGTAACCTTCTTCTTTAACGTCATTRTTAGCCATCTTGCTTCCACATTCAAGCTTTCTTGTAATAACCAGTCCCCGTCACCTCACCCCAACTCCAAATTGAGTCTTCCTGTCCTATCAAGTCCCTTCTTGAATGTTCAGATCTCTCCTTTTCTGTCCCTTCTCACATGCTCACACCTCAATTTATTCCCTTGTGACAGTGATACTGACTCATTGTWAGATTGAAAAGAGAAAATATCCATTCTATTGCACAGCTATATAAATTCTATTTAATTTAGGTTCAGAGAATTTAGATTCAGAGAATATTTTTACATTCACAGAACAGTTGAAGCTGGAAGAGACCTCTGACGACCACCTGTTCCAGCCCCCATAAGAGCGCATGGCAGGTGTGGGAGGCAGAGAATGCAGAMCCTCCCTTTTAGTGAAAGCCCTTACCTAGGCTGCGTAAAGTGATCTTGGGAGYACATCCTGAGATGCTTAACATGCTTTCAAAAAATAATGAAGGTGAACATGAGCTGTTTGTTTCCTTTTCTCTTGCTGCTCTGCAATCTAATATCAAAGGCTTTGAAGCAGTCATCTCTTAGATAAACTATCTCTTAGATAGTTTGGTGATAAAATTTGAAAACGTATGATTTTCAGTCTCTCTATAGCCGCTTTAAAATCCTTCAGGAATGTAAAGAAAACTCRGACTGAACACAAGTTTAACTTGTAGCACGGAAATGTCTTTTTCTAAAGCAAGAGTAAATAACAATCCTGAAAAGAGAAGCTGGCCTTTATTGTGGAATAATTGTAAATGGAACAACAACTTGATAACTGCGTTTTAAAAAATTATAATTAGAAAAGCTTCGATATCCGTCATTAAGTAGAGTGAGTTATTCTTTAATCAGAATGCAGTTAACTGGCAGCTGGATAAGTCCTTTTCCCTTTTTATCTGGAGGCCAGTGGTATGAAGACCAGCATGCGTTAATTGGAAATCTAGTCCTTTGTTTATTTTGTTGGCTATGCTGCTTTTTTTCTGTAGAGTCTAACAGTAGAAAAATTATTATTTTTTAACAGCATGAAAAATCATATCTGCTGTTTATATTCCACAATTGTTAGAAATGTAGCTTGTTAAAGTGATAATGAAGTCTGTACAACATGTTACTTTGGTGCTGCATGTGCAAGATGAGTAGAAGAAGAAATCATTCTYGGATTAGAGCTGTGAATCTATACCGAGGTGGGGCAGCTGTATCTAGAATCCAGCATTTCAATTATGAATATCTTTCTTTTATTTATCTTCCCATTTGTCTGCTGTACAACTAGAAATGAACTGGGCAACTGCATTTTGCCTTGCTTCTCAATTTGCACCAGAAAGGGTATTGAAAGTTAATTTTTTTTTTTTTTT
>NW_028186422.1:884779-941730 GCF_003343005.1 Rhea americana
TTTTTTTTGATTTTAGGAATAAGTGGCATAATGAGTAGAGAACTTTTCAGTTATATACTGTGGATAATCTAAGCAGTAACTTAATCCTGCTTTGGATGCTGAGACACCCAGATCGGCTTTAGAGAAATTGGTTGGCAGAAAATATTTATGTGATGCTATACTGTTTGGCCTTTTTGATTCAGGCCAATGCCACTTTGGAGCCCTTTGTGCTTCAAAGTCAAGGGTGTTACTGAGCTTGGTTTTCCATAGCGCATGCTTTATATATGACCTTCTGGCATGATTTTTCTGTATTTTGTACATTTTGACCTCGTTTATCTCAGTCTTGCCTTACCTAGATAACTAAGATACAACATACAGAATGGCCACARAACCCATGAAAATCCTTGGCTAATCAAAAACAGAAAATAAATTAATTAAATAAGTGAATTAAACCAATACTTCAACACAGATTTCATTTTGGGAGATTACTATCTCATCATAATGCCCTGTTTTCACTGGAGCCTTCCAAATTGGGGGATTTTCTAATGCATAACACATATAAACGTGCAGTTTGCTAGCTCCAAACTTGAAAAATAAATGAAAAAAATAGTAACTTCAGAATTGCCAAATCAAGTGTAAAATTGTGTAGCAGTCAGCCAATACTCTTGCCAGCATCACATGAAACTATTGCAGCATGGCAATTACCACATTCTGTGAACTGTACTCTAGTATTAACATTTTCAGCTGCACACATGGATTGCCTGCCTTTATGTTTTCTCTAGTTCTGTGGTGTGAAACATTGGAGCTGGGGAGGCCAGCAGCCAACTCTCTGTTTGCTTGATTGTCTCAACATGTCAGAATGACTTAAAAATCCAGAGCAACTGAGGCTTCAGCAGAGAGGAGCTCTCTAAGTGTCCTTTGCAAACAGGTGAACAGGACTTTTTTTTTTTTTTTTTCTGTGGCATCTGATACATTTTGCACCCTCTGATCAAAATTCAGTTAGTTTATAAACTTAAAAGTGGTTAAATAATATTTGCCTGTTGAAAAATTGAAGTGCTAGCAAACTACATGCAAATATGTCAGGAACTGATCCTCACTTACGAAACCACCATCTAGAATGATTGCATGGTAGAACCTTGGGAAAAAAATAATCCTAAATATACGTAAGGAACAGGGCAATTAGAACCTTTTTGTGCATTCAGAGCCCTGACAGTAGTCTATGCATTATGGGATGAGGAAATTGTTTCCTTATTATGTGTGATGTCTTAAATATCAGTGATCAGCCATTGTGGGTTTTTTTTTTCCCCCCTTTTTTTAAAGATATCTGCTTAAGAAGATATGGGGAGCAACTTTAGGCTGCTAGACCATTTAGGGGATGAGGATGGGGAGAATGGTGCTGAGGAGCAATTTGCTAGTGCCACAAAGGCCAGCAGTTTAAYAGAGAAACACCATTGAAGATTTCCTTAGCTAGCAGTTAAAATTATATTCACTTTACATAGCACTGTCGATTAAATTTCTAAAGCAGACCAAACTGCATTTCCTCAGAATCCCAGMATCTGTCTGACTTTGGTTGCTACAAAGCTTCAATACAAAATAGTAAGTGAGAGTCTGACTATAAAAAGATCTTACTGTTAAGGGAACGCTTTCCCTTTATGGACACTCATCCCATGAGAGGAAGATGGGAAGCAATGCCTTTACCAAGCTGTCTTACTTGTTGAGGCAAAAGCCTTAGCTAACGGTGATTGAATGACTCAATCAGTCTAACTATTTACTTTTCTATCTTTTTTTGTTATCAAAATTCCCAGGTTGTTAACATACTCTCAATTAAAAAAAAAAAAAAACAGTCTGAAATTTATTTTATATTGAAGACAGTATTTCTGAAGTGAAGAATAATGTCTTACTTGTTAATAAGTAAGATATAAGGTCCTCATTCTTTCAAGTTGAGATATCAGGACAAAGCTGTATGATTTTCAACACTGGACCACACTTTTCACACATATGAGAACAGTATTACTAGTTTTTAACTAGCTGATCAATAAATCTGCATGTCTTTTATGAATTTTCTGAAGATATAATTTATTTCTCTTTTTACTTCGAAGAGAAAATTGATCCTCAGAGTCGATGCTGTAGGAGAATGTTGAATTTAGATGCTGTGGTACAAATGAAAGCCATGAATCGTTGCACATGCAAGTAATAAAAGATTTCCCTGAGTGGCAGTGACTGTTTGATCACTGAAGTTTTAGAACAAATGCATAACAAAGCTGCAATAATTTTAAGACAACACCCTAATATGAGTGGTCATATAAGCAGATATAGTAGTTTTATGGTGGTCTGAAAACAGAAAGTACAAAAGCTTTCAGCATACAATCAATATGGAAAAATATATATTTTCACTTTTCAGTTCCTTCTGAGAGACCTTTTTCCCAGTTATTGATGTTTTGTTAAGCTAATACAATCCATTATGAGGTAGCACATTGCAAACRTTGTTTCAAAAAAACTACGCTGTGTCAGATGTTTTCTTGACATACTTATACAAATACTTTGTAGGTAGTGAAGCCATGTAGACTTGGACAAAACAGGATATGTTTTCATTTCAGTTCAGTTATAAAGAATATAGAAAAAAATAGGCTGAAGWAAACGCTCAGAAATGGCTGCAGTAAGAAAAAGATTAAAAATTTATTCCAATAAAAGTTTTTGGTAATGCTACTTGAGTTAAAATATATAAGCAGCAATGAGAATCTTGGAAAAGAAATAAAATATTCAGTAAAATACAAAAAAGATTTAATAGTTTGTTATTTCTTGTGCAAGTCTTACTATCTGAGCAAATTGAGAGTGACTCAGTCATCTCAGGTTTGCAGAGCATGTATTGGTATTATTGGTTTTCTCATAAATTTCAATATGCAGCTCTAAATGTAAAACAGAAAATAATAGCATAAACGTTGATATAATTCTTAGCCAAATAAGGGGATTATTACACACAGAATCACTGTCCCTCAAAAGCTAAACTCATTAAGTCAATTAAAAAGAACAGAATTGATTAATGATCAAAACAATCTTATTAACAAGCAAATGTGATTCACAGATTGAACTGAAGGAATCAACAGCCTGACCTTTAAAAAAGCACTTCTTTAAGAATTTGTTATGGAACTTGTTCCAATGAAAATTTCATTGAAAAGGTTTCTTGAACTTAAGATAGAATTTGTGGTAAAGATGGAACATAGACCTATAGACCTGTGAGTTGAGCTTTTGTCTCAGATGCACAGGAATTAGATTCTCATTCTTCTTCTAAATAGAATATAATTGTTTATCTTAGTCCCTTCATGGCAGCATAGTCTGCATGGTTTTCCTCATTTGACAGTTTGCATGTGATTTCTCCCCACAGGAAAAAAAATTTGCATGATTTATGAAGCACAACAATTTTTTATACTTCCCACTAGGAAATACTTAGCTCAAAAAGAGAAACGTCTTCAACAAATC
The DNA here is from genome assembly GCF_003343005.1 of Rhea americana. NCBI lineage: Eukaryota > Metazoa > Chordata > Aves > Rheiformes > Rheidae > Rhea > Rhea americana. The sequence goes on from NW_028186422.1 coordinate 888,236, forward strand.
ACGTTATCGTGCATGCGGGGCTTTGTCAAAATGCAAGAAAAAAAAAAAAAAAAAAAAAAAAAAAAAAAAAAAACAAAAAACCCCAAAAAAAAAAGAAAAAAAAAAAAAAAAAAGAAAAGAAAAAAGAAAAGAAAAGAAAAAGAAAAGGGGGGGAGATTTTTACAAAATTGAATTATTCTTTTTGTACTAGACTTTTTTAATGGCATTTTTTCCTGCTAATGATTTATATTGATTTACATACATAAATTTATGTTTGCTGTCAAAAATATGTCTAGATATCTCTCCTAATCTGTACTAAATTTAAGAATTGAATACATAAATGTAAGAATGGAATACAAACTAGTTCATTGCATTTAAAATTATACTTTCCTTTCTTCTGAGAACATATTACATTTAGGTTGCTGCTTAGGATATTAACCCTTTTCACATTTTCATCCTTATCTTACTATTAGCACTATTATTTGTCTGGCATTTCAAAGAGATAGGTCAGAGAGCTAAACAACTGGTTTTCTGCTGGCTTAGTTCCACCATTACATGTGAGCACACAGGAATCAGATGAGCACCAGGACTGTCRCAGGGAGTGTGGAAAGAACTTGTGGAGGCAGCAAAACCAGGCTGCTTTTAGCAGCAGGTAGGCATTGCACCAGCTTAGCTACACTGCAAATGCCAGATAGTAATCTTTCCACCTTTTCCTTCTGTGAGAAGAAAATTTCTTTTCAGTTTCTTTCCTAAACAGAGATGTTSTTCTGTCTCAGTTAAGTTCTTATTATCTTCTGCAACCACAGAAATTTTCTTCTAAGAGCATTTAGGTCAATAACAGTGGTCATATCGTTTTTATCAGCTATCCATGATAAGCTGTGAGGGAGTTGACAACTTTTACACTGATGATTAATACACACCCTTCTACTGGTTTGCCTGAACTGAGTAAATCGCCAGACAGTTTCTATGAGAAAACTGAGGCTGAATGTTTTTTCTCTCTGTGTTTCTTAAGGGGGCTACCATCTTTTACAGTGTTAGTACACTGCTACCTTTCTTTTAGCACTCATTAGCTTCTTTATGAACACAGCCAACACATGACAAGCGTTATTTTGACATGTATATTTGGCAAGACAATGAAATCCCTGTATTAGGGATTATTCCCTGTGAATAGCGAATATTCCCGGTGCCATATTTAAGTCTTTTATATCAACTGCAATTTCATTTCAAAAAGAAAAACTACATCTAAATATTCTGTATATCCTCAGAAGATTCTCCATAGCTGCAATTATCAGCCAAATAAAAGTTTATACCAAGCACAAGAGAGTGGTGATTAAGTTTGTGTGCAGACCCATGCTGCAGAGTAGCCCTGCACTAGCCTATTCCAAAGCTTTGGTAGTGCTATAATGACTGGCAGTGTTCATAGTTGCAATATTAACATGTAGCTTTTAAACTACTTTTCCACTACATCTTCAATTAGTAGTCTCTTCTACCTTGTAGTAATTTTGAGTTAGAGGAGAAACAAATAACTTTGAAATGCTAGAAGAGAAACAAATAACAGTGAAATAAATTTCATTGATTCCTTTTTGTCCTCTTAATTCTGTGTATTTCTCAGTTGCAGTTTATTTGGGCTAGAAATTGCTCTATTAGTAAGTCATATGGTAAAAGTCATTTTGACTAGGATCTGAGAGCTATCATAGCTGACAAAAGGAAGTGTGTATCTTATGAGATCATCTTGTCTTTCGTTCTGTTCCAAGGCAGTATCAGAAATACTTTATCACGACTCCTGCTAAAATTTGTTTAACCTTTTCTTAAAGACAGCTAGTGATGTACTTCCCTAGGATATCTATTTCTGTTCTTTATAATCCTTAGCATTAGAAATATTTTGTAATCTGATACCTTTTTGCTGCAATTTATTTGCTTCTTTTGTCTTTCTCTGAAATCTTTTTTTTTGTTTGTTTGTTTTTTAAGTTTCTGATCAATACTAGATACTGGGAGACTTTAGACTTCTGATCAACCTTTAACTGGTTCACATCTTCCATGAAATGCAGTACTTGTAGCTAATCTCAGAGCTCCAAATGAAGGCATCCGAATGATGTCATATATATATATATATATATATGTATGCATGTATATAAAGACTTGCAAACTATACTCTTACTCATTTTAGTAATTATTTGACTGTTAATCACAATAGCATGATGTTGTTGTCATAAGTTTAGCCTGTGATCCCCTATAACCTCCTTTAGTTAGATTTGATATATAGTGCAATTAACCCTGTCCCCGTGTAGACAATTACTTGTGCTTAGAGTGAGGAACCTTGTGCTTGTCCTTATGAGATTGCTTCCTATTTTTTCAGATCACTTCTTCAATTTGTCAAGATCACTTAGCATTCTGACTCTGCTTTTCAATATGGTTGCACCCAGTCTGGCGTCATCTGTCATATCCTCTCGTCTGCCACCCAGGTCATTTGTGAAAATATCATCATACCCTGTTAAGGCACGTAAGCCTCAGAACAAAGAACTTTAGCTGTGATTGTAAGTGTGACAATTTTATTATAAACTCAACTGGTAGTGAAAAATAGATATTCAGTATTCAGTTGATTCATCCCAGCACAGCAAATCATGAGATACAAAGATCTTACATTGTTGTTCAGGCAAAAATATAGAGGTTAAACGTAAGCGTGATGAGATTGTGAAGTTCGGACTTTGTTAAATGGGAAAACACCGCACAAACAAACACATTTTTAAAGGCACAAAAACAATTAGTGCTTTGGATTTTAACTGTGATTCACACTAGCACCTTTTATCTAATCAATTCTACTCTAGTACTTCTTCTCTAATAGTGCTCTAACTAATACTGTGTGGAGGCAGGATGGGGTGCTGAGTTAAAGGTTTGAGGTGGATCTGGCTGCATACTGTTATTAGGGTAAACTTAAAACCCACCAAAATACCTTTATAAACTAGAACAAGGGCTCCTTAAAATAGAAAACCTCAGTCTTCTGAGTAAGACAAGATAGAAGGATTTTGCTCTCAGTGTAGCAATTTTCGGCAGCTTTATTTTGTGTGTGTGTATATGTGTGTGCTACATGAAATTCTACAGAATCACTTCACATAATCATATTGGGATCTGTATGAATAGTTTTTCTTCCTTTTTTTTTTTTTCTTTTCTGCTACTACCTTTTTGATGTGATCGTGCTTACTGTGGATTTGATCACTTATATCCCTTCTTGATGAGACTCGTGCCTTGCCTGTCCTACCTTTCGAAAGCCTCTCTCACTTGACTGTATGCAGTCAACCCTCAAGCAGGTGCTACCACCTCCTTCCCTGCAGAAGCTTCTACCTAACCTGGTAGGCAGAAGACTGAGCAGCAGCCAATTCGCTAGCAGYGATCTCGCAGCTACCAACACAGCCCTACATTCCTTTAACCTTCTGGGCATGCAAGAGTTTGTTTAGGGGAGATAAGGAGAGGAATTTAAGCTTTTCAGCAATTCAGGCAGCATTTAGTACCATTTTAGAAAACTATCCAAGACATCCATACGGAGCTGGCAGATACTATCAAGGACATATGGGATACTTGTAATCTTGTTGAGTGGGAGCTGGAGGCCAAGCAGAAAACTGTAGAATGTCTAAAATGGCACTGGACACCTATTTAGGCATTTGAATTCCACCTAGATTGTCCTACTATCCAGTTTCTAGACTTTCCACACTGTTGAGTGGAGCACTTATGGTTAGTCACTTACCCTGTGATTATAATGCCTTAGTTCTTGTTAAAGAATAATATACATTTTTTTAATTTGTTCACAACATCCAAAATATACAGTACTGTAGGTAAAGTTAATGAAGGCTGAAATGAATGAAAAACTAAACTTATTTACATCAATACTAAATTTGAAATATCACTTTTTTTCCTGTATATAGCTGACTTGATGTTGAAGTGTTCCTGATATGCAAAGCTCATATATATCTTACATTTTAGATTGCATCTACTCTAGATTAAATCTATCAGAAAGAACCCTTTCTCCGTGTAGCATGATGTCTTCTATAACTAGTCTCCTTGTTGGGCTCTTCAGAGAGTCAAAAGTGATTTTCCTCTCTCTTCTATCCTTCACCACTTCCCCAATTCTTCAAATGTATACATTTCTGATTTATTCAGGTGATACTATTAAGCTTTGGAGATTAAATATCAGATCATCTTTTTTATTAGATACAGTGATTCGCAATTTGTTTTCTCAAASATGAATAACATTCCTTTGTTTTAGTGACTTTCTCTTCACAGTTCAATGTGGAGTATCTGAAACATTTTATATAAATCTCTATGTCACAAAAATACTAGATCTAAACATCTAAATGGGATAAATGCATGTAGCTCATTACTAGCTTTTGACTGAGACCAGGTGTCATGGTAATCAACATTTCTGGAGTGATAAAAGCTTTAGAGTGATTGCTACTGTTCTCCATCCAAAGTTTTTTTCTCTAGAGATACCCTAATAAGCTCTTGTTCTTGGCAGAAATTTTTCACTTCTGACATACCCAATGATTTCTACAGTGCCTTCAACCAGTAAAAATTATTTCAAAGTGTCAGTAGGATATGGACAGTTCTGTTTAGCGGATAGACTTTTATTTATATATTTATATTAATAATTTTTCATTATAAGTCTTGTCCAAATCCCTTTTCAAACTCGTTGAAAAAGAAATCATGACTTAAAAGTAAACAGCTCCTTTAAAGTCATGAGATTATTTTTGTCAATTTTAGGAGTGAATTAAATCAAGGTGGKTTTTTTTGGAAAGCTAGGTACAAAATTAGCCATAAAGCAAATACTATCACTCATACTGTGCACTGTTCATCATTCTGATTAAATGAGTTGCTGAATGTTAATTACCATGTAAAAGCCGTGTGACAGATTTCTAAAATGTCCATTTAGTTTAAGTGTTTGTTCATCTGTTTGCTTATTTTTAATAGAAATCAAAATCTTTATGGAGAGCTGCTTCTTTAAAGCCAACATGTTCTTCATACCATGAAGATATAGAATGTTAATTAGCTTCTAAGCTGTTCTGAAAGATTTGATTAGACTTCCATTTCCTACTCCTGGCTACACTTTGTATTTTATTTTCTTTTTTATAAAACAGCAACACTGACATCCAGTGTCTAGTTAAATTAATTGCAATTGAGTAGTCCCTAAGGATATTCCAGGTGCCAATCCTTTATTTTTTTTACATATTTCCCAAGTCTTTTTAAAGGTAATAACACATCCTAGGAAGTAATAGAAACAGTCTTCTAAAAGTTATCTTGTATGACTGAAGATATATAAATATGATAAATAACATTACAAAGATGAAATTACTTGTGTATTATAAAATTATAAGATTGTATCACTACCAAAAGGAATACACTTGAAGACTTATGGGAAGAAGAGCATATTTTTTTTCCTTTCTTTTTAATTGGCAGAATGTTTTCAGTTTAGTAAGCTTAGGATTTAGCCCCAGTCTTTGAAATATTCACACAATATTTATGCACAGATGCTTCAGTCTTTACTACTAAGACCAGCCGGCAGGAATCCCAGACCCCAAAGACCAAGTTAAAAAGTCTAGTAAAAGGAAAACTTTCCCTTGGTGGAGGACAATCAAGTTAGAGATCACTTAAGCAAACTTGACATCTACCAATCCATGGTGCATCCAGATGGGATGCACACACAAGCACTGAGGGAGCTGGTGGATGTCATTGCTAGGCTATTCTTCATCATCTTTGAAAGGTCATGGAGAGCAGGAAATATGCCTGAGGACTGGAAGAAAGCTAATGTCACTCCAGTCTTCAAAAAGGGCAAGGAAGGAGGACCCAGGCAACTATAGGCCAGGCAGCCTCACCTCCATCCCTGGAAAGATGATGAAACAGCTCATCCTGGACCCCATTTCCAAGCACAAGAAGGACAAGAAGGTAGTCAGCATGGATTCACCAAGAAGAAATCATGCATAATGAATCTGATGGCTGATGGGATGACTAGCTGGGTAGATGACGGAAGAGCAGTGGACATTGTCTACCTTGACTTCAGCAAGTCAAGAAGTTCTCCCATAACATCCACATAAGCAAGCTCAGGAAGTTCAGGCTAGGTGACTGGACAATGAAGTGAGTTGAGGATTGGCTGAAAAAGGAGAGCTCAGAGGGTTGTCATCAGCAGTGCAGAGTCTAGTTGGAGGCCTGTAGCTAGCAGTGTCCCCCAGGGGTCAATACTGGGTCTAGTATTGTTCAATTTACTCATCAGTGACCTGGATGAGGGGACAGAGTGCCTCCTCAGCAAGTTTGCTGATGATCCCAAGCTGGGAGGAGTGGCTGACACACCTGAGGGCTGTGCTGCCATTCAGAGAGACCTKGACAGGCTGGAGAGTTGGGCAGAGAGGAATCTGTTGAGGTTCAACAAGGGCAAGTGCAGAGTCCTGCACCTAGGAAGAAATAATCCTAGGCACCAGCACAAGCTGGGTTCTGACCTTCTGGAGAGCAGCTCTGCAGAGAAGGACCTGGGAATGCTGGTGGATGACAAGTTGACCATGAGCCAGCAATGTGCCCTTGTGGCCAGGAAGGCCAATGRTCTCCTGGGGTGCATTAGGAAGAGCGTTGCCAGCAGGTGGAGGGAGGTGATCCTGCCCCTCTMCTCAGCCCTGGGGAGGCCTCATCTGGAGTATTGTGTCCAGTGCTGAATTCCGTTATACAAGAGAGACACGGAGCTACTAGAGCAACTCCAGCAGAAGGATACATAGATGGTTAGGGAACCTGAGCATCTCTCTTATGCCGAAAGGCTGTGAGAGCTGGGCCTCTTTAACCTGGAAAAGAGAGAACTGAGAGGGGATCTTATCAATAAGAATCTGAAGTGAGGATGTAGAGAAGATAGGGTCAGACTCTTTTCAGTGGTGACCAGGCGCACTGTTTGCTCTCAGGGCACAAACTGAACCACAAGAAGTTCCATCTGAATATAAGGAAAAACATTTTTACTGTGAGAGTTACAGAGCACTGAAGCAGGTTGCCTAGAGAGGTTAGCTCCACCTTTGGAGCTATTCAAAAGCTCTCTGGACATGGTCCTGGTGCTCTAGATGACCCTGCTTGACCAGTGAGGCTGGACTAGATCATCTCCAGAGGTCCCTTCCAACCTCAACCATTCTGTGTGTGATTTCTGTGTGTGTATTTTGCTGTAAGAAAGAACTTGCACTATAAGGTATATCTGCAGGATGAGACCCGCTTAGGATTATCTATGAGTGTATGAGAAGAAAGTGACAGAAGTCATGTATATARCTAGTATAACTACAGACACAATGTTGTGGGGCACAGAAGAATTACGTTGGTGTATCTCCATGTGATATCTCTCCTGATTACAACTCTGATACCCCCTAGATATTAGACACTTATTTTCACCCAATTATATCTCTACTGAGTCCAGATAAAATAAAACTCCCTCCCCTCAAAAAATACATGGAGAATTTCATCCAAAAAATGTTGAAAAAAAGTTTCCACTTAAACAATGTTTATTGAGAAAAATTAGCAGCACAATACCAATACCAAAAAATATAGTACTACCTTTTGGGGTAATAATATTCTTTCATTGTTAATGATTTTGAATCCAAATCTGATATAAAAAAATTTTTGAAAATATTTTCTTTTTTTGTAATTTGTACATTTTTAATTACAAATTATAACTTACTATTACAGAAATATAAAAAAGTGGTAGAAGTAGACCCAAACTTTCTTTATATTGTACTTCATCCCACTTCAGTTCCCAAGCTGCTCATTCATGGAAGATTTTGCAGTAGGAGAGGAGGGCTGTTGGTAGGATTTAAGTCAGTTGTAGACAAAGCTAAACTGTTTGCAAGATGGTATTTGGACCAAGGGAATGAAAAAGCTATAGTGTGATGGACTGAAACAGCAAGTATCTGGAGAAGAAAAGGCAATATGAGAAAGAGAAGGAGAGAGAAAAAAAGGAAGGAAGGGAAGAAGAAAGGAAGGAAAGAAAGAAGTCAGGAAATCATTAAGATATAGAAATAATATTATTTTAAAATTATTGAAAACTGAAACAACAGGATTTGACTGCATAGATGATCAATATAGTGAGTGAGAAAGCACAGGTCCAGGGGAATGTGTCGGAGTCTGCTATAAGTCAAACTAGAAAATGGAATGAGTAAACTGGAGAATAATCACAAATCCTGAGTATGATGTCTAAAAGTGTGAGTAAAAATATTTGATCCATATGTGGAACAGGCACAGAGAGAGAACTTTTCAACATTAATGGAACTGATACTGAATGCAAGTAAGTGTTGGGTATTATTTTTGAAGTAATTTTGTGACTTCTCTCAGCCCTTTCTAGATATTCAATATGCCTTTAAAAATGTGGACACAAAGATACTTCAACAACCTCATCTGTTTAGGTTATTGTTCCAGAATAGATTGCTTGAAGATTACAGTATATCATAAGAAAAAAAAAAAAAAAAAAAAAAAAGAATAAGTTAAGGAAAAATGAAATTGGACTAAAGATCAGAAGATCAAGTTTTATTTTGTTTATTAATAAAACTTTGCATTGTCTGGCATGACTGGTTAGTGTAGGGGGAGTGAAGAACTCTGGCAAAATTCTTGAGAGCTCAATCTATGCAGGATTGTGGTTAACCGCTAATACACGACAGCTGTACAAACAAACAAAAATTTTTTTTTTGTAGGCAGTTATTAACAAAATTATTATTTTATTAAAAATTATTATTATTAACATTATTTTGGTCATCCCTAAATTATAAGCAAATACATCCTGAATCCTTCAAAATATTTCAACTGGAAGCAAAAATATTGGCATTCATGAAAAGAAAGGAAGTCTTTCCCATGTATTTCTACCTCAAAAGGCTCCAACTCATTTTTCCATCTCTGAGAAGGGTATTTTAACATCTTATGGGAGAGCTTGAGTAACAACTCTCCCTTTGCTATATCTGCCTCAGTTTTTATAAAATATTTCCTTGAAATAGAAGCTGAAAGTTAGTGCATCAGTCGGATTATCTAGCTTGATGGATAAACAATCTTTCCAGGATATAACACACCTATGTTTTGGAAGTTGTTTTAGTTATTCTTTAAATAGCCTTTAAAAGTGAAAAAAATACCAATAGAAGACAAAGTAAACAATTGTAACAGAATACCATCCACACTAAGTTTCTTTCATGGCTTATATAGCCTAAATTCATTTAGCAAAACGAGCGAATTGAACTCAAGTCTCCCACTCTGGCTGATAGGTAGAAAAGAAGGAATATTCATTGTCAGTACAGTAATAAATGTAGTTTCTTTGCTTTTCCTAAAAATGCAGGAAAATGAAATGTTTCATTTCGCGTTAAATGGGATATTTCATTTTATGTTATAAAAGAACAAGTTTTCTTTCATTTTTAGATGGTTTTATATTATCTTTGCTGTTTATTGGATAGTTGTTTATTCTAACTAAGAAAAAATGAAATTGCTATATAGAAGTTACAAAAGAAAAATTTTAGACATCAAAATTGTTATCTGCATAATGCCAGAATGACAATGCTATTTTTGCTGTTAAGCTTTTTTTTTTTTTTTTTTTTTTTAACTTTATCAAATATGTGATTCATGGATCTGACTTTGGAAAGGTTTGAAGACTTCCCAAAGTGAAGAAAAAATAATGGCATTCAATCTCATTTGAGAGGCATTCCTAGACATACAAAGCGAGGTCCTGAATCATTTTAAAATTTTAGAGAAAAATGTGGTAAAAAAATGACAGACTTTAAAACAGTGCATTTATCATTGACTTTTGAAATATATAAGGAAGAAAGCCTACAATTATTAGGGATTTTTGGTTCACTTATTAACATAGAGTTCCAAAAATTTGTCTACTTATACTTGCCTATGAAATATTTTAAATATTTTAAGCAATGCTTTCTGTAAATTACTTGAGAAGGATTTTAACTTATTTCAGTTAGTGCTTTTTATGTTGGCACAGTCTTAAATTTTTAAAGGAAAAAAAAAAAAAGAAAAACAACCCAATGAAAATATTGGTCATAATTCACATTCAAGTTTTGAGAGCAAAGCTTTTTTCTCCAAAAGAATTAAGAAGATTACATATGAAAAATATCAATTCACATGTCTAAATACAAAGCTTAGATACTTCCCCCCCCCTCCTCAAATGCTGATTAACTGTGGAGGAATTGAGATGCCAAAGATACCTAAAAGCTTGTGCTGAGTTGGTCAAAAAACAATTATGTGAGGAGTCCGGCTCTTGGTAAAAAAATGTCATGTCTGGTTCAAGAGTGTCAATACAAGCAAACATAAGGAAATTATTGAAAGACAAAACAGAAATAGCCTTTGTGAAAATGGCAGACTGTCAGAGCAAAGACCTGTGATCACAGTGGCTTATCAGATATTCTGTTTAGAATGAGCAAAAGCTGTTATCCTCGGTCTACCATATTGCTCAGATATCAAAGGGGCTGCCAACACTGGGAGGCAAATGCTCAGTAAGCTGAAGTGTGCATTTACAGTATAAAAGTTATTTTACAATCACTCCCTGTGTGGACTTTTTTACTGTGAGGTAAGAATACCTCCATATGAAGTGATTGACTGTACTCTGCAAATGAAGAGAAATGTCTCTCACTTAGGTTACACTGAAAGACTGTCTTTACAGAAAGCTAATATATGGTAGTACACTGTGAATTGACACCCATAACTCTTTGTGGATGATCTTGCTCAAATAAATAAGCCATAAGATATGCCTTCTTTCTGATACCCAGGCTCAGTAGGCAAACATATTAAGTAGTACCCAGTATTTTTCATTCTATTCCCAAAATTGATTTTGACACTATAGAATCTAACTTTCAGAGACTCTTAGGTACTTTAATGCAAGATTTGGAAAATTTGTTGGCATCTTCACTGCAGATGGGGACCTAAGCATGCTAGGAATCATAGTGTAAATGCATCTTGAATACTTAGTGCAGTTCTGGAATTTCAACTCAAAAAAGATATAGTAGAAATTGAAAACAAATAGAAGAGAGTTCACAGGTATGAGATCAAAGGTGTGGAAGGGTTTTCAGAAACCCTGAGATAGAGTCTCAGGTCTGAGACTCTAGGTCCCTGAGTCTATCTCAGGACCACTGGTCCAGAGAGAGGTTCATAGCAGGGAGGGATATGACAGAAATATATAATACCCTAGATGGAGAAAAGAAGATCAACAGAGAACCATTGTCTTTGTTAATTAAAAGAATGTGAGGTATCAAATGAAACCATCAGGCTGCAGAATCAAAAGAAAGAAAGAGAGGAACATACAATGTATAGTTAAAAAGCAGATCTTACACTGTTCCCTAGGTTGTACAGACAGATGATATTAAGGAAGGTGATTTGTTATTCTGATCCATTTGTTATGGTTGATCAGAACATTCAATTAATTGGAGGTAACATCTGATCTATTTAGATGTCCTTTTAGCGTTTGTTTAGTCATTTGAAAAATTTTTATTGTTCTCCACAGATATATTAGGATCAGATTTCTACAAATATTGAGATAACTTTAGCTTGTTTCCTGGAAAATAAAAGGGAGTTAATTATTTAAAATATCTCATCACTAAGATGGGATTCCATTCATATGGAATGCCTAAACAAAATGGCAGTACAGAGGATGTAGAAGCAGGGACAGACTACAAAGAAGGAATTTAGAAACATTGCCTGAGCATGTAGGGATGATAAGAAATCCAAAGTTCAGCTGGAATTGAGACTTGCAAGGTGTGTCAGGAGCAACAAGAACAGCTTCTACTGCTACATTAGTAGTAAACATCTGGACAAAGAAAATTTGGACCTGTTGCTGAATAAGGTATATTTTTTAATGACACTTGATGAAGATAAGGCTGATGTAGTCCATCACCTTTACTATAGTGTTTACTAAGAAGGTCTCCTAAGCTCCCCAACCTATAGCGTTCAAGGAGGAAGAGAAGGACAACCAGAAGTGTCTGAGAGTCAAGACAGGGATGACTTGAGAGAACTTGACCTATACATATCTATGGGATCAGATGGGGCTACATTCAAGTGTGTTATGAGAGCTAGAGATATCTTTGAAAGACCATTCTCTGTTAACTAGAAAGGTTGTGGATATCAGGGAAGATCTCTGACAACTGGAGGTATAACTGATCCATCTTCAAAAAAGGCCATAAGGACAATATRGGGCACTACAGCCAGTCAGTCTCACTTTAGTTCCCAGGAAAATCAAGGAGTGAGACCTCTTAGAATACATTTCTGGGCACTTAAGAAAGGTAAATGGGAATAGCTAGCAAGGATTTACCAAGGGTATATCATGCCTGGACAGCCTGATTGCCTTCTATGATAAAAGGACTGAATTTGTGGCTGAGGAGATGAACAGCGGATGTCAGTTACCTTGACTTTAGCAARTCTGTTGACTTGCAAAGTCAACATCCTTGACAAGGGAGGTTCAGACTGGATTTAAGGAAAGGTTTTTTCACAATGACAGGCAAGCAGTGGAGCAGGTTGCCTAGTAAGGTTGTGCATGCAGTCTTTTTCCAAAGATCCAAATGAACAAGTGCCTGAGCAAGCTAGTCTGACCTCATAGCTGACCTTACTTTAAACAGAGGATTGGACAAAAGATGTCCTGAAGTCCTTTTCACTCTTAATTATCCTATTATCCTATGAGCAAACTTTAGCCTTCTAAAATTTAGATGTCCATTCCATATTGCTTATTGACACTGAATCAGCAGAGAGAAATACAGACCTCTAGACAACATTTCCTCCTACCTATCTAAGGTACCTATCTTAGAATGGAATGAATTATCCTAACAGAGATGCTTAGTTTTTGCATAGCTAAATTTGGGAGAGATGAGTCACTTTCTTGGACCGTTTTGAAAAGTAATCAAACACCTTATGGTATTTGGCACAATGACACAATACTATGAGGAGTGAAAAATGGGCAAGCATGACGAAAATCAGAGTACAAAGCAATTAGACACACACAGATCTCTTTAAGGCCATCTGTTTTTGTTTAATTTCATTTTTAGAAGAGGAAAGATTTCTATTTTCACATATGGTGAAGAATTATATGATTTTTCTTCTAGTTTGAGTGAAAGACATTGAGTGAGAATAGGGACTCTAGAAACTTTAAAAAATCCTTTTTGAAAAGGTTACAATCATCATAGCTATTGAAGAAAAGGAGTGATGTCTATATCTGACAGCTTTGATTGTGGATTATTTAAGCTACCTGTAGCAACATAAATTTATGATCACAATTTTAGCAGCTTAACTTCATCACCACTGGTCACAGAAATCACATTACGTGGATTGTTATGAATATATTCTTCCCTGGTTGTGCCTCATTTCTGAATGACGTGTTTGGGCAGTGCTGTACTCCCATTGCCCCCTGTGTGAATCTAAAGAAAGTTATCATAGTTCTACCTTTCTGCAGTCTTCACCCCTGGCAGGTTCTTCCGTGCTAGGGCCTTCTGTATTTTCCTCACTATAACCTTGATTATCATTTATGAGATATCATATGAGCACTCTAATTACTGACAATTCTGTAGAAACAAACAAAGGTTTTAGAAGAAATTAAGTCATTCACTAGACAAAGTCAGTCTCCCAACAATCTAAAATATGTCGCTACATGTCTCAATGGAAGACAGCTATAGAGACAAGTTCCTATCTCCCAGCTGAAAAGTTACAAATTTCAAGTGAGGTAAAACTACTTCTGAAAGAGATAATTTTAAAAAATCACACCATGATCAAGGACACACCATCTTAATGACACTCTGTGTCGTTAAGCCCATATGATGCTGTGGCACAACCTTTTTCTGGGCATGCTATCCCTTACAAAAACTGTGCTTTCACAACCACCTGAAGTAATCCAAGACTATAATGAAAAAAGATGTTGCACAGATTTATTTTTGAAGAATATAGTTAAAGTAATACATAAAGAAAAAAAAAATCAGGTGCATCATCTTAGATTGAAATACCATAATGAAAGTATGAAGGAAGGAAGAGATTCCTTTAAAAGATACTTCCTTTAGACTTCCTAAATAGGAGCCAGGCTTCTATTCTCAAATATTGGATGCAAGCTAATTATTACTCCAAGGCTAAAATTGTACTATATATTGGTATTAATAAATAAATTATTTTTAATCAGTGCATGACATTCTATGTATTTACACTACAACTTGCTATGAGGTAGGTTATACTTAAAAAAAAACAGAGCAGAGCTCTTTGACTAATTTCACAGTACAAATTCCTTGATGAGATAGAAAGATTTTATTTGTTATTCATAAACTATGAAATAGAGAATATTCACTGCAAAGAGAAAAATATATTTTGATAATGAGGAAGAATATCATGGCAGTGAACTCACAGTTATAACCATGTCAACAGCTGAAGATTAAAGGGCAAAATAAGAAGTACSACTTAAATCTTGTCTTTTATTTGATGCAAATAATTGTTTATTCTGACCCATCAGAAACCCTTTTTTTCCTTCTCTTGTCCTTCCTTGCCTTACTTTGCCTTCCCTTCCCTACTCCTGCTCCTCTTCCACTTTTCCCTTTTTCCCTTTCCTTTTCCCCTTCCTATTCCTCCTGCTATAGACTTTTAAAACCTGTTATTATCAGAAGAGACCCATTAACAGGATACATATTTGTGGAATATATTAACTATTAGAGATAACAAATTTTTTCTGTTAATCAGGAAACTCAATGAAATGTTAATTTTTTTCATTAAAAGAGTTTCTGAAAAAAATAGAACCATTGAAATGCATCCTTTAAAAATAAAACATTTCATTTTTGACTTCATTATTTCTGTAACCTCATTTTGACATAAACACATTAATATATATATACACAATAGGGAATAATAAAGGTATTACAACAAACATATAATTAAATATTCTAATATATGTCTATTATCTGATATTTTGAGTTTACTTTAAAAGTATATAAAATATCAAAATTAAAGTTATATGAAATTAACAATGTTAAAATGATATGAGTCAGTCTTATCCAAATAAATCAAGAGAATCAAAATTACTTGTTTTGACAATTATTCTTCAAAATTCATTCTTAATTTTTAATTCTTAAATTCTTTCAAGAATACATATCAAAAGTAGTTTATCATTGATACATTTTCCAAATAACATTCAATAAGGTACAGATACACTGCTTATACATGTTCATTAGTTCTGTAGCATTTATCTCCCACTTTCTCAATTACTTTAACATTATGTTTGTGGTGTATGTTATGACTCACATTCTTTCTTTGTAGACATAAATACATTGTAAAATCTCATATTCTGCGTGGCAACCAAACTGAATGTCATGTGACTTATGAATTCCATTCTATTCTTTAAATATAATATAGAACATTTGTTTTTATAAGTGAAAAGCGCAAGATATTTTTCTTACATAGTAATGGACAACTGTGCAAATACATGATGTGGAAAAATTGATTAGGCAGCTGTTCTTCCAATAYGGACCTGGAAGGAAGAGATTGCCAGCTGAACATGAGCTAATGTTGTCATGCACTGTGCAAAAGGCAAATATCATTCTGAGATATTTAAATATCACTATAACTTACATAAAATGTGAATAATCCTTCAAATCTTTTCAACATTATTAAGGTTTTAGTTGTGGTATTTTGGACAGTTTGGGGTATTGTAGTAAAGAAAGGTGTGTACAAATCAAAAGGGATCATCTGGACAGCTGTGAGAATGACAAGTGATCTAAAAATACTACCTAAGGAAAAAAAAAGACTGAATAAACATTTTTTTTCAATAAATTCAACCTAGAACTGTTTAGTCTGACACAATAATAGTCTTCACACAATGAATTACTGTGAAGAAGATTCAGAGAGTTGCTAATCTCTGTGATGTTGAGCATTCAGAAGCACCAAGTTACCTGGGAAGGCTGTGGAGTCCGGAGGTCTCTAGGTGGAAGTTAAACAGCTGTCTCTTTGGGCTGATCCTGCCTTGGGATGGAATGATAGATTAACTCTTGGGGTCACTGCCTTCTTCTATGACTGTGATTTTTTTTAGTATAAATAGATTTTGTAGTTTTGACTTGAATGTGTGAATTGTTAGGATATTTTCTATCACATCCTTATGACAGAGTTGGGACTTACACCATAAAAAAAGGAGGGGAGGGAGTCATGTTTGTGTTTGAAGGGTTAAACAGTTAGACCATTGGAATTTTATACTTCGTGCTAGACAAATGGATGTAGATAAGTTTATCTTATCATACAGATGGCTTCTTTTTAACGGGACTCTCTTAGACAATCGGTAACCGTTGTTACATAGAAAAGGACATTATCATTATTATCCTACCTACTTCTACTTTGCAAGCTGCTGCATCAGTTAGGATTTTGTAAATGTAATCAGCATTAAAAAATGCCTTCCCTACTTAAACAGTTTTCTATCCTTCCTAACATTGCAAATATATTTAGAAGATATTAAACAGCATGCTGGATGTTAAAACGAAATGCAGACTATAAAATGTAGTCTGTATATACTCTTTAAGCAGCCTTCATAAAGACGATAACTGCATTCATCTGTTCCCACCAGACCTATAGTTACCTAAGAGATATTTTCCTATCATATTTCCTGTCTTGATCACTCCCTACTCAATCTCTAGTGCTATTCAGAAAAGTTATAAACCTTTTTTTGTATACAGTAGCATGGTTTTGTTCTTGAAAACAGACTAGTCTACCGAATCTTTGCAACATGTTCTTTCTTGGCCTGAGAATCAATCTAACAGATGGCATCTTAAAAACCAAAACACTGACTGCCATAAAAAGAAAGGGTGTATATATTTTAAAATACAAATGCTATTGTCATACACACATGCTCATATGCATGTGCGCATGCGCACACACACACAGTTTTCTGTTATCAGAAAAACTGTGTATATGTATACATACGTATATGCAAAAAGAACAGTTATTGTATCTCAGGATATGCGACTTCCTAAAATTTTCATTAATGAGAAGTCATCAAGCTAACTGGTACTTTCCCTTCAATTTCAATTATTTTCTGTAGCTGCTCCATTGAAAGAATTTATTTCATATGCTTTAATACAAGCATACATTTTCGTGCAGCTGTTAAAATCTTAATCATTATTCCTCTCTTATTATGAAGGCAACATCCCCTTGCACACAAATCTATTCTCTTCCAAATAGTTAAGTAAAAAATACAAACTAATTTAAATGGAAAAAATATATATATTTGTGTTATTCTATCATTTATTTTTGTTCAAATGTGAATCCTCATAACTTGTTTATGACAGTGGATGCTATGTTTGAGATAAATATATCATCATTGTAGTGACATCTTGATGATGTATTACATTATTTCATCGCTAGAAATAGAATTTTTGTGATATAATAGCAGGGAAATGTCACAATGATGAAGCAATGCTTATTAATAATGCTGACTACTGTAAATAGATTGCATTTCTTCCAAAATTTTAAGAAAATACACATTTTAAGTGAGTAGCTTAAAAACTGAAAGTGGCTTAAAAATGAAACATTTTAAATGCTAAAATATAAATAAGTTTAAAAATCTGAGTGGCTGCTCATTAAAAAAATTTTTAAAAAATGAGTTCTTTGAAAATAGCAGTTCTGTATCTTTGAGGTTGGAAGGGACCTCTGGAGATCATCTAGTCCAACTCCCCTGCTCAAGCAGGGTCACCTACAGCATGTTACACAGGGTTGCATCCAGGCAGGCCATGAAGATCTCCAGAGAAGGAGACTCCACAACCTCTCTGGGCAACCTGTGCCAGTGCTCCGTCACTCTTACAGAGTGACACAGTGAAGAAATTCCCCCTCACGCTCAGGCGGAACTTCCTGTGCTTCAGTTTCTGCCCACTGCCTCTTGTCCTGCCACACGGGACAACTTTGTCCCCATCCCCTTGACACCCTCCCTTCAGGTACTTRYACACATTGATAAGATCCCCCCTCAGTCTTCTCTTCCCTCGGCTGAAGAGGCCCAGCTCTCRCAGCYGTTCCTCACAGGGCAGRTGCTCCAGCCCTCTGATCATCTTKGTAGCCCTACGCGGGACTCTCTCCAGTAGCTCCATGTCTCTCTTGTCCTGGGGAGCCCAGAACTGRACACAGGACCCGAGATGAGGCCTCCTGAGGGCTGAGCAGAGGGGCAGGATCACCTCCCTCCACCTGCTGGCAACACTCTTCCTAATGCACCCCGGGAGACCATTGGCCTTCCTGGCTGCAAGGGCACATTGCTGGCTCATGGTCAACTTGTCATCCACCAGCATTGCCAGGTCCTTCTCTGCAGAGCTGCTCTCCARAAGGTMAGCCCCCAGCTTGTGCTGGTGCCTASGGTTATTTCTCCCTAGGTGCAGGACTCTGCATGCTGTATGCTTCAGACATACCATCAGAAATCTCAGTTTGCGATGGTACTTGGGCCCTTTGTTACACATGCAGACCATTCTGTTTGAACAATGTTACTTTGGGATTCTGAGCTGTTCCCATTCCAGCTGCAGTCAAGTGTGATCTCTGGAGACTGGAAAAGACTGACAACTGTACTAACTACAAATTYCTATTTCTACACATAGCAAATACATCAGAAACAGCTGCAGTGCAAATGTCTCACACAGTGTAACACCATTATGCATCCATTCTGACCTGCAGGGAGAGCTTTTAAATTATTGTTTGTTCCTAAATCTTTCTCCTGAGACAAAAACCAAAAAAAGTGTAGATTTTTTTATATTTATTTATTTATTATTGTTTTCTGTTGTGGAAGCTCTTCAAAAGACACAGATTATAATGATCAAACTATTTCTACACAGAGAAACAAAAATTCATCACATTCTTAAAACCAGATATAACTGAAGAATGTATTTTAAGAATGCCATTTTGGGAATCTGTAAGCCTCTGCTTTTAAGCGGCAAAGATGCATAAACAAAGAGATAACCTCTAATAACTATCCAAAGATAAAAAATKGAACTATTGCAAATTTTAGTTCACTAGAAAAGTGAATCCTTTTAAGTAAAAATCCAAATGTATATAACTTATTCTATATTTTTAAAAATATGAATAACAGTTCAAATTATAAATAAATGATAAAAAATATATAACATGAAATTTTAGCAATCCCTTAATTTTTCAAGTTTGTTTCTCCACAAAAGAAAGAAACATTTAAATGGCATAAGTGATAACTCATTGACTTTGTGTATGGATGTAAAGAGCCTATAATTACGGACCTTACAAAAAAGAGGTTTGATTTTTTCTCTCTGTTGGAAAAGCTGATGTAAGTTCACCAACTAAGTTACATATCTGTAATGGAATTTAAATTCAAATCTATCATTATTTCAAATTGAGTTTATGTTTGCACCTTTGCAAAATTAATGAAGAAAATCAACTTTTATCATTTATGATACTAACTTAACTGTTGGTAGATTTACTTATTTATGAAGGATGCAATTAGAAAATTTAGCTTGAGCTCAGCCTGTGACTTTGGACAAGTAGATCAGTCAACACTTTGCTAGGTTACGGTATTAAGAAACCACTGCAAGGAAGGACAATTGCAGAGGAAAAGCTGAAGGGAAAAATGATTCTAAAAGAAAAATGAATGAGTTTGCAATGCTCAGGTACCAGTGAACTGTGGGAGCATGAGACTGAATGGGTGCTAGAGGCACTGAAAAAATGTCTAAATTACTAGGACTACAGCTCTCCTTGGTTCCGTTGGCTGCAGGAGAGTCCATGACAGGGACTCTGGGACTTTTTCTGGGTGATTTGATATGTCATCTGCTGTCCATCTTTTGGCATTTTAACATAGTGTCTGTCACATAGATTATCTGCAATTACTTTAAAAATATTGATCCTTAGACAAGGATCTCTGTAAGTCAAGCTAGGTGATTCAGCTGATTGAAAACTGAGATGAGATGACACTTTAACAAAATCTTTAGTTTATATTTTTCTGTATGTGTGGGCATAACGGTTTTGATCATTCCAGAATAATTTATCATCTGATCTGCAGTACTTCTGCCTGCTTATTTTATAGTGATTTTTCTTTCATGACACTGTTCATAACACCTATTTCATGACACAGGTATTTTTCATGACACGGTTTCAAGTATTTATAAGCTGTAAATAGCTTCATAAAAACTTGAAGTTCAATGTATGACCATTCTAAACTCCTTTGTAGATTTGATATCTTGTATATTTGCAAAATTTAGAAAAGCTCTTGTCAGTTTTCAGCATTTATGGTATATCTACTGATTAATGTATCACATGACAGTACATATTAATTTATACTGTTGTATAAAGTTTATAAATTCTTTTCAGACTAAAAATTAGTATTGTATTGATAAAAATAAAAAGGAATAAGCTGATAAAAAGCTTTTAAAGGTACTTCGGGAAATTAGAGGTATTACAAAACATGTGGTGAAATATATGTAAAATGAATAGAAGTATATGAATATTTACTTTTTTTTTCTGTTATCAACAAGAAACAACAAAAGTAATAACTTGAAATTAATTTTTTTTCATTTTTATTCAGGCCAGTGAATATTTTTTTATGTGAAAGAAACAAAAATATTTTATTTATTACATAAGAGAATCAATAAAATATCATTCTCATCTTATAAGTTTCATTTAAGATCAAATCTTTTATTTTGGGGTCTTGTAAAGAGAATGAAGTTGAAAAATATTTTCCCAATACTTAGGAAGAGAGGGTGGTTTTACTCTTTCYGTTATTCATTCTTAATATTTGGCAGACGCAAGTTCATTTCCCTAGGTGATCTCAGAAGATTTCAACCCTCATTTCTCTGATGAGTGCCTTACCTAGCAGATAATCAAGATACTAGGGTAGCATCTTGAGATTTTCTAGTTAGAACTATTCCAAGTTGCATAAATTGCTTGCTTACAACTACTTACTGCAGTTATAGAAGGGAGGAAAGTACGTGAGCAGAAATCATTGTTGGTCCAAGGATCACGTATCTGCACGCAGAACGGATACTGCACCATTTCTGTACCAACCCAGGAGCTGAGATTTGCACTGATATTTCTGCTTAACATCCTTTATGAGAATCCAYGTCGTATTACCTCGTCAGTGAGGAGACTTGGGAAGGATTCTAATAGACCTTGTAAAGTTGAGGGTTTCTAGAAGTAGGGCTTTATTTTGGCCTTGTTTCCAGGGTCTCTGGATCTTTTCACTTTGTAGTTAGGAGCTGATTCATACAGGTATTGTGTAAGCAATCTGCACATTAAGAGTTCCCAGGCTTAGGCGCTTGCCTTCATTCAGATCCCACAGAATCTGTAAACATTAAGGAACTCTTCTGCCTATTCTAGGGAAAAGCAAGACCAACTGAGACATGATTCAGCTGTCTAAAAGATAATTTCATAAGAACACAGAGATTTGCTTCCTATAGCTATTACCAAGGGAGGGAACATATTATTAAAAGATACTTTTTTAAAAATGTTGCTTCTACTAGACAATTTTACTAATTTCTTCATTTTTTTTAAAGTGAGACATTGCTTTTGACTTTGTACTTTTAATTAAAATATTATTTTGCCTAAACTGTGGCCTTTGCCAGCACAATTCCACGTGAGCTCTCATCCCTCATTGAATCAATTCTAATTTACATCTATTCTGTCATGTCCATAATTTGTCTTTGACAAAGTCATGGCTCATAGCCTTATTAATCATGCCAAAATTTCTGACTTTCAAAGTTTCTACAGACAGCTTGGGTGCTGATGGGATGGATTTTGGTGTTGAGATTCCTTACTAATATTTTTATTAGTGGATTTTTGTTAGGAATTCTGCAGAGGTGTAACTACTTTTCATCACACATACAATCACTGATTAACTGACCTCCTTGCAAAGAAGTCATAACAACATAATGCATATTTGCAAAAGGGATATTCTTATCTAAGGTTTGATTGCATTTTTATTACCACTACTACAACTACAACTATGACTACGACTATGACTACTATTACTACTGCCGCTACTGCTACTGCTACTATTGCTTCTACTACTGTTACTACTGCTGCTGCTGCTATTAGTATGATAACGATGCTGCTGCTGTTGCTGCTGATGCAGTACCAAAGAAGTTTTCTTAACAGTTAAAGATCTGGGAGGAAGAACTGCTATCCTCTACCCTTCCTATGGGTGCCCATGGATACATTGCTAAGAACTTTTTGTGAGTCAATTTCTTCCCTTTCAAATTGGAAAATAATATTTAGGAAGCTGTCAGAGTCCAATATTCTCTGACCAGGTTCTTTTAGATATTCCACATGTGGAGGGTTTGATGGTTAATATCAAATTTACTTATTTGAAGATGTTTTATGTTACACAGGATTTTGATTTAGCAAAGTGATACAGCAAYGTACCAAAATCATGTATAATACAAGYATAAGTTACACTTAGCAGAATATAGCAATTGCAATGTATGGTTGAGTCACAATACAAATGTGATTCTTATTACTGGTCTTTATAATATGCTTGCCATCATAACAGTGGGCATTCATAGTCACTAGGAAGGAATATGCTGTGTGAAACCAGATTAAGTTTGTTCTCCTCAAAATTGTGTTGTTGGTTATACTCAGTTTTGGGCTGAACCACATATACAAACCCCTCATGCTGGTCTKGCTAACTCAGGGAGATGTTTGCACTCTTGACAAACCCAGGCAGAAACATTCGTACACCCAGCTGAGCTACTCCACTGTCATATAGTCAACAGATTCGCTCAACTAATGTAGCCACTTATCTAAAATAAAGACTGACCTCTGGTCTCCTTTGTGTTAAGATAAATTCAGATTTTTGCAGCAGCAGCTGTGGTCAGTCACTCCCTACATTCYTCCCTGMACTTCAGGAGCCCTTGCCCATCTCTTCTGAACCTTGTTCCATCAGAGGAATTAACTGGTTGTCACAAATGCATTCAAACAGTGTGGTAATAAATGATAATGTATAGTCTAAAAATTAAACTATGCAAAGGAATGAGACCATGCCACTAAATACAGAACAGGTATCCACCATAGCAGAGACAATTAAGAAAAATTGCTGATCTGAATATGCAAAGCATAATTTTGTTTCCTAACTTTCCTATACTTCACTTTGCATGCTTACCGTATTTTCTGTGCATTTCTCAAGGTTTAGTTACATTTAAAAATGAAATCTGTTTATGGGCATCATGTCTAAACACTCTATTATAAAAGAGTATTAACAGTAACCTSCTTTTTCCCATAAGGTTTTGGACCCATTTAATGAAAAGGAATACATATTTTTCTAAATATCTAATCTCTTTACATATTCAAATGATAATTCTCTTCAAATTTCTAGTTACTCAAGTGAAAATCAAATGAAATGTTCTATTTGATAGCACTAGATCTTTAATTTACATATGCAGAGGTGCAAACTACCACTAGAAGAGTGGAAGTTTATTAGTTTAATTAATTAACACAATGCATAAAATATAAAGTCAAAATGATTAAAAACAGATTGGTGAAAAACACATTTAGAACCTAAGGAAGAAAGGTAAAAATTGAAGTTCAGTAAGCTTCCATTCTGTGGAATGGAATATCCACTTCTGAATGTTTAATTTGTTATTTAAATTTCAAACCTAAGTTTCTACATCTGAAAAAAACTACTGTATATTCTTGTGACATTTCAAAATGGAAATATGTCTTTTTAATGAATTGGAACTATTAAAATAAAGTTTTGTCTTAGGATATAGAAATGCACATTTCTTTATAAGTCATTGATAGGGGTGCTGATTTCCAGCTGAAAAAGCAAAATTTTTACAAGTTTTATAAGATTTTTTTTTCCTTAGAAAGGACATTACTGAGTAACATCATGTAGGCATCACTCATGCTTTACCTATATTTACCAAATGCAAGGTATAATGATAAATTAAAGCAATGTTGATTTTCTGAAAATATGTAATACAGTTCATATTAGGAGTGGGGAAAGTACACTAAAACTATGAAAACTAATAGCAAGTTCTCAAAACCTTATGGTATTATTATCTTTTATGTAAATGCAGAGGAAAAATATAATTTTTGTAAGATACTAAAACTGATAATGCTTTATTTTTTTAATGTGAATCATGTCAGGAATGCAAATTAAAACTTTGTTCACTTCAGTTTGTTCACTTTCACTTGTATTACATCGTTTGATTCTTTAATATGTCTGAAATCAATTAACATACAGCTAAGAGCAAATAGTCTTAAATTATATATATTTTTTCTTCCTTTTAAGATATTGATTGCACATGATTTATGAAATACAATATAAAAATTCATTGTAAGGTTTAGGTCAAATTCCAGCATTTTTTGTACTGTACAGATTAGATTTTCAAGGTATATCTTATTCTTATATTTGCTATTGATACACAGTTTACACTGCATTTCTTAGCAAATGATAACRTGTCATTTCATATTTTTCTGTGGTTTAGTATAACGGCAAATAGAGAGGCAGACTTATGGTCTAGTCCTTAAGTCTGATTTTATATTATTAGCAAGCACAGTGTGAATATGTCTGATTATGAAATTTTTGGCTGAACTTTCTGTGTAGGAAGTGATGATTCTGAACTACAGTAGTAGACTGAATATTTATAAGAACTGCTTGGTTCAGAAAAAAGAATGGCTTACCTCCTTCTTAAGAGGTATATTAAAGTTCCTGTGAGTTTAGCTTTGTGCTAATCTATAAAATTAGATTAGGTGAGATTTTGGACAGCATAGTAAACTAATGAGAATTAACCAAACCAGATTTATTCRGTCATATTATTGGAGACTGACATAGAGATTGAAGTCCATATATTACTGACAATTTCCACCATGACATGCCTTCATAACTCTGTGGAAGCTATTTAAAGATCATTGTTTTTATATCAGAGTTACAAAATGGATTTTGGTTGATGCTGAAGAATGACATTATTGGGCAAATTCGTAGGATATATGTACTTCAGCTAGATGAACATCCAGTAGTGGAGTAACATCCATATAGTTTTCATGAAGAGCATCTATTTATGGGACAACCTATTGAAAAAGATTGGGGCTGGTTCTTACATCCCCCATTTTATTAGGCAAGTTCTACCCTTTTGAGTATTTACTTTAATTATATAATACATACTGTTGGCACAAGACTTTATACATACTGCATTAATACTCTTCTCWGTGCTTTTTACTATATGATTAGAGMCAGTTTATAATCCATACATAATTAAAGTCAGTATTAAACATATGCTTCTTCAATTTGGATAAAGGACTGAAATAGATGCAGTTCTCCGGATATAAATAAGAATCTGATTTCAAAAGCTGGGGTCATAAACCCAATCCAGTTGTTTCAAATTTATATGATCTTGACAATAAATCATGAGGTTGGAATTTTCTTGAAATAGGAAATTAATTAGACACACAAATAAAAGCAAGCCAGAAAAATAACTTGAGGTAGCATCCTTTAACGGCCTTGCTAGTAACCTTCTCTCCCACAACGCTGTACAATTAGACTGGTAATCAATGGGCAGAACTGTTAAGTGGAATGAGAAGATAAAATAAATTTCAGTTACTAGAACTCTGAAAGCAACATTTGATATGAAGTATAATTTCGGAACAGCACAGGCCAGGAAAATATTGAATTGTTATAATTAACATCTAGGATAATGAAAACATTTTCTAACATCACATATCTTCCTATTGATCATGGAATTAAGCATGATTAAATTAGGCAGATAATATAAATAGAACTTTTTAACAGGTGTAAATGCTTATCAAACAATAAATTCAGAGATAATGTATGGTAACACCTAAAGTGCTTCCATTCAAGCATGTTAATGTTGCATTATTTATTAAAGTTAATTAACTTTGCTGTAGAAGAAATAATATCCAACAAGTTTCTAGAACTAGTTAATAAAATGTCAGCCTTAGTGGAATTTATCTTCATAAAAATTCTTCACTGCTTAGATATTAATATCACCCAAACAATCAGTCAGGACTGAGACAGCTGTAGTATAATTAGGTGAAAGTGCTGGATAAATCTGTATTATCCATATAACACTACTAAATCATATTGAGAGATGAGAAATTCCAGATATCACATAAACCATTAGCAAACAATTTCTGAATTAAATCCCAAAGAGAAGTTCAAATATAAACATAAGAAATTTAAGTACAAGTAATGACAAATATGCATTTTCCTTCATTAAACATAAAGCTGTTCAGATGAAAATAGCAACAAGAAATTGAGGACAGTAAAGTCACTCAACAGATGATTTGACAAATTGAGCTATAGCTGTTCATAGCATCTGAAAATATTGTTTGTGAATTACAATCATAATAATTATTATACTGAAAGCTACTTGTGTATTTTATTTTCAGATGCACAGAAGGATAGTATGACATGACAGGAGAAGGCAGTAACACGAGAAATGAAGAAAATGGAAGATGACAGAGATAAATATTGAGTGAATAGGATGTTATCAATGCACATATAGAAAAAAAAAACTCAGGAATTTAAAACCTATTAAAAGAGGTGTATGTTTCTTTTGATAATTAAGCAACAGTGGTGGTATTTATCTGAAGTCCTGGAAGTTTACAAAAGAGAATAGTTACACTGAGTATCTTGGTGGCAGGTAAGTAATGATCTAAGACTACAAGTCACCACTTGAAATGGCAGCTCATAATATACATTGCTTCTGSGAATCTGGATTAGTTTTCATAGACTTACTCATCCGTATTATGAGCTTCGATATATTATGATCATCGGGGTGATTAATTTAGAAATAAATAGCTAGCTGCTAATGGAAGAGGCCAGAAATAATCTCAGAAATGCCAAGTGTTTGAAAAAGGATGAGACTAGTATATTTAATAAGTCAGCAGGACATTGCATCCACCAGTATACATATTTTTCTCTTTTGTATATTAATTTTAAATATTTTGATGGACTTCTGTTCTTTGGAAGCTTCAGCTAACACTCTGTTGGTCCATAATCTCATTAAAAATCTTTGCTATCCTCTAATGAAAACAGGTAAAAAAAAGTTTAGTTTTTCATTGTAGTAGAAAGTTTTTATGCTGTCATACTAATAGATTACTTATTAGTTAACATATTCCTGATACAAAATTTAAAGAAGTCCAGTGGGAGCCTAATCATTAACCCTGATGAGCTATGAGTCCAGACTAAAAAACAAAGGCAGAATTATTTCTCACATAGCATAAGATACAGCAAAGCATATAAAAATACATTATATGATATTTCATATTTATATAAAATGCAGTAAAATAAGTTAACAAGTCTCCAAGCAATAAGTGAGAGAAATTTATATTCTGGAGAAATTAATATTCTACTTTTGTCTCATAACAAAGGAATAAGGATATTAAAAAATCATCCAAAGGGAACTGAGAGTCTGTAATTATCAAAGAAGCAGTGGAAAGTCGTTGACAATCAGATTAGAAAGAAAACAAAAGTGCAAATTAAGACAAAAATGAAATGTCCTCCATAAGATTGATTTAGATTTTACCTGCTGTGAGATCTTTGGTCATCAATTGGGGGAAAAAAAAAAAAAAAAAAAAAAAAAAAAAAAGGTGTTTTGTCTCTGTCTGCAATATATTCTAGCCATGACATCTCTTCAGTTAAGGAAGTCTGCTTTAAAGATTTAATTTAGAAGACACAAATATGATGTGAAGAACAAGCAGCAGTGTATCTAGGGGCAAAAAAAGTTACAGTTATTACACAGTTGTGAAAATAATATAGAAAGAGAAAAAGAGTGTACTCCTATTTAAAAGACAGAAGATGAACTATGTTTTTTTTCTGAAARCTTTACATATTTTATGATTAATAATAAATAACAAAACGTACAAAAAAAGTCTTTTATTAAGTAAAAGAATATCAGCACTAATCCAAAGCAGGTGTTCTGATTTGGTAGATAAATCTTTTACAGAAACAGTAAATCCTAATCGAGAGTGCAATGGTGAAATGTAAATCAATAAAAAATTTTAAAGGAAAAAATGGAGGTGGGATGGTGAAAAAAATGGATTTGGGATTTTTTATTTGAATTCTTCAGTGAATTGCTCTGCAGCTGAATTAATATCAACACAAAATTTTGTATGAATTTCTGACAGAGTGAAGTTCTCTGATGAAGACATTTTCTGATGAGCACAAGAATTACATCAGAAATGATTCAAGCTTTCAAAACTGACTATTCTCTGATTATCATTTCTAAATAACAGTAAAATCCTTCAAAAATTAATCAGCAAGAAATATGAATGGGCATTTGTACTGTCATATTGGAAACACATCAGCTGGAACTTTATTTTGAAAAGAAATACCTATGCTCTTGGGTGCATATTCATAGAAAATAAATACTGTTGTTTCAGTGAAGATCTTAGCTCCATAATTTCGGGTCATTGCCTGTTTAGGAACATCAGAGTCACTCATAAAATGCCAGAGACCTAACCTGCTCTATTTTACCACAGCCTAGATAGGAAAAAGATGAGCGCAATCAAAGAGTCTATAAAAGTCCAAACAACCCTGTCTTCTCGCAGTGCCATGCTGAAGCTTTTAAGCCCCCTCCTAGGCTTCCCTCAGATGCTTCGTCAGCAAAACTGGAACCCAACACAGTACGTAACCCTTAAGTCAGCCTMGTCTCCATCTAGAGAAAAGGAAGTGTACAGACATAAAAGAACTAAAATAGTTGCCACACCTAAACAACACCTCCATCAAATACTTCTAGGTTTTCAAAATAGAAAGGAATTATCTAGCCCCTGCATTGCTTCCTTTTTTCTAGTTCCCAATGCCAGAAGGTAGGAACAGATCTCAGGTCCAGGTGCCATCTGTGCCATTTTACCCTCTAAGGCCTTGGAATAAAAGTAGACAAATAATATGCAAAATACAACTAGACTGAAAAGGAGGGGGGAAAAAAATATATATATATATATAATATATATATATTATATATACATATATATAGAGTATCTTAGCTGTCTCCAGATGAGATTTCTTTACCTTGATTTAACTTTCTACTACTACTTAGGCTACAAAAGCCTAATTTAGATTACTATGATGGAAAATTCAGATGCAGATTAGTAAATACTACTGCTGTATGAAGCTAATACTTATAGCATTATATATTGGCAAATTATCCATGTCAAAGGAACATTACAGCCTGGTAAAGAAAGTACTCAATAAACATTATTTGAGACTTCAGCTGGTTGGTCCTGCTCCTTCATACACACATATCATCATTAAAAAGATAGCCACATATATTTCCTTGAAGTCTAGGAGAAATTAAATAAAAATAAATTAACAAAAAGTTAAAGAATTCCTGCCTTTTGCAGAAAAGAGAGGACAGGGTGTAAATCACAGCACAGTTAATCTGATATTACTCATTGATATCTACAATAGATACTGGCAGGTGAAAGTAGATCCAAGATAGAGGAGACTACTGTTGTTTTAGCAGACCAATAGCCTTGACCATATAATAGTTTTGTGCTACACTGTAGGCTGGTGGAATTTATGCACATGCTAAATCTTTTGAGTCAGAGCTGATGTCCTTAACAAATGGCCTGCAATGCACTTTAAAATATAAGACGGAAATTAAGCCCTCAAATGTGAATGGTGTGAGAAAGAAGAGGCCTACTTCTCTGAGACAGAAAGAGACTACAAATCATGTAAAGAAAAGTGGGGAAGTAGACAGTCAGCTGTTTCCAAAGCCTCAGAAATGTAGAAAAGGCTCAATTTTGTTTGCCAGTGTCACAGAGCATTAAATGTGATCACTAAGAACAGAAAAGAAACTAAAAAAATTTTTTCTATTGCCCTCAGCTTACATGTTACTAGTTAAAACAGACATCATATCTTTTCCCTGTCTATCTTTTGTTTGGAATTCCTCTAGGTATGGACCAGACCAATTCAGACGCCAGAACTACTTCTGATAATGGGGATAACAGCAATATTTTGCACTTATGTGTTGATTTTCATCCATATACTTAAGCATTAGTAAAGAAAGATAAGCTGTTTTATCTCATTTTACTTCTGAAAGTAAAACTTACAGAAAATGCTGACTTGTATAGATCGCATCACAAATGAGGCATATTGGGGAAATGAGTTTTACATTGTCTACTGGTTATTGGTATGGCCATGCAGGCTTTCTGACACTGGAAAATTATACTGTACTAACATTTAGCCTTTATCTGTAATTGCTGATTGTGTTTAAACATCCAGAATGATGTCATTCTGATAAAACTACACCTCTCAAGACTAACTACAGTTTCTGTTCTTGGTATGAGCTAGGCTGCCATATTATTGTTGRATGTGCTCATATTATTGTTGGATATCCTAAGATTAAGTGAAGGCATGTTTTACATAGTGCTCATTGACGGACCTTATTCAACTTGTGTTGTGGTACAAAGTAATTTATCAGTGTTAATAAAATCTAAATAAGGTTAATGTGGTAAAGAAGACCTTAAACTAGCTCTTTATTGAAGAGCTGAGTTTCACTCACACTGTGGAAGGAAATAATTTCATAGTCAAAACATTTCTTGTATGCAAATGCCCATGAAGTACTAGGGTACATGCAATGCCCATGAAGTACTAGGGTACTTCAATGTTATTTTGTACTACACAGAGGAGTAGGTATTAAATACCAGATCAATATCAGAAGATAGTTAGCTTAGTACTCCTAGATCTACAGTCCTACCATTATCTCTAAAAAAAAAAAAAAAAACACATTAGCACATTGCAATGGGAAATCACAACTCCCACAGTCAAAGATTAAAATACTGCAGACACAAATAAATTACACAGTGTCAAATCCCACATGACAACGACCACAATAAATTCCTGTGGAACCAGATTTATTTTTTTATGTATTTGATCACTTGCAATGTTCCCACCCTACTTCACAATTAAACAATATAAAGTTCACACTGTTGAATGAATTCACTGTTCATAATAAAAATGGATAGTATATTGTATGTACAGTGATGCCTTTTTCATATGCACAATACACAAGCTGTATCGTACAATTACACACAACTGTACCATAAACACCATTAGTTCTTTGAAACAATCTCAGTAACTTAGAATCTTAGATTATTGCAATGACACTTTAGATGACCAAACTGATAAAAATGCTATTGTACCTCTCACAGCTTTGACTGAAGCTTTTTCATTGCTTCAAAGATCRAAGTGAATAAATTAGCTATGTCGAATAAAGTGCAACTTTCCCTGAGGAAACCATTTCTTCAAGAAAGTTACCATTTGCAAAATTCAAATAGTCTTAAACACATAGGAATTTCAAACCATAACGGTTTATAAAATCAATAAAAATCTGGCTTTYGAGACTAGTATATTTGAAGAGACTGCTATTTGAAAGCATGGAGCCTAATGGTGTGGCCAATAATAGCATATGAATATGGAGAAGGACTGATCTTTTCACAGTACTTAATATTTTTTTTATAAAATCATCTGTTTCCAATAATTGATAAAAAACTTTTCAAGCTTTCTCTAAAAAATTCTCTGCTCTGAAATAATTAGTCCCACAAAAAATAATTGAAATTTATGACTAATAGACTATAATATACTGAATTCTTTATAATGAATTTCCTGACTTTTGAGTCTCTTAGAATTACGTATTATTTCTGAATTACTATTACTGCCATCTAAAAATTATAAATAAAACCTAAATTACTCATTTTGGAAGGACAATGTAGCTAACAGAAAACTTCATTAACTCAGGTCTTGACTACATTTTTTTTCCTAATAGTAAGAAAATATTGTGTGCAATTTTGCCTTCCATTGTCTAAAAATCTCAGAGTTGAAGATAAGATTTTTAGAGTGAAATTACTTTGCAAGCTAATCTTGACTGCCTGTTTCTTAACAAGATCATATGAATAAACTARATAATAATTTCTCAGCATATTATCTTATTTCTAAGATTTTTCAGAAAGGAATCTTAATATGTGATCTACAACTAACTGCTCAAAGCAGTTAGATTTTTAATACCTCCAAGGATGGAGATTCCTAAGCTTCTCCAAGAAACTCTGGCCACGGGTGAAAAAGTTTTTCCTAACACCTAATCAAARTTTCCCATGCTGCCACTTGTGTCTATTGCTTCTTGTCCTACCACCGTGCACCTTCGAGAAAGTCTGGCTTCATCTTCTCCATACGCTCCTTGAAGTAGTGTAGTTAACAATAAGATCTCCCTTAGGTTTCTTCTTCTTAAGGGTGAGCAAACTGAGTTTCCTCAGCCTCTTCTCGTACAGCATGTGATCTAAATCCCTAATCATTTTAGTGGACCTCAGCTGGATTCATTTCTGTATGTCAATGTCTTTCTTGTAATGGGGAGCCCAAAACTGGACACAGGTTCAGATACATCTCGCAAATGCTGGGCTAAAAGGTAGAATCACTTCCCTCAGCTGGCTAGCTGCTCTCCTGCTAATAGAATATGTGGYTAGCTCACTTATTTGCAAGGGCATGCTGCTGGCTCATTTTCTGCTTCATTCTGAACCCCCAGGTGTTTCTTCTACAAACTTCTTTCTATCCAGCCAGTACCTAATGTTTTGTTGCATGGGGTCATTTCATCACAGAAGTAAGACTTTGCATTTACTTCTATTGACTTTTATGAGCTTTCTGCCAGTCCACTTCTCCAGCCTCTGAATAGCATTCTGCCCTGAAGTGTACTAATTTCTCCTCCCAATTTGGTATTGTCTACAAACCAGTTGAGCATGCAGTCTGTCCTATCATCAAGATTATTAGTAAAGACATTAAATATTGTTGGCCTCAGTAATGACCCATGAAGAATGCCACTGGTTACTAGCCACTCATTGGAATTTGTGTCTTTGATCACAACCTTTTGAGTCAGGCCAATTTTCCATCTTATCAGACACTTAGGCATTTCTTATCTCAGCAGGCTGGCTACAGGAACACTGTGAGAGACAGAATCAAAAGACTTGCAGCCAAGGTATACAACATTCTCTGCTCTCCTCTTGCTCACAGACACAATCATTTCATAACATAGGCCAACCAGCTTGGTCAGGCACAGTTTTCCTTGGTAAATCCATGACAACTCTTCCCAGTCATGTTTTCCTTGTCCTCTTGTCCCTTACATGCCCATAAATGGCTTATAGGAGTCTGGCTATGCTATTCCTTCCCAGATCTTCCTCCGTGACTTTCTTGAAGATGAGTGTGACATTTGATTTTTTCAGTCATGATAACCTTAACAATAATTTTATAATTCATTTTCATAATGTGAAATACATTTAATAATATAATTTAAGAATAACTGCATCAAACATTCTTTTTCTATCATTAGGGACCTTCTGATTTAAGTAGCTTTCTCTTTGCTGTCATCTTCACCTTCTTACAACTCATCACAGTTTATTCTACCTGCTGTGAAAGTAAGCACCAATATGATAGTTCAAAGGAAAAGTAATAAAATGACAATAGGGTAAATTATAACATAACCAGAAAGTCAACATATGCTGGTGAAATTAAATTGCAAATTTCTCCGCTCTTCTCTGACGAGTTTAGATTTTTTTTTCTTGGAATACTGTTAGTAAGCCACTGAAATATTGTTGTAATTCAATAAGCAGGAGCTGCTTCTGTTCAGTTTTTTTAGGTTATGTATTACGAGGTTATTTTTCAAGTTGCATACTCCTGAAAAGAAAGAGTTAATTGCCTCAAGGAACTATTTCTTTTGGCTGAATTTTTTGCAAGTTTTCTATAGTATTATTTGGAGTTCAGTAAAATGAAACTTACCATTAATATCCTAAACATGTAAGTGCAAAATGGTTTAGGCTGAGCTGGACAATGTTTGCAGGAATTCCTTGAAAAAATTTCTTTTTTTCCCCTAAATAAAAATAAAACATACTGAGTGTCTTTTTTTTTTTTTTTTTTTTTTTTTACTGTGATTCATAATCATATGCATCTGTTTCATTTTTTTCTAGAGAAACAGAAGACATGAGAAATGAATTTTAGGAAGGTCTAACCCATTAATTTCCATCAAACTATGCTGGACTTTATATTTTACTTTTTGAAAATCAAGAATATCAAAATACAATCCTGGAGATATCTCTGTAGAGAAGTGCCTTTAGTAGCTAATCAAACCAGATATCATTTAAGAAGAAACTAATGAAGCAAAGACACTTGCTATTATTACTTTAACAGTTATCCCAAATTTACTTAGTTTAACAGAGTTATGAATATCATTACAAAATGTTAAAAGCAACATATTGCTTCATAAATGTCAAAGCTCATCTTGAAGTGAAGGAGAAAGGAATAGGATTAGAGACATATAGAAGACAAATTTAAGGCCAGCATAGAATTCAGCCTGACTGTGATTCAGCTCAAGTGAAGGTGTAAGGGGTCAGTCCTCTATACTCATACGAAAAAAAAGGAATAATTTTTTTTATGGTTCTTCTGCAAACAGCAATCAAAGAAGCAGAGAGAAGACTTGATTGATTGCTGGATTGCCGGTACTTTAAAACACTAAGGTGAGAGTTGTAACTCCAGATCCTGTCCATTCAGTTCAAACACCGGATACTCTTATTACAATGATAGCACCTCTGAATCCTGAAACACACTTATGATGGGCAACATTACATTTATTAGCCATTGTGTTGCAGATTTGGTTTTCCTGTACTAGCGAAGAACTGTAGGGTTATCAGGAAGACATCCTTGCTTGTAGTGTCTACATTTATCTAGGCATCAACATGGATATTGCATTCCTAAAATGCTAGGAATAATACATATAGTTAATTTGATCATTAAACAAATACTTTATCACTTAGTCCTTTGACAAACAGAGTTGTTAGATCAATAATCAATAGCAGTGAGTATTGCTAACGTGCTCTGTGCTAAACCAGGCTTTCATTACAACCTTGTGTGTTACATAATATACAGTGAGAATATATTACAGTCAAAACCACTGGTGATTCATAGCTGTTGTTCTAACTATGACAATAGCCATTTATTTCAGATTGATGTCCTTTTCTCTATTATGTCTATTTGGGAGAGAATGGAAGTTCAGAAGCATTCAGAAGATTTTTTGTAGTAGAAAACATTATATATCCTTTGTAATAGTAAATGATATTCAGGAGAGCATGTTTTCCTCAAATGTTAATATTTTGTTGCTTATAGCCTTTGCTGACCAAACTGACTACAAGTGTAAGATGTTAATATTAAAAATTTAAATATGTAGCTTGACTATTTTAAATTGAAAATCATGGTTATCAATAACATGATGTATTGCATAAACTCATCTTTGTTGCAAATGTATCAATATATAATATATATATGTAATATATAAACATCAACCACAATAGAGTTCTCTTATTACTTTCACCATCACATTAAGATTACAGTATTCTAATTTTTTCCTAATCTTTATATAAGTATCTTTATAAAAGTTTTATCAAAAGGTGCACTTACCTTTTAATTGATGCATTTGTGGCATTAATAACTCAGACGACTTCCTTTTATACAGAGCTAGAGAGTCAACTGCTGATAGGGAAGCTTTATACTGGGAAGATGGATAATATGCATACATATATACATACATACACATATACATATACATATATATATATATATATATACACACACACATACACATACGTATTTTTCTCCTGTACCCTTTTTCCCTGAGAAGAGGCTATGATTCTTTTCTTTTCTGCACAAACTCTTAGTCTTTGAGATAGCTGGATCAGTGCAAAAGTAAATATTTCATAGATGAGGAAAAATACTCTGAATATATACTAATTCTGTAAGGAGGATCAGTGGATTTATGTAGACTGAACTTGAAATGTTTAAGTCAAACTTTGCTGTCAAAAGAGTAAACTTTTGCACTGTGACCTGTCTCTTTTATGTGACCATCTTCTACTTTGAAGTATTTGCCCGACGTTAACACTGCTCACAGCTGTAGCTAGTTAGGTGAGTGTTTCATAGGGAAAATCAGAAATGCATACATTTCTAAGGATACTTTCCATTTGTTGGCCTAGTTACATGCCAAAGAGAGAAGATACATGGAAATATGCATCTGTGTGAACATTTTGTATAGACAGCATGCAGTTTTCCCGATTAAAAATTGACTACAAGATTTAGCATTCTATGGGAGAATTTCACAAAAAACAAGATCAATTTAGTTTGGCAAGAAATGTTTTTCACAAAGAAATTTTGATTAACACTTTAGCATTTCAGCTTTTTCTTGTTCATCTTAAGCAGTTACATTCTCCATCAAGCTTTATATTATTGTGCCTAGGATTGATGCTCAGATGGCAAGCGTCCACTTCCTCATGATATAACCCCCTACCACCTTACATTTTTTATGGTATTCATTTTCTTTTAGTTCTTTGTAACTTCTTCAGTGCTCAAAAGACTTATTGAAAATTAGCTTTTCTGATGAGTTTGCCTTGTCTAATTCTTTCAAAAATATGATAAAAAAACAAGTCCTACTTCAAGTGTTTGCCTTTAGAACTATTAAATATTCTCAGATTATAGTTGAAATGAAATATCTTTCTTCATTGTGTTATATCAATACATCATCTGATTTCTTTAAATAAAGTATTTTTTTGAACAATTCTGACTTTGATACATAATTATTCATGATATTAGRATTTCCATCTAGTAGCATAGTAATAGCATCTTTGAGATTCCTGTTGCTGCTACTGTATATAATTTGTCAACATTTTTTACTATTTTTTATCTCTAGGAATTTCTGTGTGCATGGTTGTGGTCCAGTACCACTTTTATCGATTTTCATATTACTAACTTCACTATGATGAAGTTGGAGGTTAATGGAATTTTATTGTATAGTATTGCTACATGCAAAACCAAAGTCTGTTCCCCGCTGTGATATCCTAACTGCTAGTCAATACAGCAATATGCATCTGTTTGCATAAACTCCCSTTCCTTTCCATCTGGGTAATAACAGTAGAAGAACAGCTTGGTTTTCAGGTACTTAAACAATTGTACTGTTTTGAGGCAACCACTGATTTTCAGTGCTATGGTAAGTCTATCACATAATTAGAAAAAACAACTTTTCATTATTATTATTATTATAAATCAGTGTCAACTGACTCTCCACTGCCAATGGGTGATATTTCACTATTAATCAATCATCTACTCTGCTAGAAGAAGCTATTCTCTTTTTTATGCATGCTGACTGAAGCCTCAAAAGTTTAATACTTTTGGAAGATGATTGTTGCTAGTTGTCAATTTTGTCTGAAAAGAACTGTAGTACTCAGCAGAGAGTTTAGAAATGTTGGTAAAATAAAAAGTAATTTACATTTAGACTAGTAATAAAACATTTTTCTGTAATAAAGTTCATCAGCTTTGGAAGCTACTGAAGTGAGAAGCACCTGGAAGCACTAATCCATTGTAGACTGGCTATTGGATGGCTTTGTGATACAGCTGTGAAAAGGAGAATGCAGTATAACATGAAAGATTTTTCAAGGGAATTAGGTAAACATGAGAAGCATTGCACAATGGCCTTTAGGAGACCTTACCTTGGAATTCCATATAAAATTCTCTTCCATGTTCATATTACAAAATTGTCTATGTTCAAAAAAAGACACTTTACACAGGAATAGATGCATAAAAGAGCTATTAATACGAACAACAAAATAACACACCTGTTTAACATAAATCTATATACCCATATCTATATGTACACACACATACATATATATTTGGTAGACTGGCAAAAAGAAAAGGTGGGTCTGGACTATTCCTGATGCACATATTGACTTAAACACAAAACAGGTAGAAAAAATATTTAAAGAAAAGGCTAATGAAGCCATTTAAAAAGAAGGATTATGTCTGGATGAAATCTAGTTCTGGGATAGATCCTTATTCAGAGTAATGATGACAGGTAAATGGATCTTGAAGAAAAAAAAAGGATCTTGATAAGTAGCGATAAAGGGATTGTCTTATCTGAGGACTGTGCTAGCTGAAGACTGGATTAAATAGGCAGAGGGTTTGTTTCAGTTCTACAGTCATCCCATGTACATGAAATTCCCTCACTTTACTGCATGTCCATATCCATCTGGATCCAAGTAACAAGAATGTTCCACCAGGTGATGCTCAGCAAACGCATTGTCCCATAAGAAATACTGCAACACTGTTGCAGACTGTGAACTTACATGTGATAGCAGTAAGTTTTGCAATAATAAATAAAAAAACTTGAGCTGAATAAACTGCAGCAATTCAAAGAAGGCAAAAATACCTATGGCTAGAGGAAATCTGATAAATTATTAGCATTTATGTTGAAACATCTGAAAATAAAATGGCATTTTAATGCCTACATATCAGTGCTTCAGTTAAGCTAAAATTACCTTCTATTCAAACAGAGAATGAATATATACATTAATTTAAATTAAAACAGTTCAACTGATTGAGTATTTTTTTTTTTTGGCAATTATGAATACTTCTTCTAATGGGATTGACTTTTTATGCACAGATAAAGGAGAAAAAAGAAACCTGAAAGAGAAAAAATGTTTATAAAACTTAGAAAAAATTCCTGGTGATTTTTTACCAAAAGCTGTTGGTGAACATTTCAGCCATGTCACCTAAAATACATTAATTTTAGTAAAACTGTGTGTGACAGAGATTAACAAAAATGTACTTAGTAATAGAAAATCCATGAAAAGGATGCTTTGTTAAAATTAGGAAATCCTTTTTCATTAAGTGCTCAACTGACAGAACATTAATTGTTATATTGGTGAGAAAAGCAAGTTTACTTGCTGATCATGGCTAAAAGTGAATCTTTTGCAATGGCCATATTTTATGTTTTATTATTTATAATGTGTAGCGGTCAAAAGATTTGTGGTCTTGTGTGGCTATATTAAGATTTTAGAACAGCCTTCTAACAAACAGACTGAATAAAACAGACTAAAAGTGGAACACATGGTAATGCATAAGCTTGCTCTCCACACATATATATATATATATATATATATATATATATATATATATGTTTGTTTTTGTGGTATTTACTAGTAGTATATTGATATGCAGGAACAGGATACATTGCATTTGGTGAAATAAATAAATAGAGTAACGGTCAATTATCTCATACAGATTTCTTATATATATAAATCAAAATAAGTGTAAGCTATATAATTGGGTCTGTTTAAACTTGTAGTTGTCAATGCTTATTYGTTTTCCAAATTCAACTCATATGTGCATTTTTCCCCTTTTGTTCAACACTGAAAACAAACAATAGCAACAAAAACCACACAGATGGAGCCATGAGAGTTTAAAACTAGTCAGTAAAACTTTTCCAGATAAAGGAGTCCATGTCTTTCATAGATGGATGAAACTGGCCATCTGGCAAATAGAATAAATGTTCTGTGAAGTTCATTTTGATCAGTGTGTAGGGAAAATGTATTTAGAATCTTTTAAAATTGTGCAATAAAGAGAAATTAAGGATATAATGATTTACTGCAGGCAGTATTAGAAAGAACTATTGTAATTTTGAAGGTGCAACATGAATAGTATGCCCACTATTGCTTTCAATATGGAAGAAAAGAATAGGCAAATTAAACAATGATCATGGCCAGCTCTCTATTGAGCACATCTGTCAGTGAGATCACAATGATATATTCATGTTATGATTTAAAAATCTAGAAAATAGCATGTATTTTCATCTTAATTATTCTGAAGAATTAGTTTTATTATACTTTTACTTAAGATCTAGACATTTTTCACACCTCTTAAATAATAAATAATTATTGATTATATGATTTTATTTATGCTACAAAAAAGATAAATAGCAAGTGGTAATTTATCTAAATAAACAATTGATGTTACTACTTCATAGCAATTCTAATTAAAATTTCATAACAATTGCCAAAGAAGTTTTTTGGCAACCAGAAGCATTCAGAAATAAGTGTTCTAATCTCATTTTTAAATAGTCACTTACAAATTTTTCTGTGAAAATTCAAGATAAATAGGATATTTGAAGTTGTTCTTAACTATAAAATTAGTTCAAATATCTAGAAAACAAAATAATTACTTAGTGAGAATGCACTGACAGATTTTTTTTCAATACTAGTTGCAGAATACAATACTATATTTGGCTTCAGAATTTGTAGCTGTCAGGTAATTTTCAACATATGCCCACTAGCAACAAACTGTGCTTTAGGTTTCTCCAAGAAGTTTTAGAAGAGGTGCATTAATGTTTCTGACACCAAGAAACCAATACTGCAGTACTTATTTCAAACGACTTTGCAAATTTTAGCTGTGATCAGCTTTTCTGAATATAGAGATACCCTTGTCCCTTCTTCTGAGTTCAAGTGAACTACAGAACATTTGTTTTCTTTTGAACTATGGATTTCGACATATAGTTTGAAATCAGGGACTCATTAACTGCTGATTTTTTGCCCTTACTTCATCTAAGAATAGAATAGAATAGAATATCTGGCTTTATATCAAGTCTCATACCAAATTATCATATAGATTCTAAAACACAAGTTTATGACTTACAAGATTTAATTTAAAATGTATTATTAGTGACTTCCTCTTGCATACTGAGTATCAAAATAATCAATTACAAAGAGGTTGTGGTTATTCTTTATCATTCTAGACTTCAAAATTTAGATCATTTTTGTACTGCAGCTTTCTGAAAATACCTAGCAGAAGGTCATTTTGTGGCATTACAGGCAGCACATACTCATTTTCTGATTTTCTAAATTGCCTATGGAAAAGAGTAATCACAGTAGTACACCTGACATTTCAATGAAATTACTGTATGCACTGATCATGTCTAGTTCACCTATGCACAAATGACATAGGTATGTGAATTGTTGACTATTAAAAATATAAGCATACAAAGGGAAAAAGTAAACAAAGATTTTTACGCAAGGAAAATGTCCTAATTTGTCGAATGACCTAAAAGTAAAAAAAAGAAAAAAAAATACAAAATATATCAATAAATTACTGTGCTGTAAAGATACTTAATAGACTGATGATAGATGTATGCCACATATTTCTTAAATATTTCTTCATGTAAAATAAATTGTAGAGCCAAATTCAAGCCTTATTTAATTCACTTAAAATTAACACAGTAGTAATAAGGCAGTTAGCATTTGCAGTCTCAGGGTGGCAAGGATGTAAGTAGTTAAAGATCCTATAAACATATGTCCTCTAGGCAAATGCTAGATACAGAAAACGCATCTTCTTTTTCACTTAGTTATTCAAGCTAGCTCTCTCAAGTACCACTCTACTGGCAAGTTATAATAATACAGAAAGAATAGAAACTGATGCTGATAGAAAAAAATACAAGGTAAAACGTATTTGGCTTATTTTTTAAATGTTTCATCTCTCAAAGTCAGCTCTTCCTTTATATCTTGTATGTTATCATTTTCTGATATGCATTTATAGCAAATATTAGGGAATACAAGCAATAATACAAATACTGCAGTGACCATCTCATACTTTTAGTAAAAAATAATGCATATTTTTCTCCATTCCAGTTACCCTCAGCATGATAGATATGCAGTTGTACACTAGTGACTTACAGTGAACAGAAAATGCTAGACACAAAACCCATTCCCTGATCCAAACAGGTAGCAATATCTAAGCTTGAGTAGATTCATTACCTGAACTCATATGCTGTGACTTGTCCTATTATTGCTTTTGAGCTACGCAGAATGTTTACTTGTAGAAGGCAGAGAATAACAACGCCTACTGATTGTTCAATTTAATGTCAGAGGAAGTAAAGGAAGCACAGGTGGAGAGCTGAAAAATGCTAACTGAAGGATGATTCCAGGTGCAGAAATCAGCTTGAAAGAAGGCTAGAAGCTAGGAGCAGACAAACAAAATACAAGTTATATTAAGGTGAAAAGAAAGACGGCTATGAGCACAATTGGGAGGTGAAGGAAGAGGTACAGGAGCAGAACAAAATAATGGAAGATGAATTTGAGCATCACCCGGTTTCTGAAGCTGATTCCTCTGATGACGTCAGTCCACGTTTTGTTATAAAACCTGGCAGGAGGAGGATAGAGTTTTCTTTGTACTAACTCTAACCTTGACAATTTTATGCATGGTTCRTAACATCTGCTTCAATGAATAGCAGCTGGCTAATAACTTGCCAAAATATCAGCTGAATTAGAAAGCTGTGAATCATTGAACTCTACCAATTGCATGCTCAAAAGATTCCATGAAATCAAAGCTCCATGTG
This sequence comes from Rhea americana, assembly GCF_003343005.1. Classification (NCBI taxonomy): domain Eukaryota; kingdom Metazoa; phylum Chordata; class Aves; order Rheiformes; family Rheidae; genus Rhea; species Rhea americana. The sequence goes on from NW_028186422.1 coordinate 930,334, forward strand.
CACAAGTACAGGGTAGTGAGAGAGCATTTGTAGCAACAGTGTCCTGCAGAAGTGAAATGCTGTTAGTACATTCTGCAATCTCTGCCATAATTTTCACTGGTAAAAATGGTAAAGTGATAATTGTGGGCCCTGTGTTTGGGATTAATTTATGGTGAGTGAGTTTGGGTGAACTTCTTGGATAACTTCATTGCCTATATTTAATAGATTGATCATATGAATTATGATTTGTTGTAAAGGTGCCCAGTAGTTCGGATAGATATCATTTAGTAATTCATGAAATTAAACATAAATAATAATTCATATATATGTGTGACCTTCCTTGGAATCTTTCAGGACTTAATCCTTTGGGATAGGTATTAGGAAGCATTTGTGAAATACTAAACAACCACTCTTCCAATTGGTTTGGTTTACAATATAGAGATCTTGTGGAAGTCCTCTGAAACTTTCACATTCACACMTCTGTTAAGCATTTTATTGCATAGGGATCTTTGGATTAAGCAGATACTGTGTAAAATTTTTAAGGCTATAATTGWTGACTAAATGTTTGATATAAATATAAGTATCCACATGAGATACAGGAACCTCACTTAGAGATTTTCCTTTTAGGTACCACAGTGTCTAATAAAATAGATACTTGGCTCCAAGAGGGTAATTCAGAACACAGAACTTATACCTATGCTTCTTACATGACATATGGGAAGGATTAAGTGATGACGAGTGATTAATCACTATAAAGAGTGATTCAGAAAGATTACACGCTGAGCATACACCTAGAGTAATCTATCTTAAGCAGGTCTTAATGCTCTTAAGCCACAAGAGCTGCAGGAGGAGCTGCTGACACAACAATYTGCAAATAGTCCAGAAATTTAACTGACCCAGAGAGCAGAAAGCCAACAGTGAACTCCAGCCTTATCCCTTAAAGGCTGAAAAGCCTTGCTTCTCAGATGAGTGCTATACTTACTGAATGTAGAATATTTGGAGAAGCCACCAGTCTTGAGAAGAGGTACAGAATAACTCTTCAGCCAAACATGTGATTATTATTAATCCAAATAAAACAAATGAAAAGGAGACTAATCGTGGTTAATGGGACATTAAACTACACTCTGAAATGGGCACATATTTTCTGTATTGTTTTTACTTTCAAGCAAAGCCTGCGTGAGGCATGAAGCACTCTGAACTAAAGAGGGAACTGAAGTCAAGCCATCTTCTTTTTTATGTATGTTTTAGTCAAAAGATGGTTATGCGATAAGTGGATACTAGCACATCACCTTTGGAGCTAAAACTGAGTATAAATGCTGTGCTCATCTATATTTTAAAAATGATTGAGTCTTAATCAAGGGGGCTTCTTCAGAGTCTTTGCCTGAAAGCTCTGGACTTCATCTGTTCCACTCTGTTTATACTCAGGAAAAAACAAACCAACAAACAAAAAAACTATAAAGCACGGATGACCTTTTAATAACTTTATATTCTTATCACATCTTTGGAGAAGGAGGACAGAAGGTGACTGCAATCCATGTGATAACTGCTAATCGGTTTTAGATATGGAGAAAGTTGGAGAGACTGGCCTGGTATTTTACATGATTGATGAGGACGTTGGTGATTTATGAAGATGATCTAAGTTAAAAAAGCAGCAACTAGTTAAATAATAGCCCTTCAATGGGATCACATCCACAGTGGTCCAACACTTTGCTGAAGGCGGAGCCTGTGGTGGGACCCCTACACATACCAGCCAGGCTGCCAGTCAGGACTTGCACATGTTGACCACTCACAGTGAGTCATGCTCCTCTGAATTTAYGGTGTTGGTCACAACCGGAAAGGCTGGGGCCTTGACAGACAGTATGTGTTTGTATTACAAAACAGAAATTTTAAGATAAAAATCAGTTTCCATCCAATAGACCCTTCTTGTATAGTAAATAAATCTTCAATTCTATGTCAGAGTGGCATGGTCTATTCTCTCACTCATCCTACCCTAGCTTTCCCCATGACAATAAGGCCACAACTGCATGAACTGTTTCATCCAGTCTGAGAGCACCACACCAGTGTGTCATCTGGCTCTGGCAAAATGAACATTACTTTCTAAAGTACTTATTGAAAATACGAATGAACACATTAATATTAATTTGTTAGGCATAGATAGGTAATGTCCTGTGAATACAGAGGACTGTACAATGTCTGCATGCACATATGTGCAGAAGAGTGGCTTTTTTCCAATCATATACTAATCTTCATGCATTATAAACATAGTACTATATTTATCTTATTTTTCTTTTTCAGATCAGTGCTGCATGCACAAGAACAATTACTGAGATATTCCAAATTTTATTAAAATTAAAATCCAGCCATGTGAAAAATACTGTGTTTAACAAATTGCAAAATGTCTTAAGTTAGAGACTAGATAGAGGTTTCCTATACCAATTTAGCAGAACATATTCTTGCAAGGTGAGAATGACCTTTTCTTGACTGAACAACTTCTTATGGTTATTCTTCTGCCCATGGGAAAGAGGAATGCTTTTTCTGAGGCAGCTGTTGAACTTCATAGAATAGTAAATTATTCTAACCATTCTATTTGCCAAAGTCCTATTTTTTTTAGCATTTTTTCTTTTTTATTTTCATTTATAAAAAGATTTATTATATGAACTGACTGTACTTGCAAAATCTCCTATTTAGCAACCTCATAAAATGAAGCTTCTGTCACAGAATAGCTGGTAGTAACGCAAGCATCCCATCTCACTATAACTATGTGCCTAAGTCAGATCATGGAACGAGAAAGGGTTATTTAAATTCTGTCCTTGTTCACTTCTTGGCTGCTTTGTTAATGCTGTTAACAATTTGCAAACTCTGATAAGTCTGGAATGGAAATGAGCTAATACTGCAAATAATTTTTACACAGACAGCCCCTATAAGAGAGCTTTTAATGGCTGTTGGTGGGATAGACTAGAATTATTATCCTGGAGACAATAATTTTCTTTAAATATTAACAAGCTTTTGAATCATTTGTTCTCTGAAACAAAAATCACCAAATCCATCTTTAGAGAAACAACTGGAAGAGATATAGGGCTAAGATATAAATAAATAAATAAATAAGAATTTGGGCAGAATCAAAGCCCCCAATAGCATATTCATGATTCAGTCCTTTCTTTCTGTCCTTTCTCTTTCCCTTTCCATGTAACCTTACCTGTGCTTCTACTACTCGGCTATCATTTAATTTAATACAAATTCAACTACCTTTGCTAATGAACCCTGTAAAAATTTTCTAAGGTACTACTATGCCGCAGAAATCCAGAGCCGTTGTGTTTATGCAATACYGTGACTATCTACTGTCTATATGAGGCCCAATCAGAGAACAAACTCCTAAACCCTCTGAGAGTCCCCTGTCAAAAGCATGATCTGAATGCTCTTGTCCTAATTCTCTCCGATAGGATCAGGTTCCTTTCCAAATAAAGCTGAAATCACTTCTATAAGAATGGTGGTGATGCTATTAATCCCAAGTATATCATCTGAGTGGCTAGGGAATCCTCCCAGAAGTTTGCAGAGATGGACTAAACTCTGTCCYCAGTCTGAGAAGGGTTAAAAAGTGTTTAGAACATTAAAATTCCAGATAGAATCTTTTGAAAGAGAGCTCAATTTTCCATTCCTATCAGGACCAGCGAGATATGCTAAATTTGTATTATTTTTCGTTATTATTGTAATTTCTTTATTACTGTAATGCTTATTTTCATTTTGTTCTTTTCCTGCCTCTATTCTATCACATTCCTGAAGGAGAAAAAAAATTGTTGAAATCTTGAAATGGTGGATGCCTCATTTTTTAAAGTATGTCTCTAATTTTAGATTGACAATGGGAATTTCAAAGGAAACTAAATTTTTTAAGCTCACAAGGTTCAGTGACTTCCAGTGAGATTTTTGCTTTGTCCCTTAGGTACTTTCAAGAATCCTGCCTCTGATCCTAATTTAAACACATATATTAAAGTGGTAGGTTTTTAGAAGTAGTGAGCAACAAGTTTCTACCGACTTGGAAACTCATTATCTCCAAAAGTAAGGCCATTTTCATCAAAGGGTTGGAATCTCAGCACTCAAATTTAAAGAGTTTGAAATGCTTAAAGTCAACTCTTGTATTCAGAAAAAAAAAAAAAGAATAAATACAAATTTAAAAGCAAATCTTAAAAGCCTTCCATAATATAATGTGTAATGAGCTCCTTGTGGAAATGCAAGGTAGCAGACAAGGGGGAACAAAATAAGCAGACACATGCATCTTATAAAGGAAAACATAAAAAGAAAACAACCTTGGAGTTATTCTGTCAGGGCTATTCCAGTCTATGCCTAAAAGTTGGTTCTGTTGATATGTTATGAATAACTGGAATGAAGCAGAAGTGCGAATGACCCATCAAGCCATTTTATCCTGACTTCCTTGGGAACTGAGACTTATGTCAGAGTGTATCTCTGTATTTCAGCATGTTCAAGTAGATTTCAATTCATTAATCAAATTCAATCTTATTTTGATGGCAAATTATCAAGCTCCTAAGTTTCATGACAACATGCAATCTGACAAAGGAATATGACTCTATTATTCCTCCCATTTATGCAAAAATGCCTCATTCAAGGAATAAGGAAAAGACATCACACTAGAATAGTTTAAATCCATACTTTATTACATACAGAATTCATACATTAGTACATACAAAAGACAGATACAGTTACAGAAAAGTGTATTCTGTGAATCACAAATGAGGGGCTTTACGCTCACATACAATTCAGTGGAAAAGCCATTCAATTAAATCCATTAGAAGCAAGACTTCAGTTAATAAAGCTTGCCATAGACATCTCACCCTACCTGAGACTCACCCATGAGACTAAGAGCAGCATTTTTGTTCCATTTAGGGAACAAAGATTTCTTAAAACTAACAGATGGAAACGCTCACAGTAGCACAGTCAAAAAATAACTGATACTGCCTCTGCTAAAGAAGGTCCTACGCAGAGATGCCAGGTTGCACAGAAGTTTTAGAGAGGTGCCAAGGCAACCAAGGCAAAAATTGTTGCCTTTACTGCCTATAAATTAGTAATTACAGGACTTAATGGTATGAGGTTCTCTCCAACCAAGCCAGTGACAAAGGATTTTCTGACTAAGTCATATTATCTACTTTTTCTAGTTAGCTGAGGCTCTCTAACTTCACAGTGGCCAAAATAAATGGCCAAATAAACTGTTAGAAATAGCTGAAATTAATGAGCTTCAGGACATAGGTAGTCTAGCCCCACAGATGTAAGTCTGCTCCAGTGCTCTGTCTCCAGTCCAGCCATGGTGAAGCACACAGGAGGCACAAACATACCCGTGCACGCACAGTACTGACGTGGCTGGCCACACAGATCGAGACACTGAGAGCAATGCTTTTACTAGTACCCACGTAAATACAAACAGCAAATCTGAGAAATAGAGATGGTGTGGTCCTCCTCGTCCTTACTGGCTGAAGAAGATTGAGATCACTAGTGTTCATAAACATAGACACAGACAGACACAGACACACACACACTGTGGACCTCTCTAGCACTTGGTTTCAAACCTCTATCCAGCTGCTGGCTCTTGGGCCTCTACAGCTCGTGGCACCTCACTCCAGCAGCTGCTGCTGAGCCCTCTTACCCTGCACATCCACTAGGCTGCCTTCAGACCTGTTTGTGTTCAGATGTAGACTCAGAATAGGGAGTGCACCCACACAGAAAACACTCAAAAGTAGGATTTATTAAGAAAGTATAAATTGCAGTGACCGAGCACAAAGCATATTGACCAGCAACCTGTTTACATGCAGCCAGTCTCTTTCACTTTCTTCTTCCTCTATTTTCCTATGTTTCTCCCTAATCCACCTTGATTTCACCCTGCTGCCTTTAGTCTTCTCCCCCCTAAATATAAGCCCTGTACATTCTCACCGTCTTATGATCCTTGACAGGTCTTTTAGTTTAATTTGCTTTTGCCACATTTAATCCTAGCAAACTGGAGCCACCATAGGGTTATCTACATTCACCTAAAGTCATGATCAAAAACAACCTAACATAGTTTATATTACTCACTATGAAGAAAAACTGCAGAAAAACAGAACCTCTGCTATAGATTCCACAATAGCCATGAGTGGATGTCTTCAAAAACTGAGTAGCTGACATGCAGATGGTATCTTTTATTTGCATTTCAAAGATGACATTAAAAGGCAGGTAAGAATGCACTTAACTTTCTCTTAATATCATTTTCCATTTAAGCAATTGATGCATGTCTTACAAATAAAATTTGATTGTTCTTCTTCCCATTTACAATTTGAGCAACCACAAGCAGGAGGAAAGATAATCCAATTAGAAAAGTTTTGAATTAAAATGTTGTCCAGACAATGACAGCCTTTATGTAAACTTAATATAAAGCATTATTTGCTAATAGCATGTTTTCTTAGGTATAATTTGTCCAAAAGCAACAGGATCAGCACTCCAGTTATACATTTATATTTGAAAGAACATTTTATGACTGCCTATCAGATCATAAAATATACTCATCATAAAAATCACATAATATTTTTATGACCCAGTTCTATTGTGAAATGACCAGATTTTTAAATACATCTATCTATCCTTTTCTGTCACATTAAAGAGCACACAACAATAGCGACAAAAAGTGACAATTGAAATAGGTTCTTAAAAACATAAAGTATGTGTCTGGCCTAACAATGAAGAACATACCTACTGCCTTCCAGAAGTTTAGTGTGAACTGTGGGACAGCTTTCACCTTCTTATCACTTCATCCACTGGCAGTCCATGGATGCAAAAGAACTGACACAGTGCAGTTTTTCAAGGTGGAGAAGAATTGTTTTCTAAGGTTATGTAAACTCATGAAGAACTGCAGCGCTATGCTCCACAGCAATCACACCCACAGTGCTGTGCCCTGCTGTGCAGGGCAGGATAGACTGACAAAATAGCAAAGATGCAGCTGCCAGCTCTGACAGTRGAAGGATGAAGCCTCCAGAAAGCCCACTCTCATGTGAGCTGAGGCTTTCCTTGCTGCTTCAAGTCTCTATGTACTGAGGTATATTCAAGTGTTTGCTGTTTCTTCAGTGCTCTGCAATAATAATATCAAAATTCTCAATGTGTACATAACCTTCCCTTAAAACATTGAGGAATACTTTATATTACAACTTTGTAACCATCCATAACATTCTGTAGGAGTTGATCTACTAAAAGATATGCTTAATTTTCCATTATATAAACCCAATGTCATACATTTAAAAAAATATTTTAATCAATAAAACATACTGTCTGTAAAACGAGCAATGCTCTGTAGAAAGGATTTCTGAAAAGCAGCAATTAGAAAAACTAGCAATATTGCTCCTTTCCTTCTTTTAAGTATTGATGTATTCAAATTACAACACTCTCTAAATAATAATAATTCTTCCAAGAGGAGACTTTGAAGAAAGTAGAGAGCATTTCAAAATCTTCTAACAAACTAAAACAAACACTTGATATATATTATTCTTTAAATCAATTACTTTATCTGAAAGACTACCTAACAAAATGGTTATCAATATTTCACAAATTTTAAAAATGAAGATTTAAGAAAAGCATAGCTTCCCAGAGATCACTCAGAAAGCTAGAGAGGAATGAGAACCTAGCTCTCCTGTGTGCTAGTGTCACAGACTGCCTAGTCATTGCACTGCTACTGACATGCATATGAAAAACAAAACACAAAAATGTGCTTGTGGCACCTAGATATATGTTTTCTAATGAAAAATAATATTTTAACAGCGAATTTCATAAAAAGGGAATATCTTGGAATGAAATAGGCACAATTATTTTCTTGCAAAAAGAGAAKCTATTTTAGGCATTTTTAACACCTTTAACTACAGAGTATCTCAGTGCTTATTTATTTGCCATGTGCTCAGAAAGCAGAGCAATGTTATTCCCGATTTAGAGATAAAGAACGATGACAAATGAAGATCAAGTGCTTCATTTAACCTAATACAAAACAGATTAATCTTACTATTGTAATAACTTGTAGTTATTGTATTTTCAGTTGTAATCTAAGCAAAGTGAAAATATGCTGTAATGTCACCTAATCCTGTTCAGAACAATTTCATGTTTTAAAACGATATCTGTTAAAGCAGGAGTGATTCAAGATTGGGCACCRTAAATCCATTTTCTTCAAAAGTCTGATCAGTCTTAAGAGCTGGCARTAAGTTGTATGTAATTCGTCTGTATACATGTTTGTATCACTTATATTTTTAACAGTATAGACTAATACAGTATGAAAAACAAATGTAAGTACGTTTTATTAACTATGATAATGAAAGACATGTTTCTCATCAAAAGTACTGATAACCCTAGGCATGGAAGGAAAGAGCTTCTTACTAACTCATAAGGTATTGGTGATAATTCCTAATGAAACAAAATTTCATATATATAGCCATGGTTTTAGTTAAGAGTGTGGAAACCTCTTCGAATGCTGAAAAAATGCAGTAAGAAACCACAAATATTTGTCTTTCAGCTGTCCAATCCGCTAACAAGATCCTAGGCATGACACGGAATAAAACTGATCAAACGCAGTGTAAATTATATGTTAAATACTGCACATAGTGGTCTGAAATGACCARTCAATAGCATTTTTTTCTTGGTAGACTACATGCTGTCTTTGCATACTTCTGCTACTGTACACATTTTTTTTTCCTAATGGCAGAGTCTAATCATTTATTAAAATGGATTTCTATGAATAACTTTGCCAAACTCCTTCATAAAGAGATTTTTTTTTCCACAGTTGTATTTTATCTCATCATCTTTACTGTGTTATGCTCTCAATATAAAATGYATGTCTTTGGATGAAAACAACTGGATGTCCTTAGCACATGTATGATTTTCCAAGTAAAATTCCATTGAGTTCATCTGATCAGAAAGGACTACTGTGACTGATCTTGAAACTATTATTAACATCATCTCTAAAGTATCAAATAAAAAATATCAAAAACCTTGTAGTATAGTGGATCTGTTTTTGCTTCATAGAAGCTGTGAAGAACAATTCTGGCCTTTGAGACGAAGGACTGACTGTAATGAGGATAGAAGATTAATAAGTAAYGCATATTGGTTATGGCAAAGCTTCCTCAGCCTCAGGTCTAAAAGTCAAAGGATTTTAGCCCGAGGACAGTAAAATCAGAATCAGCTTTTGAGGAGGGACTGGTTCTTACCATTCKTGCTGTGACTTCTTGACATCATCTTTTCATAATCCCTTTATCAGGTTTGCAACTTCTGATTTGATTAAGCTACTATTAAGATCCTTTTGAAGCATCCCATATTGACTTATTTATTACATATTATGGAGAATTTACCATGTTTTTTAGGTAAGTAGTTCTCTTCATATTGGTCATCTTTGTCATAAAAAAGTGTCTTATTCATGTTGCCAGATCTAGAATCTTGTTACTGCTGTAAATAAACATCTCTTAGAACTAACACTATGAAATACAAAATTGTTTATTGACATTGACTTCATTAAAACTTTACTGATGAAACAATAACAATATTTTTGATGGTTTCACTGAGATATTAGAGCAAGGCATAATATTTATAAATAAATCACTAAAAGCATATCACATCTGGAAGCAATAGTCTTTTCAATCTATGAATAAATTTTAATCTTTTGAGCCATATACTAAATAATTTATTATTTAGACTTACTCTAACTTGAAAGAATCCATTCACTCTGATGTTGTTTTCATAGCCATCTTTTTCTATCATACTATCTTTCCTATATTTCTATAATTAGAATTATTTTTCATCAGAAATGCTTTTTCTTAAGTATAAGGAGATATGATTTATTTTTRTATTTGAAGCCAGTGCAATCATACACAAGTAATCCTCAGTGCTCAGTTCTGCATTCTTTCTAGTAATCATATGTCTCTAGAATCACTGAAATACTTGTCAACTGTGCTATTAAACTGGGTCATATTATATTAACAACATCAAGGCTGATCCTCATATCCCTCAAAAATACTTTGTTAGAAATTCATATTGTGATTCTATATAATTGTAGCTTAAAAATATACACAAAATTCTGTTATCTTTTCTCCTGGAATGCCAAAGGGCTTTGCAATGATCCCTAAATCTTGAAACTGTTGTAATTTTTATGAAAAAGATGCAATAGATATGCCATAAAATGAATATAAAATACTTTTCCTCTCTATCACTGTTTCAGAGGAACTTATRGATTGAGAATTTAAAAGGAGTATAGTTATCATATTAAAATAATYTTACTCACAGGAAAGATCAAGATATACATTTCATCATTTATTCTGCATGMATAATTTAATTTCCCAGACTTGCATATTTTTTCATAACTTTTTAGTTTATCAATTTGTTTAAATAACTGTCTAAATATTAAATAACAAGCTATAGTTTCATTACTGTTTAAAAAATATAGTCTTTGCTTCAATAGCTTAAAACTTATTCTAAATTAACAGATATTAAAATATCTTTCCCAATTCACATTTTCCTAAAAATAAATACATTTTCTTTAGTATTTTAAAAAGTATRGTTCTTTTTTTTAAAAAAAAATTGTTTTGTTGTTTGTTCCCACCTAAGAAGGTATAGCAATGAAGAATTTAAGGGACATACCGAGGTTATAGTATTAGTGCTATAAATAGATTTAGACAGATGTTCACACTCAGGAAGTTAATTCACAAATGGCCTGATGTAATTCTCATTCAGATCAATAGCAGACTTTAATAGGCTTTGAGACTAGTCTCTTTAATCTCTCTACATTTCAGTTATGCTCCTATAAATGGAGGATATCTCCTTAACTAAAAGAAGTGATGTGAAGATGAATGTTTAAATATTTATAAAAAATCAGACAGTGCTCAGAGGTAGGTCATGAAAGCAGCCAACCAGTTCCAAACCTACATCTATTACTGAAAGTACTGCATGAGGTCCAGTTTGACTAAGTTTTGTGCCTCAGTTGGGGGAAAAGAACCACTCTTACAAGATCCTGAAAGACTATCCATGCACAAAGTCCTGCCACGGGGAGCAACAAGCCCAGGCATCAACAGAGGCTGCRGGTGACCGGCTGCAAAGCGGCCTGGCGGCATCAGGAAGGGTGCTGCCAGCAGGCCGAGGGGAGCSATCCTTCTGCTCTGCACGGCCCTGCTGAGGCTGCACCTGGGGCGCTGCCCCTGCTCCAGGCTCCCCGGGACAAGAGAGACATGGAGCTCCTGGAACACGCGTCCAGGAAGGGGCTACGAAAAGCCCATGCGTGAAGGGCCTGACGCATCTGTGCTCGGAGGAAAGGCTGAGAGAGCCGGGATTGTTTAACCTGGAGAAGGGGAGTGCAGGGGGGGAGGTGCTCTCCAAAGGTCCCTGCCAGCCTCACCCACTGTGTGACTCTGTGATTGTGAAACC
>NW_028186423.1:0-32620 GCF_003343005.1 Rhea americana
GTGTGTGTGTGTGTGTGTGTGTGTGATGTTAGCTGTAGAAGATACTCTAGAATGCGTTTTTTGTGTACGGTTAGCACTTATTAGGTAAAAGTAACCCAAAATTCTTACTCTGGTTCTATTGTCAAACATAATTATCTGCACATGGAATTTTACTGCTTGGATCTTGAACCAAAACCCAAACCTCCTGCTGTAGAGGTATGGTGATATGCCTGTACACTGCGAGTCAGGACCTTAAGTTGGTTTCTGTCCCCATTGTCAGCAGTTTGTGTTAGACAAAAATAAGCCTTAGCTATGTCACCCTACTTTTAACTGCTGGGGAACTAACATAGCTTACAGTAGCATTTAACATCTTATGCCCCAGCAGTAAATTACTGGGGAGCTGACTCCAGTTTTGTCTGTAGATCTTACTACTGCAGAAAATGAGAGAAGAATCAAGCCTATAGGTCAGATTATATGCTAAATGTGTAAGGTTAAAAGTTGGAAAGTTCTTTTAATGTGAAAGATAAGGGAATTATTTAAAAAAAGGGAAATTTTGTTCAGCCTCTTTTTCAGTGTATCCATGTAACTCTTCATTAACATATTAAATATCCATTTAAGCAAATACTTGTATGAAAGAGATGTCTTTGCTATATTTGAGTTCTCCAGAGATCCCAGACACCAAAGGAGAGTCATGAGGGAGAAGAGCAAGTTTCTTCTTAAAGAAAAGTCTTAGAGGTATTTTCACCTGAAAATTCATTTTGAAAAAATGCAGGCATCCTGTCTGATGTGGTTGTTGAACAGTATTGGAATAATTTCTCTTAACATTGCTTATCTGTAGCATTTCAGCTTCCAGGTTTCTACAGATAGATTGGCTGAAAGACTCTGGCCAGGGAAGTGTAGGAAATATGTGAAGATTGAGAACTCATTAAGAGAAATGATACTATAAAAGAAAAGACAGTGTAAGGTAAAATTATATAAGCTAATTGCATGTAAATGGAATCAAATAAATAAAACACTCAGTGCTGAAAAGGAAAATACAAGGTCATTGTTAGTATGAAGGAATTACAAGTCCTCTTCAACTTCTTGAAATAAGTTCAGAGTGTATGTAAATATTACAACTTTGATAGCTATAGTATTTATAGCTTTCTTTAAAAAAAATTAGAAAAATTTATTTCTTAAAAATCTTGATTCTTTTTATATCAGTTCATACATTCTGCTCAGTAGTGGAAAGCTAATTTTTTTTTTTGCAACAGAATTTTGTATGAATGCCAATCAAGTCTATTAATCTGGTTAAAAGATACATTTTAACTAGGCTATAAAAGGTTTGCTTCCTACTGTACTTGGCATAAAAAGTTGAAAAGCAGAAAGCACACAAAGATGCTTTGAATATTCTTACAACTTAGTTTTAAAAATAAAAAATGAAGAAATGGTTATGACATTGTCTAACAAGTACCAATTCCATTAAAATTCCAGGTTATAAAGTTGCATCGATTAATAGGAACTATTTTTTCAGGATACTATTTATTATAATAAACCATTGGTTCTGTTTTATTCCCCTAGTATTTTCCTGCTTGTCTGTATGTTCTCTTAATACCATGAGATAATAAAATAGTTCTCAAATATGCATTGCTATGACAGCTCTACCGTTTTGGATTTCTCTGTCATTCTAAGTTCAGAAAAGCTTAGAGCATTTTTTTCTCCATTCTTTAACTGGAAATGGGAAGAGTCTTTCAGGTTTCGATAGTTGCACCAGTCTTGTAGGTATTGTAGGTATTTATTACTTGACCCCATCGATAATCTATTGGTGTGTAGTGGACCCCCTTCTTAGGGAAAAAAAAAAAAAAAGAAAAAAAAAGGCTTTATTGGAGAGCTGCCAAATGCTTTAAAACAAACTCTGAAATTCAGAAAGTCAAGATTCTTGTTGTTAGTTATTTGCAAAGTTAGCTGCTCTTAATGATGAGTTGCATGACATTTAATCTCTTAAAATCAATACTTTGATCGCTTGTTTTGCTTCCTCTTCTTCCTGAGGCTGGTAATATCTTATTTTGTTGATGTTATAGTGTTCAATGGCTGCTTCTTCTCCATCCTCCCAAAATCTGGAAATTTTGGGAATTTTTTCTTAATTTTTCTTAGACAATGTCAGTAGCTTCTGGAATGTAAGCAATCAACCTTACATCTCCTCTGTTGCTGCTTGAATGTGCATGTTGTATTATGCTAATTTTCAGGAGAATGGTACTTTACAACAAGAACAACAAATTTTAGTAATGTTTATTTTGAATAACAGTTCAGGCAAATGCTGTTGTGTAGATCCTGCAGTAGATTTTCAGCCTTGCACATACTTCGAGAGGTATGACTAAACCAATGAATGGCAATGGGGCAACAACTACTCCTTAATCTGGAACAAGTTATATTTTAGCAGCTATCAATGCGCCATACGACCCGTGGCATTTTAAAACTAAAATAACTGCATGATGATGCCTTAAAATTTCAGTCTGAGGGCTGAGAAAGAATTGGCTGAGTTGCAAGTGCATTGAATCATATGAGAGAGCTTACTTTTCTGTTTATGTTCTCTTTCACTGAGATCCTGCAGTAATCTTACAGGCACTGGATCTGCAGTACTATAGGAAGTAAAGAAAGTATTGCTGTTTTACTCTACAGCACTTACCAAATACTTGGATTCAGTTTTTCAGTTTTTTGCTTATTTTGCAGATGGTCTTCCACAGGATTTACTCACAATTGTTTAAACTTTTCTTTGATGGCTATTGAGCAAAACCACACTGATGCAGAAAAGTGGGGATCCCTCTTCACTATCTCTTGAATTACTGAGTGGCAGTGATCTACCTGCCGTGCAGAGAGCATGGAAAAAAGCACTAAAGGGAGTTCTGCTCCCAGAGTATCTTACCAACAAGTCAGTTCACTGTGGAAAAGATACTACAGGGATTACTTTCTTCACCCAAAGAAGATCAGAACATTGATTATAGGATTCTTTACTGTATTCTATGTGCTGCACAAGCGGAGCTATCAGTACCTTTCCTGAATCCATCTTGAACTGAAGATACCTTCTCCTGCATTCTTGTGTCATCAGAGTTGGAACTTCTCCCTGCTCTAGCTAGAAAGATCCCGTCAGAGCCTGCACCTGAGGTAAAATGGCAAAGTCTGTATGGTGACTGAGAGGAGCTGCTGTGTGTTCAACTTCTTAAGCTGGCCTGACATCCTGTCTCACTAATGTGAATCTCTTGTGGTGTTTGATACAAAGCAAGAAAAGACCTCTTCTGAAACTCGCATAAGAAAGATTCAGGTACTTTAGATGATCTATTCAAAATCTCTTCCATTATTCTAAATCTTAAATGAGCAGAGGAAGTACTTACTAGCACTTACCTCAAAATGCAGAAAGATGTAATTGTTTTGGCCTGAGCTGCATATCCATCTATAGGAGTCTGTCAAGCTAGTATTTTTTGATAGCTAGAACACAAAAATCACAAGCTTTGCTTATTCTTTAGAGTTCAGGACAAGTCTGTACAAAGGAAGAAAGATGTGTGAAAGGATAAAAATTTGAAGAGTTTTCCCTTTCTTGGAAAAAGAGTAGATACTTTGACCTTGATGTAAGGAAAGAGAGATTTATAAACAGGTTATTCCTAACTACATGCTTCCGAATGATCTTCCAGAGACAGTTCTGTTGTCAATCCATTTCCATAAGGAAAACAGTGATGGACAAAAAGTTTTTTTCCTCAAGTTTTATGTTGGATCTTTTTCTCTTTACTGAACAGCTACTTGAGTCCAGTCAACCAACCAGTATTCTCCACCCCACCAGCCTGAACAGGTGGGATTTCTCAATTTCAAATGACTCATTATAGCAAAGATGGTCTGGAGTCTTTTTTCCAGTGAACAGGGATGTTTCCCTGGTGATATAGGGTGTGTCAAAGGATGCCTTTTTTGGCATGATAGAGGGACCCAGCCAGGTTACTGTTTGAAAAGAACCTACAAGAAGCTGGGTCATGCTGCTTCACCTGAGTTGACTTGCTCTGATATGTCATATTGCTTAGAGCTGGAAAAGAATATCAACTTTGCAAGAGTAAGTTTGCAGACGTCAGCTCCTGTCGCCTGAAATTAAGCCTATAATGCTGTGTGTGGCATTGTAGTTAAGTGTATTTGTGAATAATGTGTATTAACAGCTTGAAGAGTTGCTGAGAGTCAAGGTGTTTGCAAGCTATCTAATAAGAAAGAACCTTCTGTTCATAAAAGAATCCGAGAAGAAACATATTTTAAGTCCTTTGCTGGCTACAAAACTATCATAAATTGCTGGCTACAAAACTATCATAAACCATACAGCAGTAAAAATTCTTTCCTTGAACATGTCCTATTACACTTTTTTCTTTCATTTTTATCTTGTGTGATCGGCCTTATTGGAAGATCATCGACATCATCTGAGAGACATCTGTTGGCTAATGACATTTATGTATGTTTTAGCTGCTATTCTTCCTGAACAGAGCAGACCCTCTTCAACAAAAGCATGCATATGGGTCCAGAAGACAACCTGTCTCTCTAACCTTTTAAAAGTTGATCTTAAAAAGGCAATGCTTTACCAAATTGGAAGAAGTAGCAAAACATCTTACTCTGTGTTGTTGTTGAAATGGAAATAACCTGGGCAGAAGTCATGAAGCACCGCTGGAAATTAATATTCAAATTTCTATGAAATAGCCTTGGTATTTAGAGCAAAAATTCTTATATTAAATTGAAATATCATCACTATATTCAGTGTCCTCAGAGGAACCAAGAAATGAAGTATCTTTCTGCATGAGCAAGTGAAGAAGTTTCTTTAGAACCAACTTACTGAGTTCCTTTCCTCCTCTTCCCTGCCCCCCCCCCCCAAAAAAAAAAAAATTAGGATATCAATTTCTGTCCTTGATGGCTTTTTGAAACCATAGGGAAACTTTCCTGTCTGATACTGTACCTGCACAAGTTAAAATGCATGTATACACACACACACACACACACACACACACACACACACACGTCATTGCAGCAGTTTTAATGACAATTTTGTTCTAACTTCTTGGATTATTTGAAGCAGAATGAAGGGAAGTTTCTTTGGGATAGGTGTGGGGCAACAAGCTTATAATGAAGGACACTCCAAATACCTAACTTGATAAAGATGTTTTGGCCAGGTATATGCTCTAAAAGAGAAAAGGAAAAAAAAACTACCAAAATTGCCCCAAAATGAATTAAGTGAAATTATGTCAAACATAAAAGGCAAATCAGTTGCACACCTTCTTGGTTAACTATTGGATCATGCTCTACCTGGTGTCTTGCTGAGAGCCATAGACAGCAATGTAGCTAAAAATGATCATGCCTCATCTGAGGCACATAACTCAGCAGTTACCCCATATGCAAACTCTAGCCACTGTTGCTGTTGTGCAAAAGATAGTGCAGTGAATAAAAGGCCAGTAAATATTATACTTGAGAAGCTATGCATGTATGTGTATTTTTAGTCCTATGACTTTTCCTATCCTGTTTTGTTACATCTCGGCTCCATGCCGCTGATAAAATTTCACCAAAGTCTATCAGCTTTCAGAATTAATGAAGAGGAAAACTTCTCTCTTAAGCATTGATTTTTGTTGTTGCTGAAGTAATCAAAACTAACTCCTAGGAGGCCTAGGTTCTCAGGATAAAGGGGGGAGATTCTAGAAATCTAAATACTTGATTCAGGAATGTGGATAGATTTTTGACTTCCCCAGCTAACAGACCTGTGCATTATATTAAACAGGAAACTGTGATAAGATAATTAAACTGTTGTCATTGTGTTTAATATGATTTTTGCAAGTAAAATAGAAGACTTGAAATTGGATGTAGGCCTCTCCAGAGAAGTTGGGGATGGGGTTAGGAAGTCAGTGGAAAGGGTAACCTTCAGGTAAGTATGGTGACTTCTTCTTAAATTAACTTTCTGTCTAGGGTCATGGGGAAATGTTCACTGCATTGCAATAAATACCATTTTTAATTTTCCTGATAGAAAATAGACAGAGGAGAGATTTGGATTTTTTTCTTCCAGAAATGAGCCCATAAATTTTTTTTCCACCTACATCTACTTGGAACAGACTGAAAGAGAACTTTCTGGACAAAACATCTTATGATTCGTCTCATCTATTATAGATATCATAAGTGTCTTGAAAGTTCACAGTCCAAAACCTTGGGTTTTTTTGGCATCAGAGCATGAAAAAACTGCATGTCTAGTATTCATCTCTTCTCATCCTCCCCTATTACAGTGACTCTATGTGTATGTCTCTGTGTGGCAGAAAATGAAGGAATGCAGATCATTATTCAAGAAGTTACCAACTAGCACTTTTCCTTCCCCTCCAGTCTTTCTGCCTCCCTATCCTGGAAGTATGGAGTCCCTGCCTCAGCCTACAGCTTCATTCTTTTCCAGCTGCCCACAAAAGTAAAGAACCAGAGTGAAAGGTTGAAGAAAGAATCCACTCAGAGGACTGAGTCTCAAGAAAAAAGCTCCAGGTTGCAGACTCAAAGAAACTTCCTTTGGGGAAGGATCTGCTTCCAGGATTTACTCGTCTCTTTTTCCTTGGGCAAACAGAGTTCTTGACGCAAACAACAGGGTTGCAGGTAGGTAGGGCCCCTTTGAACTGCCATCCACTCAGATGTGCAGGATGGACTTTATGCTGTTTCTTTATGCTTTTTCTATTAATGTTGTCTTCCACTTCTCTAGGCTGAGAGAGGGAGAGTATGAACAGCTTGAAGAGAGGGGGGGGGAAAAGAGGGGAGAGAGAGGAGAAAATACGCTGGGTGTTTGGAAATAATATTTTTACATCTCTGTGTAAGCTTCCCATTCCTGGGGTCATATTTACACTTCAGTTCTCTGAAGAATGGCATTCTTTCTGTGACCCTTTTCTACAAGGGAAGCTAAAGAGCAAAATGTGGTGGCTAAGGGCCTAAGTAAAGGCCAGTGACTGTATATGGCCTATAGCCATGTGATTATCATCCCCTCCTATTCTCTCTCTACTAGTGCTAGCTTTGGATAACCAGTGAAATGTAAGCCATCAAATGGTTTGAAAAGCCTATTTGAATCCCAGCACAGAGCAAGTTTCCCAGTTCTAAATGTGTAAGTATGTTCCTACAGAGGAGTCTGGCTGCTGGGTTTGTCAAGTCCTGTTCCTTTGTCTGTCTGAAGGAAGTAGACTGGGATGCCCTGACTGAGGGGATGTGCTGCTAACCCATGCAATCGGCAATTCCCAAGGCCCAGCCAGCGATATTGGTAGAATCAGCTCAGGTAAATTCTGCTTTCCTCACTTCATGCTGTACAGTGTGACAGCCTCTTGCTTGCAACCATCAGAAGCCCAAATCAGACCTTTCTTTTTCTAGCTATGCTGTTGCTGACACAGGAAGTTTATCCTAAATTTCCTTTCACCTGAGAACTAGCAAAGAAATTCTAAGGAGATTTTTACCAGTTCCTCTTTCATGCTGAGTCAGGTCATTTGGAACTATGTTACATGCCTTATTACTTTGGTGCATCTTGTGACTCTTCTCTCCCTCTTCATTTCCTCCAAATTGCTTCAGGACACCTTCTATCCTTTATACTGCATCACAAGCCTTCAGCAGAAGATCTTGAGAACCATTTATGTTGCTGGAAGATGACTGGGTTTGGATCTTGGCCTTCATTAAGCAGGATCTCCTGACAAAAATGGGATTGAGAAAGAAATGACTTTTTTTCCATCACACAGAGAGAGCCATTGAGCCACCATAGAAATGGAGGCCTAGACAGAAAATTACTTCCAATGCAGTAGTCTCTAGGGAATTTGTTTGGCCTCCCCATGGTCCTTTTGTTATAATGTCATGAAGATGGTTTTTTATCAGACCTAAACCTGATATCTTGCTATCTGAAGATCAAGTGAATAAATCTGAGTTTAAGACTTCATAGTTCTAATAACGTGAACACGCCTGGCCATCCCTTGCATAGGAAGTGCCAGGTGAATTGTTGAAATGGGATTCTTCTGTGCTCAGACTGTCTTTATAAAGCCTTTTCTACTTGTAGTCCCTTTAGATGATTATATAAAAAAAAAAAATAAGTGAAGCTTATGAATCTAACAATTAGGCTTTCTCCTTCCTTTTCAAGATTTAAAGAAAAAAAAAAGCACCTACTGTCAAAGTGGCAATGTGGAAAGGATTGCATCTTTTGAGGTTTTATGTAGATAAGAGGTATGTTGGAGGTGTCAAGGGCCACAAAACTTAGATTTTTTTTTTTCAAGAGTGAAAAGTTTTTTGTTAGAAAGCAGAAAGCTTTATTTTTTTTTCTCTCTTCTAGGGGATTCTATAGTCAAACCTCAATTAAATGTGATGCAAGATCTGTGAAATAAAAACCTTATGTCTGGCAGTAGTGAACAATGCACATGCATGCCCGTGTACCTTTGTTCTTTTCTGTGTAGGAAATTACTTTTGAAGAATAGGACTTATTTTAATGTTCAGATTAGGAGAAGGAAAAGCTTTGTTCTGAAGCTGAGTGAGAAGGGGTGGCAGGAGGGTGAACTAGACCCTCTGGCAGTAGGTAAAGAACATTTTTATTTTCCTGTTTTCTGCTTCTGGCAGTTGGAGTGAACTAGTCAGATGCTTGTGCTTGAATCCAATTTATTTCTTAAATCAGTTACCATGAAACCCTGTTTTTAACTAATGCCTAGGTCTTTCATTAAGTTCACCAGCATATTTAAATTGTTTAACTATCTTAATGTAGCCCTGAGGCTACTACTTCATGGCAGTTGTGATTTCTTATTATGCTGGAATGCATTGCAGTCTTAGTACATTCTAAAAATAATTGTTCAGATGGTGCTGTTTAAGTACATACTTAAGTAGTGAGCCGTTTTCGTTGGACTTTCAGAAATTGGGCTCTCTGTTGGATGGCTTTAATGTCTCCCTCCTCTCCTCCCCCATTAAATATCAAACGTCTTTGTCTCACTTCTGTGGTTATCAAGTAAAATGCTAAATTTATAACCTGCTATTTTTAGAAAACTGATAGTCAGATGCATATTTTAAAATATGCAACCACAGTAACGCTTGTGAACTTTGAGACTTAAAGAGAAATGAGTTTAACTCTATTTGATGTATTAAATTTAGTATGGCTTTAAAAAATGTGAAAATCTGTATATGGTGACTTTAAAATTGAATAGCTGTTTATTACAGATGCAGGTCTTTTGACAAACTGTGCAGAACAGGCGTGACCTAGAGGTAAAAAGCTACAGACCTGTGAATTGCAAAAAACAAATACTAGCATGTGGCTTGAGGTCTCTGCCAGTAGTGGTTTTAGTTGAAGAAAACACTTCCATCTGTGTCTGACTTCTAGTCCATGTTTTGTACCTTCCTTATCAGTGTACTTGCCTCAGCCACAACTTTTGGTCACTTTATTCTGTAGAACAAGGTAAACTTAAGAACATTAAATTATGACCAAAGAACAGGGGCACTGAGAATTGCTTTTATTGGTATTGTCCCAGTTGCTGTCTCAAGGGTAATTTAAAATAACTTTACTGCTCCTCCTCCGCTCCATAGTTATGATTTTTAAATAAAAATTTTTGACTGTTGCTTTTACACGAGAAGTATGAAAATATTGACTTTATATCAGCATTGTGTAGCATAATATTATCATGCTCGGAGTCTTGCAGCTGGAATCCTGGATTCTTGATATGTTTTTAGAGAGATGACTCTTGCCTTTTGTGTTATTAAATATTAATAAAGATGTCTGAAACCATTTTCTTCTTGTTTATATTATACTTAATTGTATGAGTACAGAGTGACTCTCTTCTGATTGACTCCAGAATGCCAGGAAACAAGAAAAAACACCATGTAGTTTTTGAGTTTCAAACCCAAATACTAACAGAATTTCACAAGATAGACTTATATGTTATTCCTAATTTTATTCTTTTCATTCCTCTTAAGAGTCCTTGAGCATTTGAGCTACCTGACTCATTTTACATAACCCTTTATCTTTTTTACCACATTCCTACTCCTCCTAATTCTTAATCATGACTACTGTGATATGTTGAACTCCGTATGTGGCCAATAACATCGTGGCTGTTGACCTCTCCTCCTTTCCTGTCCCAAAAGAGTGATCTTTCAAGTTTTTTTTTTTTTTTTTTTTTTTTTTTTTTTTAAAAAAAAAGCTTTCTTCCTTCCACCTTCTATCTCACTTCAGGTTTATGCTGCAGCTCTTTGATAGGATGCTTTGGAAGTGATGGGACCATCAGTAAAGTTTGGGAGATTCCAGGGAAAATCTTGTCAATGTTGCTAGACTCTTTTCATTTGTTAGAGATGCTTTGTCAGTTCAGAGTAGTTACTTAAGGAAGGCAGAAGTGACCAAAAACATGGTCCTGCTTTGAAGAGTAGTTGTTTATGGATGAGACAGTGAGAGTGAACTGCAGAGATTCTGTGGTGTTTATATTATATTCCCTTGTTTTACAATGAGGGAGATAGAGGTGTCAAAACCACCAGCAGTTCACAATGAACGTCTGAAAACCAGACTGGCTCAGTCAGCAGTAATATGTTGTAAATCAGATAAGATTCTCCATTTCATTTCTCCAATCCTGTTTATAGGACATGGGAATTCTCTCAGAGGGATGAAGAACTTCTTTTTCAGTTCTCCCCCTTCTCCCTGCTTCTTGTGGAAAGTAGAAACCTTGGTTTGGAGAACCTCTGTTGGTGAACCCCAGAAGACAGAACATGGTTTAAGGGTTATTTTAGAAATATTTATTTATATTTTTTAACTTGAAATGTGAAAAATGCATTCTGTAAGCAGCAGTGCTAACAAACAGTTGAATCCTTCCAGTTTTGTTACCTGCATGGGCTTCATGAAGAGTTGGCAGCTGCAGAGCTCCTACACCAGGTCCTTAAATCACTGATACCAAGTTGTCTGGAATCCTTTTGTAGGTGGGTGGTTTCAGGAATTGTTGTTCTTTGCTGCTTAGGAAATTGAATTGTCTGAATGGCATGAAAGGCATTACAAATTTAACTACTTAAAATGTATTTAAGTCTGTTAGATTTTTTTTTTTCTAAATTGATGACTCTGACAGTTCCTTGATTGCTGACTACATTATTCTAAAGAATATAAAATTACTGTTCTGAAACTACCCTATATTGCTTCATTTTTCTGTCCTACTTTTGTTCGTGTGGTGATTCTCCCTCTTTATAGTAGAAACTGATGTTTCTTGCCTTTTCCATATACCAGTCAAGTGGATGTCAGGAAAATATGTGGGTTATAGACTTCTGTTACAGAACAGTAAGTGAAGAAATCTGTCTTGCACAAAGACAGATCTCTCTTCTGTGGGGAGAAATAATTTTATTTATCCAGACAGAATGTTGTAAGACTGTATAAATGATTAGAGGTTTATGGCTTGGGGTGATTTCCTTCTTAGTGACTACTTAAATAATTTTAATCTTACCAGTATCTGACCACCTCTTGCTCAATTCAGAGAAAGGTATTTCATCTGTGATTCTAAAGTAAATGGCATTTGAACAAATTAAAAAAAAAAAGAAAAGAAAAACCTTTTATGATCATATAAAGAATATAATTTACTTCTGAAGATGGGACTGTGACTTGACATTCCACGGAATTCAGCTCTGTGCTGACCTGAGTTTGTACATAGGATAAAAYTAACTCATTTACAGCCCATGTTAAAAATGATGATAGTTTAACTTGCTATTCAAGAAAGTCAATTGTTAAAAATTAACTTCACGTACCCTTTGGTATTACTGGAATTAAGCATAGGAAAATGAGTCAYGTATTCTCAGGGAGGCTGATATGAAAAATATGAGTTTCCTGCAAGTTGTTGCACTTTTTCAATACTTTATTTTGATTAAAATTAATTTAAATGACTAGCCAGTGTGAAAAAGTGAAGTGAAACGTATTCTGTATTCTTTTATACAGTTGCAGAAGGAATGCGAAGACTGCTTGGACCTGTGATTTGTCAGAAATTGTTGACAAATGATAGATTTTTATTTTTTTCAAAACTTGGTTTGATAGGGCATGTCAAAGGCTATACAGCCTAAGATCAGGAGATCTCAACTCCTTGAGCCAGAAGTTTAATCCTCTTCTCATTCATTGTGTTGCTTATAAATTTGTATCCTGCTAACTACCGGTGAGAGAGGGCATTATGCAAGGTTAGAAAATAAAATTGAACATGAAATAAAAAGTAAGTAGTGTGAGAATATGAAATATGAGTCTCTGAAAAACACTGGGAATTACCTTGAGTTCAGATAGGCCATAACTTGGGAAAGCACCTTTATCCATTAAAGCATTTTAGGGGAATTTTCACATACCTACTACTAGTATGGATTTATAACTTTTTAGAATAGTAGAATTTGAAATACATTTTAAAGTCTTTCTGATCTGTGGTAGTGCTTTAAGTTAGATAAGGAAGCAGGAGAAACTAATTTGCGAAGTATTTTTGAAAATATGTATAGAAGATGGAGAGATACTTTTATAGGTGTTAAGTGAAGAACTGAAATYGGTACAGTTGCTGTGTACTGATGGAGTGTTTCTGAGTAACCTCAGGACCCTAAAGAAGTTTAGGCTGACTTAGGTACTGGAGTAGCCCAGGAATTAAAATAACAAGCGGTCAAGTAATGTAGGAACTCTCCATTATCAGATATTAGTCTTGACAGAAAATCACTTGCAGCCACTGAACTTTTTTTTTTCTGTAAGCAATGGTGCTAGCAAGGTCTGGATTTCTATAGATTTGGCTCTCGTAGTTAGATTCTCTGGTGTCTACTAGAACATGAACTCTGATTTTCCTGTGCTTTGGTCGTTCATGTTTATCACCTGATGGAGTCTGAATGTGGATGTGTTAATGCTGCAGCCCTTTTGAAGGGGGATGTAGGGATGTGCATAGGGACTCCTTGATTTGTCCATCTACTTCTATGCAGCTTTTAAGAGCTTGTATGTCTTTACAAGCTGTAACCCTCTGTCAGATCTGATTGAAATTAGAAATAGAAAAATCTTTATACTTTTTTGAAAAAAGATATGAGAATGGAGACATTCACAGAAAGAGAACTTGTATTAACTCTCTTTCTAATAAATTATTGTAAAAATGTAGATATGCTATAATAAACTTCAGCTTTGTAAACTTCTYAGTTTTACTTCTA
Organism: Rhea americana; assembly: GCF_003343005.1. Taxonomy (NCBI): domain Eukaryota; kingdom Metazoa; phylum Chordata; class Aves; order Rheiformes; family Rheidae; genus Rhea; species Rhea americana. Next base: position 13,108 of record NW_028186423.1, read on the forward strand.
TAGCTTTCTTAAATATGACATATTTTTCATACCTATTTGAATTGGTTGCTGGACTTTTTTTTTTTAATAGCATTTACAAAACAACCAGTAACATTATTTTCCTTGGGTATTTTAGGGAACAGCAGTGTTTTCCTTTATTATACGTTATGCTGAGGAGAGTTCCAAGCAGTGCTTTCAGTATGTTTTAGTTCCAGTTGTATTGGTGATATCTTTTTGGTACCTATTTTCCTGTATTAATGTTAAAGACTTTAAAATTTCCTTTTATCTCACTTTTTTCAGAGTTGTTTTTTTTTCCCCCTATACTTGCATCTACTCTGGAGACTTTTCCTACATATCCCGTTTATAAGAGTATATTAGCCAGGTTTCTGAAATGCTTTCTTTTTAATTAGCTCTTTATTTTTTTTAAGCAGCTATGCAAATGAGAAAGATGAACAGTAACACTGTGTTTGTCCAGAGAATAAATCCCTAAGAAAATCAAGGATTTTTTTTTTTTTCCGCTGCATCAATCCTCACATTGTTCTCTAGAAATACATATTAACTTGGAAGCCTCAAATGTTTCTCTCTGGCTTGGAGTCAAACGAGTGTCTCCAGTGTGGCAATGCAGAGCCTCAGCTGCAGGGCATTCCACTTGTCTCTCCAGGTAACTTTAGCACCTAACTACCTACTTGTAACTGAAGTTGGCCATTATTTCAGWTTAATTTTCTTCCTCCTTAAAGAGTCAGTGTGTCTCGTGTGTGTGTGTTTAATAAACTTGGTGGCAGCGCGGTAATGATACAAATGCCTATACTGCTTCCTGTTCTTCTTGACTTTGCAAGTTAAACAGTCCTCTAAGGGCTTTAACACCACATAGGGATAGTTGCGATAAATCTAGATTTTGCTTGCCTTTACACTTAAACAGTGAATGGCTTGATGGCTTGTATTGCCACATTATGTCACCTTGAACGACCATCTGTTTTTGTCTTCCTTGGAGCTCCTACTGTTTCAAAATCTGGCTAACGCTGTGAATCAGTGTACTTTAGAAGGAAATTCTCCTTTCTGCCTTTATCTAAGTGGTGAAATCTGTGCAAGATGTTGTGACTTGTCAAGCTGTTTGTATTTGTTTTGTTAGCACATGTTTTCTTTGCACTGAATGCAAAATTCTAAATTGCAGATATTTGAGGACCAGCTATGTGTGATGCCTTAGTTTAGTGAATAGTCTCACAGATTTGATTGACATGGGATATTCAGTTGTCCTAAGGAGACTCTTTGAAAAATGGTGAACTGCACTGGTATAAGGCATGTAGTGACTGGCTTTCTGCAAGGTGAGCATTCTTGTTACCTAAAGGACCTTTTTCTGCTCTAACTAAAAGTAAAYGTAATAAAATGGAGGGCTTCATATTTCCTTTCCTCTTCCTCCCTTCTGTGTTTCCTGTCTAATTAATTTTTTGTGTAATGAAGAGAAATTCTTCCCATAGCAAATGCCTCCCCCACCCCCTGAGAATCCTCCTAGCTCAGATAACCTTGGAAAATGCATCACTCTCAGTATGATCAGCGACCCAATTTATGTGGTGTACTCTAAATTTGATATATAAAAAAGYCAAAATGTGTCTCAAAATACATTAATTTTTGCCTAGAGTTAGAGCAACCATATTGTACTATAAATGCTCTTTATACCTCCTCCCTCAAATCTAAACTTATGTTTAGTCTGTATTTCAGAATGATGAGTTTTTTCCTTTTTGCTTAGTGCCAAGAAGGAGGCCTTGCTTGTTGAATGAGATCTATGGATAGTATTTCATTACAAATATTAAATCATTTGTTTTATAAAGCAAGGATTTATTTTATCTACTRCCCAATCAACTTGTATTTTCTTGTTCTTATCAACAGTTGAAAACTATTCCCTCAAAACTCTGATCAAAGTAAATGGCAAAGACAGTCATATAAGGATTTCATTAAGAGAAAAACTCTACTAAACTGGAGTTTGGAATCTGAATAGTATAGATGACAACAACATATGGTGGCTCCCCTTCAATTTTGCTCAAGTCTTCTGTTCCTTTTTCAATAAGTAAATATCCTTGAGGAGGAGAAATTAAAATCAACCAGTGCTATCTATCAGGTTTTTTAAACCATGACATAAAAAGAGCCATATTTAGAGAATGAGATTTTTATRTTTTTTCCTTCCCCAAAGCAGAGTTTTTCATAAAGGAATAATTAGTATTTTTGAGAGTTGTGAGTCTTTGATATTAAAAGTAAAAAGTCTTTATTAGGCCCTCTTCCCCCTGTTGCATGGTTTCTGTCTGTTTAGCGTACTCACTTTTTTTAAACCGTGTTTGTGGCACTTTTGTGGTTGTACTTCTGCCCTCCCCCTCCTGTAAATGCAGTAGGAAGATTTCTAGGTAAACATCTTAAATGTTTGTATGTATTTTACTCTACTGTACTGGTAATGATAGCTTCAGCTTTGAGTTTGTGCTAGACTTCTAAAAATACACAGGGAAAGGAACAGAATGTATTTTTAGAGCTTTTTATAAARTTTCATGCTGTTTYTCTATACAAAAAATCAAAATAACARTTTTTAACTCATGAATATATATGTGTATGTATCAGAGTACTAAAGAGTCTATAGTTGAATTGTTTTTTACACTAAAGAAAAGTAGCGTTTTGGAGATGACACTGCTTATTGTGTGAAATTTGTGCTGAGGGCAGGTGAAAGAAAAATAGTAAATGAAATTTTATTATCTTAAGTAAAGAACCACTTCATAGCTCTACATGTCCTTAGTGTGTATGTGTGTACGTATTATTAAATGAAAGCTGAAACCAAAAAAGCTCAGAAGCTAAGGCAACTAACGTGATTACCTGCAGGAAGCAGACTCGGATAACGGATTCCCTGAGGATTCCCACTGCAGGCGTGAGGCGYTGGGGTTAAGGGTGTGGGTGACTGYTTTTGAAGTGAGACCATYCAGTGAAAGAAGATACTGTTTTCTACAGAATCAAAATCTTTCTTGGGTGTTTTATATTCTAAATTGCTCAGGAGATTAAAAACATAAATTTATATCAGTGTGAACTCGTTTACCGAATAAAAGCGTAGTGAAGTGTCAGAGATCTCTTTTTCTGTTTGGGTTTTGTAAATAGTGCTGATGCAGGATGTCATTTTTGTAAACACTTCAGTTTTGCCTAGGGGCTCAAAATTTTAACCTCTTCCTTCTGGCTTTAATTTACCTCAAAACTTATGTGTAACCATTAAAGAGGTAAGTGCCTTAAAATAACTTTTCCATAGCATTTCAAAAATTATATTCCATTTATCTAGTTTCTAATGATTCTGCACGAATGTTTAGTTTAATGGCTTTGCCACGGCAAGGGGCCGTGCTCTGTCGCTGCACCAGCTCCTTAGTCACTAGATATGGCTGCGGGAGGAAGCTGCTTCTGCCATCTGTTACTCCTGTGTGCTACTTTTTTGACTTGACCCGGGTGCTCTTGCCCTGTAAGGGCAGTGGGGTTTAAATGCTGAGCACAGACTGATTAGTAAGGCATTAAGTCACTTAATTCTTTCATTTTAAAATAAAGTATTAACACAGTTTTGGTAGTCACTGATTTACATAAGCCATCTCTTTTGCTTAAAATGCAAGCACTATGGGTTATTAATCCCCTTTGTGATGTTTGGTGTCTTTCAGCTCCATATTTGTTCTAAATTGTGAAGTTTTTTTAAAAAAAAAAAACAGAACAAAAACCCACTCAAGTTGTGGAATCTACTTGCTTGTGGTAACTGTTGCAGCCCTGTAAAGCAGATATTTTACTAACTTGTTTAAAGACAAAACTTAATGTGATGAGTGATTAAGCAAAAGTGTGCAAGCTTAGTTCAAAACAAGAACTTGCGAATTTTCTTTTACATAAGGGAATATTTGGTTACGCAACAACACGAGGTTTATTTACTGAGAGGTGACCTAGCTACTCCAATTGCTTAGCACCTAAGTGAAGTAGCTCATTGCGTCTTGCTATAAACTGGACTAAGACTTGAAGGTGGTGGGCTTATGGCCTTTAGAAAAGTAAGTAACATGAGCCACAACTTAATTGTTTTTGAAATTTTTGAAGTTTTGAAGTGATGGACTTGATTATTTGTCAGTCACCACCCTGGTTGTATATTTGACCAAAGGTCTCCAGTTTAAAACCAAACAACTCTCCTTACCCACTCCTCCCCTAAACCAAGAGATTTATTTAAACTTGGTAACTTTAAAAGTGGATTTGATTGCAAAAGTGAATCTCTTGCTCCTTTATGTCATTCCAATTTGATATTGTTACAGAACTGATGCTACAGGAACATCAATTTGATTTTAGGAGATGCTTTTGAGTCCTGAAGCCATTTATATAAAGACTTTYGTACAGGGATCTTTCCTTCAGCTAGGGACTCGAGAGGATTCATTAATACTGCTTTAATTTCCTGTGCACGGGGAGGGTGTAAGAGCAGTTAATTCTTTGTATAGCATTAACAGAGGGCCCATTACTGCAATAGAGCCTCTCCTTGAGATGTGGCTGCTGAATTTGCAGAGGCAAGTTGTGGTCCTTACGGATTAAGAGATACTGTGTAGTAGTGTTACCAACTTGTGGTGTATTATCTTTTAGGAGTCTTTGTCTTAAGATTGATGCTCTGTGAGCTGGTGTGCTCTTGAAGAGCTTATTGAGATTTCTGGTAGGCCTGTTGAATTTGTCCTGCAAATTAGAGTACCTTCTGTACTATAGGCATTGGTTTATTTGCTGTCGCTGCTGTTGGCAGAATGACAGTGGTAGGGCGGCTCCCTGACCTGCCCTATGTTTTTCCCCAAAGCTGTGTTAAGTGGCCTTCCGGCCCGTGCTGTTATGAGGAGCTGTTCCAGTCTCTCTTCAGTTGGAGATCTCTGGGCTCCCCTCTCTTCCTGGGGCTTATTATAGGGTTTAATTTATAAAAGAGTGTTAATTTATAAAAGAGTGTTACTTTCTTACAGAGTGCTGGAAGGGCAGTGTAGTTTGTGGCCTGTGTAGGGAGAAGAGAGACTGAGGCTTCCTGGGAAGAATATTCCCGAGGACTCTTCATGGCTACGCAGGACTTGATACAGCAAACACAAGTACTCCAGGTTTATCTCCCCTTGCCCTTGTATCTCTTATGTGAAGGGCCAAAGGCCATGTTTCTAGAGTCCAAAATAAGACAGAAAATTTTATTGTTTGCAGAAGGTGCTTAACATGCACAAATGCTTGCTTTGTGCTTGTACAGATTCATTAGTTTGGGAGCATCTCATGCTGGATAGATTGTAGCTTTTTAATTGCACTGACAAAAGCTGGGGCTGGAGTTCTTGTTCTTTCCTGTTCCTTTTTTCTGGAGCTTATTATACTGCTATACGGACTGACTGAAGTTTTAGTGAATTAGTTCTTACAGTAAAGACACCAAAATTTACTTAGGTCTGCCTGTTGGTGTCACTGGCTTTTAAAATAGGACTGAAAGTGTGAATAAGTTGTCTCTGAGTCATAAAGCCTTTGTTTTCCTTCCATGATACATATACTTTGGAGTATGCTGTACTTGTGATTTTATGTGGAAGGAGAATCTGCATTCAAAAGAATGTTGACGGAAGTATGTCAGGTATTTAGTCACTTGATTTCCCCATAGTCTGAGCAGTGAAACCATAACACTTTGAGTAGAGAAGTTTAAGGTCACATTTGTCTGATCCAAGACTGAAGTTACTGATATTCTTTCAATTATTTCTGCAATTTTTCATTCTGAAAATTTTAGGCCAAGTATAACTGTTCTGTAAATCTAAATACATCTTTTTGATAGTTTTCATGGCTTCATGTTGCTACAATTACTGTGATACTCAAGTTCTAACATAATGGGATGTGCCGGGACTTGACGAATTAGACCCAATGTAACCTTTCTTTGACAACGGAATTAAACCAATAGAAATTTGATATGATTACATTCTAATACTAAAAGTATCCTTGTACATCAGTACATGCAGCCATACACATTGATAMTGATGTGTACTTTTTTTCCTTTCTTATTGGGTTATTGAAAAGTAACATAGGTTTACGATAATGATGATTTCAAAACCTGTGATGATTGATCTGTGCAAGCATATAGAATTCATTTAAAATGGTCTTTCTGTGTTCTGTTTTGCGCATGTGTTTCCACCACCCACACTGGAAAGGTTCAGAGCTGTAGTCTTTGTAATACGTTACATGTGTACTTAGGAAAATACAGGGTCTATGTATAATGCTTTGTAAATAGAAATTTTAAATAGAGATTTCAATCCTGTTTCGGGGCTTCAGATACTGTGGTGGTATAAATATCAAATACATACTATTTCCTTCAAATTTTAAATAGTCTTATGAACAATTATATGTTTCTTCTACTAGAAGCAAGTTCTCTTCTACTAGTTTTTACTCTTTATGATGATGTTACATGTTAAGTAGACATACTGTTCTTAAGACTAGAGAAGTAGGGATTTGTGTGCTTTCTTCTCATAGCTTTTCTTCCTCTATTCTTGCTTTTAGCTTTGTGTTAAAGTATTGTCTTGCAAGCTTTTTTCCTTGTGTTTTAAAGGGGTGATGATGATGTTCTCTTTTGGGTATCCACTTCCACTTGGTGGGTATGACATCTCTCTTGCCACTTCTTCCTCCCTATATCCAGCTGCTCTAATTTGTTCATAAAGTTAACAGTACAACTTCCTCTCTCTCACTCCATGCAGAAAAGATAATCTCTGTCCTAGAAATTTTACAGAAGTGCTAACAAGTCAATGTCTGAACAAAAGTGCTGCTATTTATAACTTCCTCTTGTGCATGTTTGGTTTTTTTTTTTTTGTTTTTTTTTTTTTTTTTTTTTTTTTGCTACGCTTATGTCCAGGTTGAGCTGCAAGGTGCAAAGAGTGATGCAACACTTCCTATGATGATAGTATAGATGGAAAACCAATAATGATGAGGGAAAGATCAAACCAAAAATAAGGCAATGTGTTAGGAATGCCTGGTATAAACTAAACATATGGATGTGTGGGTGACCATAAACTTTCTGAAGCACTGTGCTCAGAAAACCTGCCTGACTAATATTTGGGTTAATCTCTAGTGAGTTGAGCATTCAATTCCAGATGGTTGGTAATCAGAAGTTTTGTCTCATTCACGACTCCAGATGCATATCATTCATCTGTCTAATTCAAATCTCTCTCTCTCATGAAGTAGTTCTAAAACCTTGTACTATTTTGACTTGACTTAGCAGTAATATGTGAGCTCCTCCTGCTGCTGTTCAGCCTTCACATCGCTGCTCACCCCATTTGTCAGAGTGATGCTTTGGCACAGAAGAGTGGTGCATTTAAAAGGCTGTGCCGGCTCTTTCTGTATACTGACCTTGCCATAACTGTGACTGAAAAGGTTTCAGTGATAAGAGCACAACTTTTATGTCTGATATTGTCAGAGTTCAATTTGGACTAAAATCCAGGCATTAAGAGCTTGTTCTCTGTTAAAAAAAAAAAAAAAAAAAAAAAAAAAAAAAAAAAACAGCAACAACAACAAAACCCTGTAAGATGGTAGTGTGCTTGCCTTTGGGACTGGTCAGCTATGCTTCTTCATCCAGCGTGGCTAGCCAAGCTCATTTCTCTCTGAATATAAGTTGTTACAGTATTTGTTGCACAAGGGAATATATCTTAGTGTCAATGAAACTTGAGGAGGGAAATGTTACAGTTCCATAATAATACCTGTTTTGCCAGATTGTAAATTATGTCACAGGGATCAAATAATATGGAAACACTGAGGTTTTAATTTCAAGAAAACAGAAAAACAATCTGCTTTTCAGAATTAAGAATCTGGAAAGAGTGATCTGAAAAAACTATCACCCCATGTACTGGCAGGGATGAACAGAATTAGAGTGACCAGAGAAGATGATGTGTGAGAGGCAAAGGAACAGAGTAGCTTTTGAGCTCTAAGATGGGAACGCTGCCCTCGTTCCTCCTTGTCTGTTCCTCTTCCATTTTCTGGATGACTTCCCTTTCCTTTGTACATGAAGACATTTGCGTCTTTGCAGCTGCTCGTGAGGAAAGCAGAGTCCCCTCACCTTCTAGATGTAAAATACCACTTGACAAATTCCAAATAATGTTTTTAGTTTTCTCTACCTTGCAGAGTTACTGTATGATTCAAACTTCAGCTTTCTTGTCATCTCTGACACAACCTGCACATCCTGCACTTTTTAATCTTGTTGTGGTGCCAATGTAAATTATGAATGGGAGTATTTTTTTTAACTTTGACTTTTGTCATCACATGATTTAGCAAAAGTTAATGTTAATTACAGCATGTAGTTCTCTGTGGGCCATGTATTAAAACAGTTCAATCATATGCTTGCTGACAAACAGCACTATGCAAATACTGTGTGACAGATAGCTCAGTTGCTTAGCAATAACATTAACAGTCTTGAGTGTTTATAAAACAAATATAATATGATATGGTCAACGAGGTATGTGGTGCTTTTTGTATTAAGTGTCCTGATAACTACTGAAAAGTGTTTAGTAGGATTAGATATAAGCAAGCACCTGACACTTAAGAGCAACAGTTTAAGTGAGTAAATCTGATAAAAGATGTACTTTTGTTCTTATTTATTTATTTTTATTATTAAATCTAAAGCCCCACAAGGTAGAACATGTGTGTCCATGGTGGTTTTCCAGAGCATTTTCTTTGTATTGCAAAGTGTTATTTTTGTGGTTTTGATAAATATTCTTGGAAAGGCTTTGGATGCTCAGTCTGAAACCATTAAGGGTGCTGGGTTATGTAATTAAAAGACCTTTCTCCTTCCCCATGTGTCTGAGTTGGCCGTTAGTCTGGGCTAGAGCTGTGCTTGTCTAAGACAACCAGAGGAGTGGGCTACTGGAGAGGCCCAGGCTGGCTGCTGGGGAGGCTGGGAGGTCTGGAGGTCAACAGAGACCTGCGTGCATGAAGTAATGGGAGATGAGGGGCCAAATCCTGGCAGGATGCCCAGCACATGTGTCAGCATATGCTGGTGCGTGCAAGGGGCTCTGAGCACCAGCAGCTGGAGAGGGACCCCAGGACCTGTTCATCACCTAGGGGCCAGCGGCTGGGAAGAGCTTGGATCCAGGGACAGCTACTAGGTAGACAGTGCCTAAGCCCAGCTGCTGGAGGGATCCACACTGTGTGTGTGTGTGTGTCTATATATGTATGTGTTCATATATACACACACACATATATGTGTGTGTGTGCATGTTTCCTACTGATGTACTTTAATCCTACTAAGTCAGAGAAGGGGAAGGGATGAGGCCGTTTGTGCTGTTTGTATTTACGTGAGTGCTGTGTGTGTCAGTCTGTGTGGCCAGCTGTGTATGTCTGTATGCATGTGTTTATATGGGCATTTGTGTGCGCACCTGTAGGGAACACRTGCGCAACCTCRMTACTGGTTGGACTTGGGGGTTTGGAGCTGCAGCACCTCACTTCTGTTGGGCTGCTGGATTTGGCAGCCCCTAGCAAAAGCATCCAAGGCTGAGAAGAGGCATGGAAGCTTTCTGAAAGCACATTTCTTCTTGCAAAATCTCAAACTGAACAGCTGAGATCTTCTACTTCAGAAGATACTGATTCTGSTTTTCAAATATACTATGGTAATGAAAAGCACAAAGAGAATAAGAAAATTAAAATATTATGCAAGTAGAATAATGGAAAACTATTGAAATGTAAAGAATTGCAGATGCTGTAGATTGCCTTGTAGGAAGTCAGAAGTCTAAAATGACACCTTTTATAACTTGCTTTGAACATGCTTCATTCTGAAGAAAGTTTGGTTTGAAGTAAAACTTTAAATGGGCATCTTACGTTCAACAGCGTCACTTATTCCCCTGCTAGACTAAGTGGATTAATGAAATCTGTTTGGCAGTRTATTTCTGTTTGTTTATTATTGTTAAACGCAGATTTTTCAAAGTATTTGAGCAAAATTCACGTTCTCAATCCTGACTGTGAAGCCTGCTCTCCCCAAGAAAAACCAACATCTAAAACAGATCAGCATGTAACTAAGTCTTTTCCGTTCCTGGGATAGTCCTCTATTTTGCTTTAGTAAGCATGGGTGTTAAGCATATTCAACCTGTAAAAAAAAAAAAATACCACCTTAACGATGTAAAAATTCAGTCTGAACAAAAGTCATCATTCATAAAACCTTCTAGATGTTGATTCTTTAGTAATATTGTGTATAATCTTATGCAAGTTGACAGCTTTTTTAGAAATATTTTGCCTTGGTGAGTACTGTCAGCCACCTATTTAGCTGGAGGAAATAACAACCAGACARAAAAACGTGGAAAGTGGAAAGCTACTCGCAGTAAGTGTGCAAATAAATGTTTGATGCTGTTGTGCTCTGTCTTCAGACATTTTGCTGAAAGGCTGCTTCAAAAATGTCATGAGCACTGTGTGAATAGGTTGCTGTTGTATTCAACCGTACTTTTGTACMCGGTACAGATTCACCTACAGCATTTTAAAAGTGTTTTTTTGTTGTTGTGATTTTTTTTTAATATGGTTAAATCTCCAGAGAAGCCCAAGTTAAATGCTTAAGCATTATTTTTAAGATTTGACTTATTTTAAAGCAACTGATGGAGGAGAAAAATGGGGAAGACTCAAGTTTGCTTCATGTGTATGTGCTGCTGAAAAACCTGAGTGACTTGTGCCATTTGTGGAATGGTATGGAGCCTGGTAGCTAAAGRCTGATGTAAGACACAAGAAAAGCAAGTTAAAGGTCTCCATTATCTTAATGGGCGCTGTGAAATAAGTAACTCAATGGGATATATAAAAGCAGAGTTTGAATCTGGAAAGAGCTGTGTTCAGTTAAAATCCACTGAATGGGAAGGTGTTTTCTGGCTGCCATGGCAAGATGGAAAGGTTATCTGCTAAGTTTAAGATAAATATAGAGAGATTGAATTTTGGAAACTAAAAGAGAAAAGTGCCTAGTCTTTAATAAAGAAAAACCCATATATTTATTTCTGCAGAGGAGCCTTTTGGAAAGACTGTGTTATGCAAACCATGTTTCCAAGGAGTCTGTAGACAAAACAAAAACCTAAAAGCTCCAAGATGCAAAATGGCTCTTGTTCTAGTGCAGTAATTGGGGTGTGTGTACGTGTGTATATATAATCAACAAAGTAGCCTAAATGATTATATGAATCTTTGAAAAATTTATTCTTGTGAGTACATAGGACGTTTGGCATTTTCAGCCTTGTGTGATGCTATTGTAAATAAGATTTGGTGGTACAGGTAGCTTGTAAACTTCTGTATCTGCCTTTTTGAGTATGGATCTGGAAGGTTTCAGTTCTAGACAGTAATGAACTGGCAAAATAATTTTGATACTTTGTTGTACTTCTGTATGGCTATCTGTCCTTTCAGTTTTTGCTCAGTGTGTACTCTGGATACATGGCATCTTATTTTTGTGATGTTTCCTGGCTTACTTAGCAGGTGACTTGCTGAGGTGAGTGTTCATCTCCAGCCATTGAATGCTATGGCTCCAAGAGGGATTAAATCTGTGGTTCGGAAGTCATTAGCTTCATCCTCTTTGACCACTAAGTACTGAAATAAATGGTTTCTATTTTATGTTCTGTCTGCTTCYACAAGATATAACTTGGTATGACTTGTAAAGCACATGCTTAGTATTTAACCATAATAATAAAAAAGTAGATCCCTCWCCTGATTGTTCAGATAAGAACTTTTTTGTTTATGCAGTGTCTGCTTAATGATTGCTTCCTTAAGTTGCAAAATATCGGAGTATGGGAACTATTGTCTGCAATGATTCTGTATTCAGTTTTATGATAATGTTTTCCCTTTTACTTGCTAACATATATACGTGCCTATTCTTGCCTTTACTGATCTTTTTATAAAAGCTATCAGTTCTTTGCTATTTGTGCTTGCGAAAAAGTCTTAAGCTAAATTAGCTGATGAAAATGTCTCTATTCTACTGATGCTGAGTCAGAAGTGTTTATTTAAAGATGATGAATTTTGTAATCGTCAAACCTTGTTTAAATCACCATGAATGCTAATTATAGATAGGCTAACCTACATTTCTGAAATACACAATGACCTAAGCCCAGATCCTTCCCTCTTAAGTTAATAAACACATTAATTTCATTTGGAAATGAGTGACACTATAATTCACAAAAGGCAAAAGCTGTAATTATCTAGAGGAAAGCTTGAAGCTTGTATCTCATGAGGTGAAGGGGAGCTGAATGACATTCTTTTCTGTACTCTTTAGAGTAAGAATCTGTGAGATCCTTTATGCTATAAATAAGGCTTTAACTATTTAGCATTGATGATACTTTCCTGTCTTTTAGTGTGTATTAAGTTTTTTTTCTAGGCCTACCTCTTCAACTTTGCTATTTTTTATTTTCCGAATTCTTGTATTTTCTGTTGACATTTTCATTTACTAATATTCAAGGATCATAGTTAGTCTTGATTATAGTAAGTGTATTTGAGAGTCAGTAAGTAATGAAGACTGACACAATTTGAGGAAGAAAAGCCATTCTTACAGCTAACTTAACCATTCATTCAACATTTTATTTCAAGTAATTGAAGTAACTATAGTGGTATCTATCACTAACTAGTATAATTTTCCATTGAAAGCTAATTCTGAGATGCAAATGTTTAGGGAAAAAGGATTTTTTTTTTAATTTTATTTTTTTTGTGCCAAGAGACTGTTATGGTAGAACTTGACTCTGAATTTTTCATCATTTAATTTTTATATATTTCATGTGATAAGGAAGTGCAGGCACAACAGTCTGGATGTGCTCCTTGTTAATCTGAGATAAAGTCCAAAGAAAGTCCTCTCCTTCTAATGATTGTGAAATGTAACACACTGATGTAATGGTCTTGTATTTTGATGTGAAGCAGCAGGCTTTTTTTGGAAAACAGAGTTCCCTTGTCATTTCATGGATCATGTTTTAGTTTTTTGAAAAACATCAGTTTGTTTTTTTCTTAAAACTAATAGAAATGTGAGTACTTAGTAGTAAGAATCTACTTAAAAAAAAAAAAGGGAAGAAAGTAAAAGCATTTTGAATGTATCTGATTAACTTAAGTGAAGCATCTATCCAACTAAATGTGCCTGAAATGTTTTCAGTCACTGAGGCCTAGATTGTCTCCTCTAGAAAGAGTTTTAATTAAAAAAAATGAAAAAAACTTTGATTCAGAGCAGCTTTTCAATATGGAAATATTTAACCTAAATGGACTCTTACATATTAAGCTAACTGGTGATAAATAAAATTAATGCAGAGCAGCTAGGTATAATTATTACTGTTAATGTGTCCAGGGTGTTTATGAATGTTTTTTAGATGAAATTTTAAATTAAAATGGTAAGTCTGATGGTTTCTATTAGTATAAACAAACCTCAAGTGTACTTCATTATTGAAAGTAGAATGTAAAATAAGATACATATTTCACTATAAACAAAACAGATGTTTTATGGGCCATGCAAATTCTTATTGCTGCAGTGACTTTAGATGTGATTAGCAATATGATTAAGATGGTTCTAAGAGAAATGATGTAGATGGCATGTGAGATCAAGTAACGTTAAATCTGTGAAAACTGGTGTTTTTCACGAATGCTCTGGGCTGTTCTGTACCACCAGCAAAGAGAGATTCTGGGTACCAGGCTTTGCTGCTGAAAGGTAGCCATATGCCACTGCCATGGGCTACAGGTCCTGTGCATCACTACTGCCTTCCTCCTAAGCCCTACAAATTTAGTTCTGAATATAGATGATGATAGAGGTAACATTGTTTTATTATGTTTCTAGCTCTTGAGAGCCATGGGAAAGAATTACTCTGAACGGTTGCTTCCCAGACGAGGGTAGATCTGTTAACAAAGCTTTTCTTCAAAACCTTTCGAAGATGTTTCTGACATCAAGTCTGAACCTTCTCATTTGATGTTTAGGGGGTGGGGGGGAGGGAGTTCCCCCCTATTTCTCATATTGATGATGATAAAAATCCAGCTTTTGGCACCTAATTCACTTTGAGTTCCTGTTCTGTCAAATCACTAATGGTGTGGGGTGCCTGTGTGTTTTTTCATTTTTTATTATTTTTTTTTTCTGTGACCTGAATCTCTCAAAGCTTTGTGACAGCAGGGGACTGTCACCTCATTAAACTTTTGCATGGGTTTGGAGCCTGGACAGTCAGTGTTTGAGAGCAAATGAGCCTGAGCCTCAAAAGAAGAATGCTTTGTGCCTGGTTAGAGTCCCRGTTCCTAACTGCCAAGTTTAGGCAACTGCTTATCTTTTGGCATTTCTTAACTACAGCAAATATCCATTGCAAACATTTCTAGTATATCTCTAACCTTCCTGTTAGAGTTCAGTCTGGAGTACAATTTTTGGCATAAAATAGATGAACATTCTGGCATAACTTTGTCCTGTAGCTTGATGGTCACAGTAGAAACTTTGGTCTTTTCTGACTTGCAGAAACTATAGCATTCAGTTGAGTATGTGTTTACTATCAGCTGTATTATGTGGCAAAGAGTTTGGGATTCAAAGTGTATCTGACTTACAGACTACAAAAATGCTTGAAATGGTTGTTCCTTAGCATGGACATTTTGAGAATGTTAAATGTGCTGATACAGGGTTAAAACATGTCTTCAGCTCTTTTCTGTAGGCATAATAATAGACTGTTTCCTGCTTTCCTGCTTTCTTCTAAGTCTCTTTTCTGTCTTTTTTTTTTCCMCCCACTACGCTATAGATAGGAATACTCTTCCACTGATGCATCTCTAGTTTCCCTGTTTCTATTCCCTTTTCCTCTATTTTGCTTCTGAATTCCAGAAGCAATCATAGAGGGCAGTACTCAAGAAGTTGTTCATTAAATATGTATCCTTACACTTTAACAAAATGTTTAAGGCTGCCTGAATTAAACTACTATTTTCTGAACATTTGGACTGAAACACTGCTTCATCTAGTTAATACTTTATGAAGGAAATAGTCTGAAGTTTTGATGGTTGTTAAACTCTGTAAATAGTGGTCATCTGACTGTTACAGAACAACAGTGACGTGCATAACACTTAAGCAGATTCATAGGTAGGTTTTTTAACATAAAATTAGAAGCAAGATGTTCTAATTTGTGCCTGGGTTTTTTGTGAGTGTGTGCGTGCACATGCATGAAGACTGAGGGGAATGTGATTTTTTTTTTTTTTTTTTTTGCATTAAACATTTAGGAGGGAGAAGACTTACTTAAACTAAAAGATGATACCAACGTGAAAAACAAAAGTATAACCTAGTGAAATAAAACGTGTGCCTGATGTTAAAGGCTATGGCCATTGGAGAGCTGCAATTCTGGTTTGTCATTCAGTCAAGAGTACACAAACCAAATAGCTGAAGTAATTTTTAAATTACAACTGAATGCAAGAATGCTCTGAGGAGGTGCCTGGTGCATCAGGAGCTGCACTTCTCGTGACCTGTGCAGTTTCACCTGGTTCTCCTAGCCTGGAGCTGTAGTACTTGGAGGCCCAAGCTGGTTGCTCTGATGTTCTCTTCTTTCTGCTGGTCCACAGAATAACTTGCTCCATGGCAGTGAGGGTAGGTGATGACAAGCATGAGGYCTTTGCTGGTCTGAATTGCTAGGGCCATGTAAGTGCTGCACTATTATCCTCTTTACTGCTGTTTAGCGTTGCTAAGGCTGCACCTTTCAGGTGGCTTTTTCCAAATTGTGGTGGTCTGTCAGGATGGTGCTTTTGAATTTTAAATTCTGTCTGTTCTCRTTCAGCTATCTGAAAAGGCCGTGAACAACCAAGGTAACTTTGAAATTAGCTGTCTTTTGAGCAGAAGGTTGGTCTAGATGAACTCTGAGGACTTTTCCAGTCAGAATTTTTCTATGATTCTGTAGTTGGTAGTACCAGACTTGTGCGGTATGTTAGCTTTACTAATTGACTTCTAAATTTCARTTTCGGTTATTTTCTTGATTGCCTTTTTTTTTTAATTGGACATGACTTAACAATGTTTGTTTTCCATACTTTGAAGGATACAGTAGAAACTTCAGTTCTCTCCAGGTTGTAAAACACATAGCAAAAGATACTGAGTCAATTAAGAACATTTGCACTTCAATATTTCTCTTTCTTGGAGTTCTTATGTTTCCATGTATTCCAGTTGAGATCTACTTTTGGAGAGAACTTTTGTTTGTATTTTCATACGAAGTAGATAGTAGTAAGAACTCACCTACTTAAGGAAGTAACCAGGAAAAGATTGTTAAGGCAATTTATTGAAGTAATTGAGTAAAAGTACTTTGTAGTATTTGAGTAAGAGTATTWAAAAAAAAAAAAAAACCCACCTCCTACAGCCTATATACAATATTAAAAATATTGGAATAGATGAAACTTCATCTGAACCCAATAACAAAAGATTYAGAGTCTTGTGTCATATCTTGTTATGAAAGTTGATTCATTACTGAATTTGGGARTCTGTCATAAAACACCCAAATTTTTTTCTGAGTTTGCAATCTTGCAGGCACCTCTTTCTACAGAATACCATGTTGCACTGCATGTGTAGGTAGGTCAGCAGGTGGGGAGAGGGAGGGTTGGTGAGGGAGGCAGAAAGTCTTAATTCCACTTTTGTGATTGCCTCCACTCCATCTTCAGTCCTTTTGATTTTGTGAGCTGGGTTTCTGAGGGAATGGATCTTGAAGTGAGTTGGAGTGGTTAAGTCTGAGGTGATGCTAGATCTTTTTTTTGTTTTGGTTTTGTTTTTTTTATGATTTCTTGTCTTGCAAGCTTTCATACTGTTGGGCTGGGTAAGCTAACAATAGTTTCCGTTAATGCTTGACCTGGCAATGTGTATGTTCTGCCTCTACAGAGTGAGAAGGCCAACTCASTAACAAAACAGTGCTGACATCACTTTTATACTAGTGATGCTATTGGCAGATGAGGAGCAAGTCTTTGCCATGTTGGCTAATGCTCTATTAAAACAAACAAACAGGAAAAAAAAATAAAAAAAAGAAACCCCAAACAATACCTTCGAGGGTTTGATTGTTTGTAAAAAGGAAAAATACTGAACGGATATTCACTAGTATGGTGAAAATGATGACACATTTGAGTAAGCTATTTTATTTTATTCTTTTTCCTTTTAACTTCCTGGTTTTCTTAAGGAAGCACTGGGGGGAGGAAAAAAAAAATCGTAATACTAATTTAAATAATATATTTCAGTATTCTAGCAGTTAAAAACTGCTAGAAGTTAAGACTTCCTAAAATCTGTTCTGWCATAACAGCCTCATTTGTACGTACGTGTGTGTGTGTACATGTAGAATCACAGAATCAGTAAGGCTGGAAGGGACCTCTGGAGATCATCTAGTCCAACCTCCCTGCTCAGCAGGGTCACCTAGAGCATGKTAGACAGGRTTGCATCCAGGYGGGCCTTGAAGATCTCCAGAGAAGGAGACTCCACAACCTCTCTGGGCAACCTGTGCCAGTGCTCCGTCACTCTCAAAGGGAAGAAATTCCCCCTCACGCTCAGGCGGAACTTCCTGTGCTTCAATTTCTGCCCATTGCCTCTTGTCCTGTCACAACTGAACAACTGAAAAGAGTTTGTCCCCATCCCCTTGACACCCTCCCTTCAGGTACTTTACGCATTGGTAAGATCCCCTCATATATATATATGTATATAAGTTCCCCCCTCTGTGTGTGTGTATACACACACATATATATATACACGTGTGTGTGTGTATACATGCACACAAAAAAAAACTTGATACGCTTTTAAGCTACGTTCACCGATGAGTTATGTCTTCTCAGCAGCCCTTGGTCAGGATTTCAGTGCACAATGTCTTGCTACTTTAATAATTTGTTTGAAGATAACTGCCACAGAGCAGACCTGCTGTTGATGGGGGAAAGATCAAAGTGACCCTTTGACATCTCTGTTTAAAGTGAAGTTTTTCTGTTTTATTTATGTGAATATGCTGTGAATCTGGCACAAAGGATAAAGGTCACTTTTTCCCATAAAGCTGCAGTATGGTAAGCATGTGTAGCTGTGTTTGCTGTGGCTAAACTAATGACCYGCTAAAAATGGAAAGTAATAAATTTAGAGGAGCTTTCAGGAAGGTGCTGGAAGGGAACCAGTAATCCCATTGATTTGAAGATTGCCTAATCTGAGAASGGGCATCGGCTTTACTTTGGGGAAAGAATCATTTTATCATTTGAATGTTTTGAAAGGAAAACATTGGTGTCTATTAGGAGTTACGCTTTGATTTTTTTTTTTTCATCTGTTGTTGATGTTTGATGTGACACCAGGAACTTCCTACTCTTGCCTACGGTTCTGCCACCCTTCAATCAGAGGATTGAAGGACCATGTTTTGTTTTGGTAGCTTGACCAAGCTGGTCAGTCTGGTTGTACTCTGGCCTATGCGGTGTGGTGTTTTGGAGGTCAACACTCATGGAAAACGTTGTGCACTCCGAGAGCATTTCAGATCCTTCTCTCTGCCTCCGTTCACAAGCGGATTCGAGGAATCAAAGCTGCGGTTGCTTCCTGTGCTTATGGAAAGGGTGAAATTTATCCAGGCTTTGCCTGTGTGCACACAGGCTTAAATATTTACTCAGAGAGAAAAGCAACACGGGTTTTGGCCCTGAGCTCTTTGTAGAGCTGAAAGGAATAGTGAGAGATTTCCTGATCTTCTCGTAGGAAAACAGCTGGTTTATGGAGTCATTGTCGCATCTTGGGACACCTCCTTTCTCAGRCAGGTTAATAAGAGGAGAGGACTGAAGAAGCACAACAAAGTGCAGGAAATTACTGTCAGGTTTTCTCTGCAGTTCATTAGTACCTGCCTGTGCCTCTGAGTTTTCTGTTGGGACAAAAATGGTTGTTCTGCACTGCAGAGGTAATTCTAAGAGCCCATAAAAAGATAGGAAATGTGCGTCTTAAGACCGAGACAGATGTGCAAGAAGTGTCATCCAGTTTCCCATCGCAGGGAGTGTGCTCCAAAGTGATCTGAGAATGAATTTTTGCTGTAATTTGAGCTTTGTCTAGAGCATTTGAAAACACTGTGATGCGGTCAGATGCTGATACGTGTCTCCCTAGCCTCTGTATAAAAGGAGATATTTTTGAGCCTTCCTCTCTGTTTCATTGCCTGTGGCAAAATCAGCCTGTTGTGCCTTATCTTCAACTCAGCCTAAAAGCTATTTTTAATCATCCAGATCAATTTTTGGAGAAATAATTGAGAGCATAAGCCAACACATGCCATTTTATTTAGTTAACTCTCTTCTTGTGAAAAGTTTTCTTGTAAAGCAACTGTTTTCAGTTGACCTAAGAGATGCAGAAGAGTAATTCTGAACCAAGAGATTGTTGCAAAGAGTATTTGTAAGAGATGCTGGACACTGTAGTCTTTTTCTTTGGCCCTTAAAGAGGACTTTTAGGGGTCGATATCCTAACTCCTAGGATTAAGAAAGTTGAAAATACTAAATCAAATCAGGATGTCTTTTTCTTTTTTTTAAGCATGACTTGTGTTGAAGCTTATCTAGTAGCGCTACCTAGTGGTCTCTGCAGTCAGTGTTGGCTGTTGAATTGCAAGTCGCGGAGCTGAGAGCAATCCCGAGTCCAAAAAGCTCTGATTTTTTTTTT
>NW_028186423.1:32675-45669 GCF_003343005.1 Rhea americana
TTTTTTTTTTCTTTTTTTACCTTGCTCCTCAGGAGCCCGTGGAGTGACAGATTTATATGTGGGTCCAAGCTCAGAGGACTTTCTGCAGAGCCCAATGCTGTGTGCTTTGAAGCATCTCCGGGGGTTATTTCCTCCTCGAATCTGTAGCTATACTGTGAACAGATCAGGGTTTAATGTCTCACAGTGTGCAATACAAAAAGCAAGGCAGTGAAAGGGGAACATAGGTCTAAGTAGTAGCCAACTTCCTAGAATAAAATAYGCCGTGTAGGTGGTGGGAGAGTAGTTGTGGAGGAACCAGGTTTAACTCTGTCAGTGACCACAAGGTGGCAGGAATGAATCATTACAGTGCGGGTATAGACTCCTCCTGACCTCTGCCTTTACGGTTATTTTTGGAGAAGTATTTACGGCTTATTTATAAGCAGTTAGTAGTTGATATATTTAAATAAGCAATTCTAGCAATTAAAGGACGCTTTGCCTTGGAGACTTTGCTTCAGTAAACAGAAGCTCTGTAAAGATAACGTGAACAGAATTATCCTCTTCTGAACAACAGAAGCAGTACTGACGTGAAAGCAGCATCCTCGGGAGCTGTGAGAAGCTGCTATCATGACTTAAGGTGGTATCAGAGAAAGACCTTCTAAAGCGGAAGAAGGTGAAGTCCTTGGTTCCCTGAAAAATGGCCATGGAGTTCAGTGAAAGTGAGGACTGAAAGAAATGGAYAGAGTATGGTGAATTTGCACGATTTGAGGTTTTGATTTTCCCCACAAGATGTTAATAGTATTAACTATTGTTTTTAGGTTATATTAAGTTACTATTTTTAATAAGAGCAAGTTTCAGCCTGAAGACTGTTTGATAGCCAGTAGAAGCAGAACGGCTTTGGAGTCGAACAGTTTGTCTTGCACGTAGTGGTAGTCAGGAATATAGCTGTATCCACATTAGACAGCACTGATAGTTAAATTTAGTGGGAGGGGGTAGCTCAGAGGAAGAAGCGGTGGCATTTCCTTAGGGAATTGAGAAGGATGCAGACTTTGATGGCGTATGACAATATGGTAAATGTTACTCACAGTATGATGGACATAGTTTTCCAATCAAATTATATATGGGTTCTTCTAGTAGATTTTGSTGGAAGTAGCTAATGGCATGAATACTGCTTTTTTACAATAGCAATTCTTCATATTTAACACTTATGATGATTACTTCTTTGCTTTTCTATAGATTAATTCTGCAGAGTCCTAGTCTGGGGTTTTCTGTGTAAATTTTGTATACATTCAGCCTTCACCCTGAAGATGAAGGGGAGATGAAGTCTTTAGGGGCTTGCCTAACCTCTGTGAACCAGCTATGTCAGACTAAGCAGAGGAGTGATCGCCTCTAAGCCCATCGATCCTAGTTGTAGGGAAGCAGCAAAGGATGGAAAGGCAGAAAAAGCTTCAAAAGTATCAGTAACTGAGTTATTTCTGGCTAAGGCTGTRGTATCAGTAATGTAGTGTACTATAACAGAATTCTTTACTCTCTGGTACTCTAGGGAGAGAGTCTTAATTACTGTTGCTGTAGAATAACACTGTCAAATTATGTGATGCTTGGGAGAAAAGTAGGTGGGTGGTCCTATACATTGCTCTTAACTCCATACTTATTCCCATACCTTATCTATATCCGTCCAGGAGGCTTTTCTATCTCTGTGTTGACTGTAGAAGTGAATTCTACGGTATGAGGAGTCATTCAGAGGCAGTGTTTCAGGGGTGTTTGACCTTCCTGCAGCAGGAGCGGTGACTCCCGGGTTGCATAAGCATCGTGCAGCTGAGTTACAACTTCGGGCACAGTACTCTATATGGGAAGTATCAGAAAAATGTTATCTTGTAGGTTTTCTTTAARCATCCTACGCATGGTCAAATGGTAATTGTTTTTTTAAAAAAGCTGCGTGACTGTTTCAGCTGCCTTGTAGTGCTGATATCTGTGGCAGTTTCCTCTGTCTATAAAATCAAGTTGATGCAAAARTAGAAAAATAAGAAATACCCCAAAGTTGTTGTTTTTCTTCATTTAGAAGAGTTCTGTAGCAAAACTGGATAATTTTTATCTTCAAATGATGCTTTTTGTGTTCAGATGCACAAATACTTTATAGGCATCTGAACTATTAGATTGTACAAGGATTTAAAAACAAAAGAAACAAACCCAACTGGTGAATAAAAGTAGTCTTGCAAGTGGATACGAGTAACCAATTGCTTTAAAAGTTGAAAAGGAAGTATGTTTTATGGAAAACCTTTTAAATCCAGTAAAAGCTTTTTAGAAATGTTGTGTGCTCCCCGGTGAATACAACACTGCTCTATTGGTGCATGAGAACCAAAGTGAGACTGGCAGCTAACCAATTCTTTTTAGCTCAGGCTGAACAAAGAAAAGAGACAAAAAATGGAACAGAAATAAGACATTAAAGTTCCAAGTTATCAAATAGTGCAATTAAAAGAAGGGTCAGATCTTAAAAATACCTTTATCCAGCTATTCCTCTCGAGAGCAATGGAAGTTAYTAGGTTTTGGGGGACTTTCTGGAGCTGCTGGGATGGCTGCTGAGTGTTATCAATCTGAATCTAATGTGTTGCTTTAGGATTAGGCTGTATGATGTAGGTCAATATGTAAAGATTTTTCTCTTTTCTCCTGTAACATTTGACTTTGTTAGAGGTGCTGTCTATGGCATTTCATCTTGCTATGGAATTCCATCTTTGCTATCTATACTTCGAATTTCATGTTTTTACTCAGTGGACGTGCTAAAAGAAATGGTTTTTCTACGTTTTTCTGCAGAGACATCTGTAGCTCAGACAGATTATGCACACTTGGTATCCATTGCCTGCCCTCCTCCTCCTCCTTGCAGTTCTTCATGCTTGTAAGATGATTGCCAAATGTGTCTGCTGGGGTGGAAAGAACACCTGGAAAGTTTACTATGTGCCAATCTGTTAAATCAAAGCRGGGGGTGGGGAGGAGGGAAGTATCAGAAAGGATGGAGGAAAAGTGTGAGGGAAGTGAGGCAGGAGAAGTGGATGCACTTGGAAGCCGGGAGAATGAAGTATGGAAATAGAAAAAGTGTGTGGCTAATCTCCTTCCTGGTCAGGGCATCATCTTCAGTAACCGTGTGAAATGAGTGCCATTAGGTAGTGTGCCTATGGCTTTTTAGGTACCAGAATTCTCATTTAACTCTTTAAATCAAAAAAAATTTTTTAAGCATCCTTTGCTGAGTTTACTTATGCTCGCCACCAGAAAAAATCCTTTAGAGGAGGATATTCATAAAGGCTGAGCTTAGTGCGGATAAATTAGTTTTGTTGTACTGCTTTTCCTACTAGGAGAGAGAAAGGCAGGGACAAGTGCCTTAGGCTAAGTACTGTCTTCTAGGTATCTAGGGTTCCCTAGGCAAAAGGAAACTGGATGTTAAGAGGTGTTTCCCAAAGCAAGTAGTTCTGGTAAGATTACAAGCAGGCTTTTTTCTGTCTGTCTRCGTGCTTGTTTTGGAGGGTTTCTTTGCAAATGGACAGATAATGTCACAAATGAGCAATCCATGACCTAACTATTTTTTTGATGGGGGGGAAAAAATTGGATAATGCTGTATCAGTGTCTATACCTCTTCATTCCTAGTCACAAATGATAAAACCACTTCTCAAGTAAGCTTGAGGTGTTTAACAGGCTGAATGTTACAGGTACTTTGTTATGTGTCTCATAATATTACAGCCTGGATTATTATTATTATTATTATTTTTTAAATCTGTGTTTCATGCTGTCCTTTCTGCCTGCCTCCTTATCCGCTTTGGAATGTGGTTCTTCAACTGTTCTGATACACTTCTGACAGGTAAATACCAGTCTGTTGATATCAGTATGTACTGAGCATATTCTCCTTGGCAGTGTGCAATGAATCTTTAATCACACATGCCACACACTTAGCTGCGGACTGGGGAAGGGCAATCCCACAGCCATGATGCTATGGATATCATTAGAAAAGACAACTAGCTGGGAAAATGGCCTGAGTTGCCTTCCTATCTGTTCTTCTTTCTCCTCTCCTCTGGGAAATACCCAGACAGACAACAGAGACAYGAGCATTTGTTTGCTTTTTGGTGCTAGTGCAGTGTCCAGTGTTTCCTAGAAGACTTGATGGCCATAACGTAGTTGCTGTGTGTGCATGTGAGGAAGGGGAGAGCAGCCTAGAATGTGTAATGCTTATATATTCATGTCTTTCCCCTCTGTCACCTGCTCATTTTTGTGTCCACATTTATGGTGTTTGTGTGGTATAGCAGGCTAATAGTTTTCAGTAGGTTGGTTTCCCATCAGATCCRAAGAAAAGGAGAAGGCAACAACACGTGGGCAGGACGGACTGGGAGAACCTTTCATGGCAGTTAACTGGAGCTCGTTGTGATACGCGATAATGAAATACATATAATGGGGCGAGGAGGCAAGAATGTTGTTTAACTTGTGGCGTTAGCTGTATTCTTGTCTTTTATTAAAACATGGAAAATCCAGGTTGTCATTGAAAAGTGTATTGACATGAATGCCTGAGAAGTTTGTGTCTTTGGATTTAGATCAGTATGTACCTACCAACAGGGATCACAACAGATGTTTAATGGGATATTGAACTGTTCACTGAAGCAGAAAGTAATATGCTTTTCTTTTTTCTTTTTATTTTTTTTTCCAGACACCTTAGAAAAAAAGAACTCTTGGTTCTTCTAGTTTGATAAATTGATATTCAGGAAACTCTTGAGTTGTAAAGTACAGAGACCTTTCTAAATACATTTAGAACTTAAAATCTTTACCTCATTTGATGCAAATTTTCAGGGAACGTATTAGGTGTTAGCCATTATTAACTAAAGCAGAAATGCGGATATCTTAACTAGAGTTATGTCGCTCTATCCGTCCTCCCTCCTGCCATGCATGCAAGCATGCATGCACGCATACTCTATGCTCTAAAGAGGAATGAAAATAACGCTGTATTACTTGGAGCTAGCACAGAGTGCCATTCTTAAAAAAAAAAAAAAAAAAAAAAAAAAAAAAAAAAAAAAGTTGTCGTGCTTACCATGACTGAATCAGTGGTGATTCAGTGCAAGGGCAGGTGCAGGCTTTTGGCTTTGAATCACTGCACTTTTTAGCTTGCTTCCACTGAAGGACAGCTGCCATAGCGGTCAAACCAAGGCTGCTGGTGTAGACACCGACCTGTAGTGCTTCCGGCAGCACAGTTAGCGTGGCGGAAAGGTCTGTGCGTGACTACAAAACACATGGCAGAGCACTTCATTTTAGAAAGCGCTACCTTAGCGCTGCTGCATTAGCACTTTCCCGGGGGCTAAACTGAGCCATTAGAAGATTTGGCTACTGTAACTGTGCTGCTYTTGATACCTCCAACAGATTAAAGTATTTTTTTCTTACGACATAATATCCTGTACATGAACTAAGAGCCGTAATAGACTGGATGTTTATGCTCGTATATGCGGAAAAGGTATACACTTGATATACTTGAAGATACATGCACTTGAGAGTTTGGCACCTCTCTTTTGGGTATGTTCCTATATACCCAAGAGCTGTCACCCTAAGACAGTGATGTTGCTGCATTGGGTAATGAATTGAATCCTTGGTCTGCCAGGGGAAATTGTGGGATTTTGGCAATGGTTCACAGTAGACTTAGCTATTTCACCTTCTCTGTATTTCCATATTATATATATCCTATATTTTTCTCTTCCTAAATGTTCAGATTTTTCTATAAAAATCTAGCCTTTCTGGAAAGGTTGTTTTTCAGATGATGATCTAAATGTACTAGAAATACTGCTTCTTATTACCTTTCCTTGGGTATTTTTATCCCATAATTCTTTTATCCCTTTGTATCCCTCAGGTGGCTCCTGACCCTTCTCTGTCTTCAATGCCCTCCTCTCCTTGCTATTCTCTCTATTTTCTTCCTGTTTCTTCCCTGCTTCTATTTGTCTTTTCACTTCTACTCTTTCTTTTCTTTTATTAAATCTTTCTTTAGCTTACTGAGATGTTCTTCTAGTCTCTAAACCTGTAGTTAGTTTTCTTATGATACTGTTACTTAATACTCAGTTTTATTATCAATACTTTCCTTCATTTCTCAGTTTCATTAGTAATAGTCCATATAAAATAATCCATTTGCCTCTATTAGATAGATAGTACTCTTCCAAACCTTCATGCATTTTGGACTCCAAAATAAACTCCATAGCGCTTACCTGATTAGGGCTATTAATTTTAAGAAAACTATTGCTAATTTAATAATTACGGAACTGAAGTCCCCATTCCTGGTTGAAAAGAGGGGCATTTCAGCACATCTGGATTACTGTCAATTCTTTGTCCCTTACTGAAAAGAGGAAATGATCGTAGAGTCAGGGGGGCTTTGAAATGATTGCTTTATCAGAGGAAACTAATTTCAGAATTACTTYGGTACATAAGCAGGTAAGGTTGCGACTTTTCAGTCTTTCTGAAGTAAACATTGCTGAACACATTCAATTTAGAACAATACTGAAACGAGATACAAGGTAAGAGCTGTGTAAGATGATGTTCACRGTAAAAATAATAAGGTATAGGGTTAGCACTGTTTTGATAGCTGTTAAGGTAACTCATGTTTAATGTTATGCAAAACTTTTGAAGAGAAATAATTGGTATTGCTGACACATCAGCTAATGTGGTTTAATCATTCATGATGGGCCACTGATTTGATTCACTGCAGGAATAAACTTAGTGCGTCTCAGGGGCTTGATATGGCAAGGTATACTTTTCAAGTTTGCTATCTGCAACGTTATTTTATTGCTATTTTCTTATGAAACCTCTTTAAGAACATACATATGATGGCAGAAACCAGCATATTTTAGTAAGGGTCATAGAACCATGAAAAYTATTGTTTTACAGAAGTACCAGTCATGTGCAAAATAATGTCAGACTTGGAGGTTTCGGCTTCAGCAGCAAGCTACACCCTTTTTCCTTCTGCATGCATAGCGCTTTCGTTGTGCTGTGTGCTCTTAATGATGATTCCTGCTGCAGTACCCACAGTCCTGTTTACCTGGAAGTTGACTGCTCCGGCCTGAGGATGTGGTCTTGTTGCTTACAGTATTAGGCTCCTGGAGGTACCAGAAAAAAGTAGGACTTTATTCCAAACATCACAGGATCATTTTAAGCTAGATCTTGCTTTGCAAAGCCTCTGGACTAAATCAKGAAGGTGAAATTTTGTAGGGAAACCACTGGCCTGTGAAAATGGCACAGAAATTTCAATCTCTCTGGTCTCAGCAGCTTGCTTGGGAATATTGAAGGGTGTATGTACTACACCTGCTGTGCTCACAGTATCAAAGAGGGGTCTCTTGCAGCAGTCTGTGCTTAGGTGGTGTCTCAGAGGTGGCAATGTGTTGTTCTATCCATTTGCCTACTTTTTTAATACAGGTTTGTGTGTTGAAAGTGTGATACTAGACTCAGAGTCCAAAGCTTTTTGAGCTGAGCAGCTGYTCAAGTGTATGATCAGGAGTTGTAGACTGCTTTCTGGAATCTGAACAAACTTTTTTTTTTAATGGAAAAAGCTGTACAGCTGGAAATGCCATCCATGATTAGAGCTACAGTGTTGTAAAATTTTGTGTCTTACTCCTTTAATGTAGAAATTGTTGAATGCTCAAGTAGTGTCAACTATAATTCAGTTTCATAAAGTTCTCATATTAAATGAGGAGTTTCTAGAATCCAAAAATAGCTGTAATGGGTTACTGTTAGCCCTCATCTAGTAATGTAGCTGAAATTTTGGTKGTTTGGGCAAAACATCAAATAGTTTTGGAATTGTCTTGTGCAGGTTTGGGATGTTGAGGTGTAGCCACCAGTCCTTCAAGGGTCAAGGTCAGACTGTGCTGAACTGAAGGGCTTGCAAGGCTGAACAGAAATGCTTCATGTCGTGYTTGTCTGTTGGAATTAAGTTACCCTGTGAGGCTCCATTCACAGATTACATGACTGGCAACTTCATAAGAGCTCTTAAGTTTTTTCTTACATCCGTGAGTTTAAAAAATCCAAATCTGTACATGTGAATGGTGGAAGTTTCCTTCTTCTCCACTCTAGCCAAATATCCATAAATCCTTCAGTATTCTTTTTATTATTATTATTATTCAGCTGATGAAACATGCAAAATAAATTGACAGCCCCTTGCAGCAAAAAATGCTGAGCTGCTGTTACTGTGCTGTGTCTGTCCAAGTTAATCGGGCTACTTGTTAAGTGGAGATTCTGCTGGTTTGGATTGCCCAGGTGCTGTAGCAAAGGAAAATAAAATTTGCTGTAGGGTGGCATAGCACAGCAAGGGTAAAGATGTCTAACCTAGAAGCGGAACAGGTCTTCTAGTAAACGTCACCTGATTTTAAACTTRCAACTGAACTCTATTGATTAGTACCATTTGTGCTGCAAATATACTAATTGGCAGTACATATTCAGTCCTRTTCACCTCCCGTATATTTTACTCAATTTTTTTAACATGATTTTTCTCCTGATACTAACATAATTCCACAATTGAATAAACTTTGAGGTGTTTTCTTCACCGTAATTTTAATGATACAAGCTCGATGATGTCCCTTGGTGGAATGTAAACCACCCGTCTGCGGGCTGCTCGCGGTGGCTCTCGGCGAGGGTCGGCTCCCCGCAGCTCTGCTGTCACGTGTCTGCAGTCTCTTCCAAAAGTTTCTAACGTGGACTCTTAAAACAGATCAGCCCTAGAGATTCACATTTCTCTCTCTTTAGCAGCTGAGGTTGATGGTACTTCGTATTTGGCCGTTTGAAAGCTGTCTCTTCCCTGGATAACTCGGAATTAATCAGTTTTACTCAGGCTCAGAATTGTGATGTGAATTACTGTACAAGAGCAAAACAACCGGACCAGTTCTTTGGGGGTGGGGGGAGAGGGAAGTCTCTCAGGAGTTACTAAACTTGGAGGAATCTCTTCTTGCACAGGAACTCCTTAAGCTGGGAGTTGCTGACAGGTAGGAGGATATTGCAGGGAAGTTGCATTTATCAGCCTGGCTCATTTGATTACTTACTTTTAATCTCCCCTGAGCCTCTGCTTCTGGGCAGGTTTAGGGATGGATCCTGCAGGCTGGATGGATATTTCTGAGCCAGTAACGATGTAGTTCTTGCACATTTCTTTATCTTTCATRGAATCTGTAGAGGGGAGATTTGCATTTTGACAGCATCTGTCATAGTGTCAAGATGAAAATACAAAACGAGTATATAACAGATAAGCATTTTAATTTTTGCACAGTTAATCCTCTTTGTTTAACTGAACATATTTTGACCTTACATATCGCTTGGTGATGATTATGTAGGATTTAAAGGAATAGTTATTAGTCTCCTGATTGCGTGACTTAGAATTAAGATTATTTCCATCTTTTGAGCTGATCTTAATGATGGACTGAAAGCTATCTTAGATAACTGTACTTTGTAACACTGACTCAAAATATAGGGATAACAAAGGTCCAGCAGTGACTTCTGCTGCTAGTATTTGGGACTGGMGTATGCTGGGCTTGACATCTGCACATTTGTTTGTCTTTTCTTTTTTTTCCCCCCTTTTTTAGTTTTCYTTTTGATTATCCAGCCTGTTTCATTCCACCACTGACTTCTAATGAATATTTTTTGGAGTGGAATTTATGTGCACTGCTGTCTCTGACTACCACTATAAAGATTGATTAAAATTAATAATAAGAAAAGCATAAAAGGGATACATAAATTAGGATGCAAATGTTATCTGGGGCATCTCCCATAACAATCAGCACTGCAACTTCATATAAAGGTTTATTTGCTCCCCCTTCCCCCCATACCCCTTCAAGTAGCAGTCTTTGGAGACAATGCTGTAATCACAAAATAAACTTTAAAATTCTAAGTACTGGCGGCTTATGTCAGTCCCAGACTACTGTTTTAATAATTTTTTAACCCTTTTAAATACCTTAAGGATTGTATATTTGTAATTTTAAAGCTTCCAGAAGAGCTCAGATGTTTTGTTGGTATGTGCTCTGCTTTGTCAAGCACTGGTATTCACATCAGAATTTTAAATTCATTCCTAGTTTGTCACTTCAACATCAAATTTAACACTTTTACCATAGGGCTTGAACCTCGTTATGGCTGTGGTCTAAAGACTGGCTTGCTGGATTCTTTAAGGAGCTGTCTTTGAAGTACKGCACTACATGGAAAATGAACCTGCTAAGTGTTTACTCCACCAGGGTACAGCAGCTCACGCAGTGATGCGTGACGCGCTCTGGAATTAATACTCAAGTGCTGGGCTTCATTCAGACTGACGTAAACAGTAAATTTTGTTGGCTGAATGCCAGCTTCATTCTCTTAGCAAGTTAAATTCAAACTTGAATTGTTGTGGGTTTTTTTCTTTTTTTTTTTTCTTTTATTTAAATGCAAAGCTATCAAGGAATACAGCCAGTTGAGTATCTTGAAATATTCTCCCTCCTCCTCTTTGGGTGTAAGAGCCATTGAGGGGGAAAAAAATAAAAACACTAGGTACCCTGACGCTATCATGCATGAAATCTTGTTGTTTTTTGTTTCATTAAATGCTAAAACTTACCCATATCTGACATCCTAGTGTACCCACAGTGATAATTCATCTGTGCGCAATCTGTCACTTTATATAAGAGCCAGAGTGGTTCCGGACAAAGGAAGGAAAGCATAGCCTGGTGCTGAGTTCTTGAATGTGACAGGGGAAGAAAGAAGATCCTTGTACTTCAGGCATTTTTCAGTTACAGCTAGAGGCTATTTTTCAAAGCAGTAAAAATGTTCCATCACTTGCTTAATCCAGTTGATTTAAGATTCCTTTGTGGTTTCTATTACCTGTAAGTTGTTGACCTACACATAACTGAGCAATATTTTTAATTACTGGAACGCATTGTAACGAGAATTGGCAAATTTATGGGAACGTTTGCAAGAAAAATCGCACAGTTACTGGAGCAGCTGTCTCTGAACTGGTTATGTTTTAAATTTGAACCCGTTTTCGATCGGGTAACTGCCAAACATTTCTCAGTCCTTCACTGTTTGCCATGAAGGTGATAAATGGAGCTGATAAAAGTCCTCCAGGGCACAAAACTGCTGAATAAAAAACTGATGGGTCAGAATTACGAAAGTGCGCTTTTAAATCAATGGTATAGAAACCATTTTACTTAGTATAACTGGCGAATTAGCATCAAATGAAGTCTGCAGTTGCTACCTTGCAGCAAGGAAGTCGCCAGAGCTGGAACTGAAGCCTGAGGAAGGCACAAAATATTATCTGAGGTGGGGGCTACCTGTTAGCCCTCTTTGGGAGCCCAGCAACTGCCTTGCTTCAGTGCAGAGTGATGCAGCTGAATATATTCAGCAGTTCTGCATCACACATTCACAAATATATATACACACACACACGTATATGTGTGTGTATATATATATTTGTGTATATGTGTGTGTATATATACACACACATTCACCTTTCTTTTCCATGCTGACTATAGCATGACTTACATTAATAAGCAGAGCAGATTAGAGTGATTTTTAGTGTAAACTCTTGAGGAGGATGCTGGAAAGATAGCTATTTTTTTTACCATATCTTTTTATTATGTGTATGTGGACTTGAATTGATAGACTGTGCTACTTTTTTCTTGAAAATTTGATTTCAGTACATAATCTGTCTCTTAAATGGGTTTTTCTTCCATATAATCTAATGTTTATGGCCCTGCTCTAGATATAAAGAAAACCCAGATTTGAGTCAGAGCAGTGTTGGATTTATGTAATATAGGTCAGACATGTACAACTTACTGGACTTCGCTTTTAATTTTCTTGATGCAGCACCTATTACAAGGGACCTCCTGACCAGGGACCATCTTGGAGCAGGAAAGGAGAAAGCAAAGACTGCTCAGTGTGATTTTAATATCCTTAGCTTCTTTCATCCCTTTCCCACCCCAACATCTTTGTAACACTTATTCATTGTTTTAGGCACCCTGGAAAATTTCTAACTAGTGCTTGCACTGTTTATGCAATAGTTACAGAGAAAAAATATTGATTATTAAAGACGATGCAATTTTAGAGGAGGGTATAGACAACACAGCTGGCAAAAGGATGTTGGAGTTGAGAGAGAGGCAACTTAAAATCTGAAGCCTTCAGGTCAGCTGTCACACTCCCCTGGGATGTAGGCTCGCCTGAGGTTGACTGCCAGTGATAGCAATCCCATGGGTCAGCCATGTAGATCACAGAATTGCCATGAGAAGTTGTAGGATAAATGGTGTAAAATGATGTTACTGATAGGATTCCCTAGGGATTATTCTTGTACTGGGTCTCTGATTAGGAAGAGGTTTGTAAGGATGATGCTTCTCAGTAGAGCTTTCTGGAATCAATTTTGAGTATTTCTGTAGCCAGCTTAAAGTTTCAGCTCTTTAAAATAAGCAAGAACTATGAGTAACATTTTATCTTGAGTATTCAAGTCATTCAATAATACTGAGTCGAATGCACCCACCATAATAGTTGTTGATCCCTTTGTTTCTAGCTTCATGTTCTTTAAAGGCATTCTTAAAGTCCCTTTCCTTTTACAAGAAGGGATCTTCTTGTTCTTCTTTACATAGTTACATGATGTTATTCTCCATTTGAAGCTTTTAAGAGGAGATCTGCTTTCAGAGCCGGTGTCAGTCTCAGGACTGATATACACATCTGCCTCTTCTCCAAGGATCAAGATACTGGAGTACAACTGCTGTGATCCACATGATCCCACTTCGGTGTCTTGTGAAAATGASGAGAAGGCTCAAATGAGCAATGACTGTGGCCTATTTCTATGCTATGTTGAGGGAGATGGASTTAATAAAATGACCCTGCTATACAGCTGATCTGATGCCCAAATGAAATCATCTGAATTCTCTTTTGGCTCTGGCAGTGGAGAGGTAACCTTCTGCCCCCAAAGAGTTAATGTGTTGTCTTTGTTTGATTTCCACCTCTTAACCAAAATAATTCCATTTTGGTCATGTTAAACCATTTTACCTATTCAAATCAACAAATCTAACACCTTCCC
>NW_028186423.1:45738-59514 GCF_003343005.1 Rhea americana
GACTGCTTTGCTTTCTCAGATAGGGCCTGGATCTATTGCCATCTGAGTCACCGTGTAAGCACCTTAGCAAGATGCAACAGAAACACAGCTAAATAGTAGATGGCTATGCCCTGAGCCAACTCAGCCTACCATTTTGTTTCTTTCCTGTATAGTCATATATACACGCACACATACATACATATATATATATACACATACATACACACACACACACACACACACACACACACACATATATATATATACGTGCTTGAGGAAATGTTCGGTATCACTTTAGGAGGAAGGTAGTAATAGAGGTAAGCCCAGGTAGTATTTGCTAAATTTTATTTCTTTGTCTTTGAACTATTGTGTTCTTGGTCTGGTGGAAGTGTATGAGAACAACGCCCTGCTATACATGCTGTCCTGTACCATGGGGGATCTTGCAAACATGCTTATAGTTAGTCTGCTGCTTCTAAGATGAGAAGTAGCCTCYGGCTGTCTAGCTCATGTACGTGCTAGGAAGGGGGATCTTATTAATTCACTTATCTGCAATATGCTGTAAGCAGTAAACTTTTGTTTACACTGAAAGTGTTCCTCAACAGAGGAAAGCRTGTTATGTTTACATTAAATCAATGTAGGATAATGGCACCTATGCAGGTACATTAATGATACATATATCCTGTAAGGTACTAAAAATTTCTCATGGTGTTACATGTTTCTGTGAGGAAGAACATGCAATATTTGACTTGAGTTTTGAATTGATACATGATTTGTGAGAACAAAGGAGTATAGAGAATGTTACCTCCATCTCGTCTGGGAAAGACATGCCGAGAGAGGGATCTGATTAATCGGAAACTCTCGCCACTGCTTCTTGTGACAGTAGCAGTTGGGGATAAGATTTGTYTGTAAAATGTTTCTTGACATAGCTGGTACTGTCAGTTTTGTATCTAATTAGTGTTGTTATCTAACTGGTGTTTGTATCTAGCTAGTGTTGCTAGCGCTGCGATTTGAGAAGTGGCACAACCCAGCTGTCCGCCTGTAAGCAGAATTAACTACCTATAGCAATTACYGTACGCTTCACCAGAAGCGGGAGCAAACTGAATCAGCTTTAGAGTTGGCGCTGTTGGYGCTGTTGAGAGAAGATGCTGCATTTGTTTCTGAGACTTGAAAACCTACCGGTGGAGATCTTAATCCCTCTTGATGCTTTATGTAACAGAGCGTCACGTGCTCTCGAGAGCTGCCGGGCCGTCACTGTTGGCCCCTGTTGTTTGTGTCGATCGCTACCCGCTCGCTTCTGTTCAAAGTTTGCCGAGTTTCGTAGCGGTTGGTCATCTCCAACGGGCAAGGCTGTGTGCCGCTTGAAAGCGCCGCGGAGCTCGGGCCTCGCGGTTAGTAGCGGAGCGTTACCGCTCGTCTTGCTGCTGCCGAGGGTTGCAGGGTATTTCTTCAGGCTCCCTGTCTGGGGCAACTAATCAGCAGGTACTAAATAGATACATCAATGAAAGTGGCATTTCTCCAGGAACGAGGCTCTGGCGGGAATAACCATGAAAGTGTTATTCTTGGAACTGGAACAGAACCTAAAGAGGTATTTATAAAGTTCTAATTTTTAGGTACTGGATTTGCTTGTCTGGATTTTTTTTTTTCCTTTGTTTGGGCAGGTCTTAAATGTTTTGCTTTGAGCAACTGCTTGAATCCTTCTATTAAGGTACTTGTTAAAACCACTACAAACTTGAATTGAGTAATACTGTTTCAGAGACAGGTACTTGTTTATTCACTGAAACCTACACCTGTTAAACCTTTAATGCAATAGTTAAAATAATCCCCGTCATAAACTGTTTACCACTAAAGTATTTTTCTTTATTCTTTTTGAAAACTATTGTTCCTGTTGCTCCAGATTTTAAGGGAGGTGACTCTACACCAAAACTGAGAATTTTAGCATAACTTGGAACTTCTGAAATATTCAGTAACTACTTTGTATTTATTCAGATATCTTTTTTCATATGTAAAAAGCAATGATATTACATACTTCCATCTACTATTATATTCTTCCAACTTTTTTCCTACATTTAAAGAAAAGTTGAGTACATCACTTAAGTGTATTTGGAAAGACCTTGAAATGTAGCTTAACACAACTTACGATGTGTGTTCATCTCATTTTTCCATATAAACAGTGAAATATGAAATGTATGTTTTATTTTGATCTAGTTCCTTTCTAATGTTTAAAAGAAATATCTAATAACTTGATAAATGTGGAAAAAAATTACAGAGCTGAGTTAAATTATGATAGTGAAAAAATGCCTCGATTTCTCCATATTGCAGAGTTATTGTTCTGTGTTCAAAAGGCTCCCACCCTTTGGTGGGAGCAAACAGAATATCTCTTGTTTCCTCTTAGGATTTTTTTAAGAGATTCTGGGGAATGTGCTGTTTTCCTACTAAAATAATTCAGGGGACAGGTTTTGCCAACTCTTTTCTTCCTTACACCCGTAGTCTAAGTAAGAGTTGTTTTCCTGCTCTTTGCACAGAAATGACTCTCTATGAGGCCTTATGTGTGGATGGTGTAAGGAGGGGTAAATGATAAGGAATTAATTGCTTTTGAAGACTTCAAATCTCTCAACTGTTGTGTCTACTTTGCCACACGCAAAATGAAGACACCTTGTTGCACAGATTCTCACAAATAGTGATTAATGTATTGATACTGTTTGCATGATCTGCTTGTAGTAATGCCTGTGAAGAATAACTTTCCTCTGTGAATGGTGCTTTTTAAAAATAGTATCAGCTATACATTGGAAGACTTGCAAAAGGAAAATTATTTTTAACTCTCTTCACTAAACAATTTTTGAAGTGCTTGAACTTCCCTGTGAATATTAAATATTATACTAAACACATTCATCTGAGCACTTAATGAGGAACCAGTGTAATGGTGATCATACTTGCAATTGAAATGTATGAAAGATAACAGGTATTTTTTTTACCTGAGCAAAGTGCATGTACTGCAATGCCCTGTGTTGTCATATATAACCAAACAAGGAACGTAATAGTGAGAGGATTGTTTCTGATCATGAATTAATATATAATGAAAAGCATATGATGAAGCAGAGAGGCTGTGGGATTTTATTTAACCTTTCTGCACTGTTGAAAGATGGCTTGCTATAATTGTTATTTTGCTGATACACATGGTTGAGGTGCTACATCTAATACGTCTACAAAATCTTCACCCATCATTTTATGAAGAGAATTTGCATGTTCTCTGTGATATTCTGTTTTTCAACCAGCTGCTGCATTTATTTCTCATTTGTTTTTGTTTGCTTTAAGTTGCT
Organism: Rhea americana; assembly: GCF_003343005.1. Lineage (NCBI taxonomy): Eukaryota > Metazoa > Chordata > Aves > Rheiformes > Rheidae > Rhea > Rhea americana. The sequence goes on from NW_028186423.1 coordinate 49,035, forward strand.
CTTGAAAAGACTCTGGTTTTACTGTAGGTACTTCTGTATGAATTAGGATGGGATGAGTGTCATGTCACCATGGGTTGTAAACTAAGGAGAGAGAAAACCTTCACTTCATTTGCTGCTGTCCTTGGCTAATACTGTGTGTAGCAGCTGTTTTTTTCCCAAGACTGACCATGCTGAATCCATTGACTAAATTCAAAGAAGCATTTGACTTCTCCAGGTTAACTACCCACAAGCTTTTTAGATGTTTGGCTGCCAGAATGGAGTCCACGATCTAGAGCTGAGGTACTTGGGCTCCTCCGTGGTGCTTTGGAAAAATGATCTGAAAAATACTTGTCCACTGGTTCTAAGCAGCTGGGAATAGTGGTTACGTTGGTGTGAGTGAGCTCCTGCTTCTCTTGTAGTCGAGACGGCAGAAAAGCAGCTGCGTTCACCTGAGATCTGGGGCTTGGGATTTGCTGCTGGACATCAGCACGTGCTGTTGGTTAAGGCAGCGCTGGGTGCAAGTGCTGGCTCCTGGGATGTTTAAAGTGGACTGTAGTTGCTTCAAATACACAAATGGTACCAAAGGCAAGGATAAATGTTTCTGTCTTGGGCAATTATGTTTAGCTTATACCTGTTCTGAGTCCGGTTACTCAGGCTTGTTAAAGCATGCCTTAGGGAAGAGCACCCAGTGTCTTTTTGAAGATGCCAAGAGTTGGAAAATCCACTATTTTTATGGGCTCATCCTCTTTAGTGATTTTTTTTKGGGGGGGGAGAGGGGCGGACTTTAATTCATTATTGGACAGATAATAAGTAGACAGTCTGATTTGGAAAATGAAACCAAAGTCTGACAGCTGCTTAAACCTTGTACTTTCTCTCTTTAAAGGCAGTTGTTCACTGTAGTTAAACTGAAAACTAGAGATTTCGTAAGCCTTGTAAGCCTGACATCTTTCAGTCTGTCCATGTAAGTAATTTCCCTCTCAAGTTCTGAATTGCTTTTATGGTTCTCTTCTCCTTCCCTTCAGTTTCCCAGCAGCTTGTTTTAAAATGCTGAGGCCTTCAGAAATGGGGCTGCGAAACAGGTTTGGGCAAATGAAATTAATGCCAGAGCCTATCGCAATAGCACTGGTGCAGCCATGTGACTGAAACGTTCCTGTACAAAGAATGTTTTTGTTTATAGCTGTCATGATTGCTTGCACTTGAACCGTTGACGGCCGGCGTAACCATCTACCTGCCCGAGGCCGCGGGCAGTTAGTGCCGGGAAGAGTCGGAGGGGAGTTCCCCTGCCCAGCACCTAAYGTCAGAGAGGCGGGTGCCTCCCCGCAAGTGGCAGGTTGGAAGAGGAGGTTTGGCCCTGCGCTGTGATCCTGCACCTCTGTGCCTTAAATACTATGTTTTTTTGCAGAGATTTTTTCCAGGTGTTTTTAATTAGAGGTCTGTGCGGCCACTTGCCGTGGGGATGCTGAGACTAGTTGCCACTGGGCACCAGTGCTAACACCCCACTGGAGAATGAGGAAACGTACCTGGACTGTGTTGGACTCCCGTGCGTTACTAAATGAGTTACTCATCTGGGACTTCTGGCTGGTGTGTGGTTGTTTTTGTGGTTTTATTTTTTGTTAGTTTTTTTTTTAAGCCATAAAGACTCAGTGTTTTCTGACAGGAGGATGAGATAACAGCTTTCGAGAAGCATGATGTGACTGACCCTGTACATACTACTCAAGTTTAAACTTTGTTGTGTGTGAAAGACTTCATACAGCTCATGAAACATATTTTAGGTGGATATTTGTCAGAAACCAGGCTCCAGCAGTACAAGGGAATGGTTCAAGCTGCTTCATAACACAGGGCGCCATTCACAAATTTAGCCAGCTTTGCATGCTCTAAAGGTGATTACCCAGACATTGAATAGAAATGAAATAATGCGCTGTAATCTTTCCTTCGCAAGTTGTGTATTAAAAGATTAAGGATGTATCTTCTGCTGTTTGCAGAACGTCTGGCTCAAGGGTGGCTAAATGTCAGTGCTGTCTGTCCAGCATGGCCACCCCAGGTGCTGTGATCTCAAACTACTTGCTGTTTTAAGCAAGAAGATCTGGTGCTATGGAAAATGGGGACCCTCTGACCCAGTATGTGCTGCCCAAGGCTCCCTCGCTTGTAGGAGTGGAGTACTAAAGAGGGCTGAATCCTGCTTGGAGGGAAGCAAGGACTTTGGGATAGGGACTTTTCTGTGCCAGCCATTTGCGGTCTCTGGGCTAGAAGATGCTCCAGGGACATGTTCAAAATTTGCTGAGCTGGCACATCTCTGCTCAGACTGTTCTTTGGTGTGCAGAGTGGAAGGATTGCAGGAAGAAGTGTTGTGTTAAAGTAGGTAATAATATCTTTAAAGCCATAACAAAAAGTCAAGTCAGGTCTTACATTTATCTGTGTAGAGAGATACCTTTAGGTAATTCTTTCAGCATGCCTCTTTTTATAGTCTTATAAACTGCACCAAGTGTTTTGCATTCTATTTCAAATCAGTATTGCTTTACAATTTCTTTCCTATGTGGAGGAAGCTCAAGTGTTTTTCACAGGGGAGATGCTCTGTTGGGACTTTCACAATTGTGACTCAGCGGGATTTGTGTCCTTAAGTCACTTAAGCTCTGCCTGGATTAAGAAACCGTGGAGTACTTTCCTACTTGAGAGTGTTGCTGTACCCACCTGTTTGTCAACACCTGACTGAGCTGAAGCATGGGCCTGTGGCAGTTTCTCCTCATTTCCACAGGAAGGAAAACCAAAAGCACTGGCTGAGGAGGAAAAAGGCATCGTTCAGCTAATGTTTGATAAAAGCAGCAAGACCTTGGGCTATACTGTGCTGTGCAATAAATCTGGTAAACCAGGCTTCTGGAAATTCCCCCCAAACTTTCTGGCTGGGTGGAGCTACCTGGTCCCCCCCCCCCTTTTTTTTAACAAATTTTCAAAATGATAAAGCACGTGTTCAAGCACGATTAATGTGACTTGAGCATTTGGCAGTTAAAAAAAACATACTGTTATAAATTTCAGCATTCATTAGAGTCAGGAGATGGACAGTTAATTTGAAACGTTTTCACTAAAACTCTTTTAAAGGCAGTGATAGGGCTTTGGTGGCCTGGGAAGGGGAAGGAAGTGAACACACTTCTGTAGGCTCAGCGTGAACTGGTATCTCCTTGCGCTGGAGGAGCCACAGTGGTGCATTACCACATGTTTCGCACTGAGTTAGTAATCTCTTGCCACACAGTTCAGGAGGGTATTCTGAAACACAAGTTAAAGGAATTTTTTTTCTTGGGAACAACTGGGAATGACTTGCCTGCTCTGGCGTGGCTCAGCGCTGTTGAGGTGCGTCTTGTGTCTGGAACGTATGTGCTTGAGCATAAGGCTTTAAAGAAATGAAGACCTGTTTTAAATGAATGTTTTGTAATAGTTTTTCCTAATGAAGTATTTGCAAGCAGGATAGGAGGAAATTGTAGAGAAGAGTCTAAAATAGCACTTCTCTGTAAAGGATCGCTTTCAGCTCTGAATATACCCTTTATTTCTGACAAAGCATCTCCATAAGGAGATCAAGCTAGTTGTTCTTACGTAGTGCCTAATGGCTGTTTGCCAGTGGTTGCAAAGATCCTAAAATTGTTGCAGTGCAATAGATCTCTGGATAAAGGAGAGAGGTCTGTTGTAGTATCATCTCTGTTGAGGAAGGAAAGTGGCACTTGAGCTCACACCTTACTGTCCTCAAAGTGTCTGTGCAAAAGAGACGTCTTTATATATGTGCAAGTTGCAGGAAAAGTTTTAGTAGGTATTGGTACCACCATGCAGCCAAGGTTAATTTGTCATAAAATACAAACCTCTAAGTTAGGTGTACTTTATTTTGGTACATGTTTAAGCAAGTGATGCTAATGTAGGTTTAATATTATTTAGTGGAATGGCCTTTAAAATGATCTTGCGCAATGCAGAGGTAAGACGTGATCTGCTGTCTCACAAGCAGATAACGATTTACCTTCATTGCTTTTTCTGGAAGATTGGATTCCACATCCTCTGTGCTCTGTTGTGGTACTGTGGTCTTACGGGTTTTTTCCTCCCCATTTATTTATTCATTTTTTGCTTTGGCCATCATTGAATGCTTTGAATCGTTTCTGGAGAAGCTGGAGTAGGGAACCTCATTCAGAGCTTCCTGAAGGCCATCATAGGACTAAATTATTAGCTGATTTAAGGTTTCCAACGTAGTTTCATGGGGAACAATTAAAGGAGGAGGAGGTAGGAAAAAGAGGAAGGAAGGAATTAGCAGTAAAAAATGCATGACAGGCCTGGACTTTATGGGGGGCTGGGGACTGGGTAAATAGAAGGACTTAAGGTCCACCACTTCTCCCCCACCCCTTCTGCAGTTAGCACCAGGCAGCGGGGTGTAGCGCTCCCACTGCCTGCGACTTGGTTAGAACCATGTGAGTTTCCAGGGAATCATCAGGAGGTAGTAAGAGTTTAAATAATAATAAAGACCCTTCTCAGTTACAGGTTAAATCTTTTGCCGTTTTTTTGTTTGTTTGTTTTAATTTGAGGATGAAATCCCAGTGTGTGCTATGCAAGCTCGTGTGTGTGTGCACGCCGTTGTCCCAGAGTCCCTCCTGGCCTGTGTGCTTGGGCAGCCTGTTGGCCCTCTGTGGATTAGAAATGCTGTTTAATATATAGAATTTATGCTTTCCAAATGCATGTCGTGTCACTGTGCCAAACCACTTCCTATACTTGCTTTGTTTCTTTTGTTATGATAGGTGTAACTAGAAATGCTCCAGTGACTTTCTTTCCTCTCTTCTCTGTTTAATTTTGGAGTACATAGTCAGAAAATGTGCTGTTTTGGAGTGAGAATAAGAAGTGGGATTGAATTTTTAGTGCAAGTGGTTTTTACTCAGAGATGTTCTCCTTGGCTTTAAGAAAAGTAATGCACATTAAAGCTACAGATAAAACAGTGGAGCTGAATGTTCATCTTATGAGTGAAATCTAAAATGGTTTAAACAAAGCTTCACAGAAGGGAGAACTGAATTTTAGCTCCAGGCTTGGTGTTATGAAACTTAAAGTAACATTTTGCCAGTCTTCTACATCTGCTACTTTATAGCACTCTTCTCCACACTTTATTCTCCCGCTGCCTTGGCAGGATAGCAACAGTACATAGAAAGTAAAGTCTGCAGCTTTCTGAAAGAAAGAAAACTGATTCCCATCGGATTCAGATACCTCATTTAAAATATGCAGGGTGCTAACATACTTATTGGATCCTTTCTCACTTGCAATCCTTGGTGAAGGGTGGTTTAAAGGGTACCAAGGAAGGCTTTTTCTTTTTAGTAAAGCTAAATATTTTACATTTTTTCATTTTAAGCTTGGATATGAAGTTAGGGAAGCCTGTGATGCCCAGACTAGGTGTTATTTAAAATTTATAAATCTTTAAGGTAGTGTAGTCCCTGGAATTGCATCCAGATGCTGGGTGATCATAAACCTCACTTGGCTCCGAGAGGAGACTTTGAAACTTAACCCAATTGATAGGCACAGACCAGGTTCTCTAATCCCAACTGTATTGCTAGACAGTCACCTGTGGATGATCCCAGGAAAAGATGCCAGAGGTCCCTCTTCAGACATCAAGATTGTTTTAAGATGGCTCATGCTTCCTTGCAGAGTGCTCCCAGCCAGGTAAGGAGTTGATCCTGTCTGTTAGCCTGTATCCAGGTACTTGATACCGACCTTAAGTTTTATTTTCTTCATTAAAATTGGTAGAATCGTTGTAATTCTCTTATTAAAGCAACTGTGGTTGACTTAGCAATTACTGTCCTTTTTAAAGGAGAAAGAGGATATCCCCAGAGGAGCCAGTGAGAACTCCTTGTTTTCCTTTTGATCTTATATGGTTATCTTCTCGCTTTTAAATGCGTCCTTCTGTCCCCTGTGCTGAATGCACAGTATGATGCTACTGTAAGTGTTGCAATTAGAGATACTGTCAAGTTATTTCTAGAGCGCTAGTAGGGTGTATGTGTTCTTTCCTCTGAATATTTAGTTCTGTTTGTGCATCTGGCAAAAATAGATGTACAAATATAGCACTCCATTTCACTAGAAGTATGTCTTGCATAGCTTTGMTTTTTTCTGCTTTTTCGTAAAATTGAAAACCAATTCCTACCAAGCCAAATTATGGATGCAAATAACTATTACTAGGGAGGAAAAGCACACAATTAAGAAAACTGATAGGGAAATATCAGGTACCGAAAAGTTTTTCAGTTAAGCAGAGGTACGTACACTGGAATCTACAGAATTCACAGAGGAAATAAAATGCATATTAACCTTTGGAGCTGAACAATGAATCCTCATTGGCTTTGATGGTCTTAAATCTGGATGATAACTACTCATTTTGGACTTGAAAAGGAAGTTGATGGGGATTCTGGGGTCTTTATCAGACTATCTGAATGTGATTTGCCTTGGTCCTAAGTCTATGAAAGAATTTTGGTTTTCTCTAGGAAGGGAAAAACTCATTAGGCAGCTTCTTTGGTCTATCTTGTCTCTTTACTGACATGAGGGAAGAATCACTACCTAATTAAATAAATAATGTTTTATCCCTTAATTTTAACTTCAGTCAGCCTTTCCCCTTTAGATTATTAGTGGTTTTGAGTGTTTTTCTAAGTTTGATACTGTGGAGGTTGCTCTCAGTATGCAGATAATTTTGAATTTATGAATTTTAGGGCAGCATAGTGTTTTGTCATTTTATTGACCATTTTTTAGATTCCAAGTGAGGTGTAAAATGAAATGTTTTGTAGAATCCAGTCACTTTTGTCAATGCTTGGGCAATTGACAATTTTTTTTTCTTGTAGTTTAACCTCTTCAGTCTTGCATTTTATAGTTGAAAAAAATGTAGCTGAAATTCATTGTATCTAAACCTGTCTGCATAGTGTAAGATTAAAGTGTGCTGTGGCAGAAATCACTGTTTTGTGTTGCAGTTTCTAGTGTGATCTCTTTGTAACATAGTCAAAAGATAAGATGTATTTCCGGTTCAGGAATTGCTTGTCTAGAGTTTTTAACGCTGGCATCTAAAGGCAACATACATTGATTGACAAGGTACTTGAAAGATTAATTAAGAAGTGAAAGATTTGTTAAAAAAAACACATAGAAATATGGCAAATCAGACTTGCATATAGACAAAATGATTCTGTACTGCTTCTTACCTCGTTACGCACTTAAGATGAAAAGCACTTTTTAAAGTGCTTAGTATCACTAAACTGAGACAAGAGAAAATTATTTAATAGGAGAAACAGCTTTTAAGAACTGAAAACCCTTCAAAAGGTAAAGCTTGCTGAAAGTCTTTAGTTACGGTATATGTTTCAACATAAGGGAATTTATCTCTGAAGATCAAAGCACATGTGTGAGCTGCTTGTTTAGCACTGTGCTGCATTTTGCTGTGCGCATTTCTCAGTAACCCATCATTAGTTGTCTTGTATCGCTTTCTACATTTTTTGTAAACACCTGTGGTGCCCTATAAACACATGTGTTTCCTAAGAGTGTGATCCCATGGGAGAGTGGACTCTGGGGAAGTGTCACTCACTGCAAATCGGGGCTGGCACAGGTACAAATTGGGCCACTGTGGTGCAGACCCAAAGCAACTTTACACAAATGAGGAGTTCTGCTGAAAGAGCAGGGGCAACTCTGCGTTCCTGCTACGAGAGATGTAAAACTGCAGGGAGAGATCGTGTCCAGTGCTGCGTAGTGTCTGCTAACACGGTGCTGAAGAGGTCTGTTAAAGAGCCTGTTTGTGGGTTTTGCTTTGAGTAACATTGTGGTCATACCTGGACTCCCTTCAGAGTTGGAGTCACTTTTTTAGACCATGTAGCTTTGAAGCCCATGTTGACTGTTACGGTGTGGAGGAGGCAAGAGGGGAGGCACCTCTATGAGTAAGAAAGGGAAAAGGGAGTTTGAAGGAGCGTTGTCATTAGCTGTTCTGTAAACTCATTCCATAAATAGTATAAAAAACCCCTCCAAAACGACAGCAAAACCCCAACCTTTAAACGTAATGTTCCCTCTCTGTCCTTGTCAGGCAGATGAAGGCATGTTGAAGTGAGAACCTCTGTGGAGACTACTGGTAGCAAGTGCACTGGGAAGAAAGTGCCTCCCCCTAAGACTTTAGTGTGTTTTTATTTGCTAGATGATCTAAAAGCTCAGTGGTCTGAGGCTGCTTGATTTTCAGACATAAAGGGACACTTTAGGTTTCTTTTTCCCTAGGGTGGGCAAAGCAGAAAACTTGTATTAATGTGCAGTGTTAGTTACGGAGCTGACAGCTTTGCGTTGAATCACAACTCAGGCTTGTAGGCACCTAAAAATAAAGGAAGGAATTTGCTAAAAGCACACGGAAGTTAAGGGAAGATGGTTAATGAGTTTAGTGGGAATTGGATTTAGGATTGAATCTGTACCTCTTATTCACCATTAATATAGATTACATTGTTAATTCAGTCTGTGAATAGCATAGCATCTTTCTGTCAGAAGTGGAATGTTGGCATTTAATAGTTTTGTGATCTTTGATCAGTACGGCAGCAAACAGTAACCATCCTACAATGCGCCTGTGGCTTTCTTTTGGGGTGTATTCTGATACAGATGTCTGCCCGCTATCCCACAAAAGCAAAGCGGGCATTTCAGGTGTGTGTCTGTACATGCATGCGAGTTTTATAACTTCACCATCTTCAAGAGAGTTATTTTATAAGGATCTAATTAGAGGAGAGATGGGTCTTCTCCCTGTTTGCAGTCTAATCTTCTTTCTGATTCAGAGCTTCAGCACATCGAGATTTCCCCTGAGTTTGTGTCGAGCTGTGGTGGAGTTAACAAAATTGTCCTGAGCAACTGCTGTGGGGTTGGGGAGATAAGTGATGTTCAGGGCCCTTCCTAAACAATTTAATTTAGGTCAAGTCCAGGGCAGAAGTTGATACAGATTCCAGATACAGGTGACATGTTCTTTGTAGCTGGGTATAAGGGTCTACGTGATCACCGATTTACTTGCTGCTAAATTAACGAGTTTGAGAACTCCTTTAATTTTCAGTCTATTCTGAGTGAAGCTCGCCCAGGTAGCCCAGAGAGCGAGAAGAGAGCTGTGCCCTTCTGGGGCGCACATCCTGCACGGTACTGGGAAAACGTGTGTGAGACTTGCTATCCTTAAATGTGACCTCTCCTGTGAATAGGATTAACTTGTTTGTACTACTGAGCTGGCATTATTGAATGGAGGTAGAGTAGAGTAGGACAGCAGGAAAGAAAAACCGAGCTAAGAAGGATGATGCAGATACGCAAATGCTAAACTTAGCTTTAAGGTGATTATTTCTTGCCTCCTCGCCTTCCTGCTTCTGCGAGAGCAACACTTGTGGCACATATGTGACTTGCAGCTCTGGGGTCGGCTGTAGAGGATCAAGGAGGTTTGGGGCTTGCGCTTTATTCTGTGCCTCTAAGTCACGGAAAGGCAGGTGGAGGCGCAGGTCTGGGAAATGGCGTTTTCAGAGGTGGTTTTCCATGGGAGAATTGTGCGGTGCTCAGATTCGGCCGTGGGCCTCTCGCTAACCTGCTCGCTTTGAGTCCCTGGCAGCGGTGCCTGTGTCCCTTAACACAGAAAGCAGAGCCGTAACATTTGTTGAGGAATACAGTGCTGACTTTTGTTTTTCTGTGATAATTAACGTGTTTCGTGGCTTTAAAAAACCATGGATGCCATGTGGGGTCACCTGCGCACAAGGGAGAAGGCATCGCTGCTGTTGCTGCGTGAGGGTGTCAGAGCTGGCTCGAAGTTTGCAGGTTTGTGCTGTGCAGGCATTTTCTGGGTGATCTGATAGCTGAGCCTCTTCACAGGTGGCAGTCGGCTTTCTGCCTGTGTAACGGATTAGCCCAGATCCTCCCTGCTCCAGCAAGCTTGCGCGACTTCCAAATTTGGGGTTTTTTTGCTTCGTTGCGTGTATGCAGACCTCAGTTTTACTTTGTTCTGTGGATTAAGCACAGCGTGTTATCCAATACGTGGGGATGGGTTTTATTATTATTTTTTTTTTTAATTCCCGCCCCCCCTCCCGCCGTGGTGCGGTTTGCAGCCTTCTCCGGCAGCAGCCACAGGTGCCCCTGGCGCGGCTGCCGCGGGAGCGGGCCGCTGCTTGGGGCCGCTGCGCCGACAGGTGGCGGTGTCGGCGAGGCCACCGCCGTCCCGCCTCGCTGCCTTGGGGCCTGCTGCTTTTTCCTGTTGTTTTTCCTTATATTTTATCGTTCCTTTATTTATTTATTTATATTTCATTTTATTTTGCGGGTGCAAACTGCCGCCTCGGAGCGCTCCGTCCCTCACGGCCGCGTGAAGGGAGGGGGGAGGCTGTTGTGGCCGGGCCGGGCCGTGTCCCTCCTCCCCCCCACGCCTGCCGGGCCGCCCCGCGTGGGCGCCGCGGCCGCTCCGTGTGTATGTGCGTGCCGCGCGCGGGGGGGGGGGAGAAGGAGGAGGGGGGGGGGCTCCTAATAGATGCGGCGGGGGCGTGGCCCCGGC
>NW_028186423.1:59635-61122 GCF_003343005.1 Rhea americana
GCCGCCCGCCGCCCGCCCCGCGCAGCCTAGCGCCGCCGCCGCCGAGCGCCCCCATATACATGCGCACACATTATATATATATATATATATAAAAAACATATATATATATACGCGCACACGCACGTAATATATAAAATCTAGAGCGAGAGCTTTGTTTCTGCGGGGAGCGTTTCTGGCCGCGGTTGCATGAATGCCCAATGTTGTAGACCAGTGGCAATGGATCTAGGAGTTTATCAACTAAGACATTTCTCAATTTCCTTCTTATCGTCCTTGCTGGGCACCGACAGCTCCTCCCTGAGGCTCGACAGCAGGTAAATGGCCGCGGGGAGAAGGGGGCGGCGGGAGGCAGGTGGCGGCCGGGCCGGCTCCTTTGTCCGGCTGCGCGGGGGCTGCGCGGGGGCCGCCGTGCCTCCCCCCGCCGCCGCGCCGCTCCTGCCGCAGGCTGTCATTAAGCCCCATCTCGTATGGCTTGTCGGGGGGGGGGACGTCCGGATCCGTGGTCTGGCAGCGGGCGGGGGGCGCGGGGCGGCTGTACAGGTTGCTGTGCTGCATTGGAGCATCTCGGCGAGGCGAGCGGCGGCAGCGCGGCTGACTTCGCAGCCAGCGGGCTGCCAATACCCGCGTCGCTGGTGTCGTAAATAATTCAGCCGCTGCTAATGTTGTGTGTGTTTTCTCTTTCTTTCTCTCCTTCCAGCTCCTCTGGCGCAAGTGTGGTAGCTATCGACAACAAAATCGAGCAGGCGATGGTAGGTACCGATCGCGGCACGAAATCCCGTTAAAGCGGTAAACAACACCGGGATGCGGCGGGCGGTGGATGCAGTCCCGGGGGGGCGTGGGGGGGCGCACACGGGTTTGGCCGTGTGCGTTTGTGTGTGTGTGCGTGTCGGTGAGCACGGGCCCGCGGCGCGGCGCGGGGGATGCGCCCGTCGCCCCGCCGCTGCCGTAGCGGGCTGTGACGGCCTCGCTTTCTGCCTCTCCCAAACGGTTCATCTGGCCCCTCCGTGCGGCAGGAGGAGGGGCGGGATGGGGAATCAGCGCTGCTTTTTTCTTTATTGGGGGGGGGGCATTTTTTTTTAGTTTTTTCTCTTTTGTTTTTTAATTCACCGCTTTTTCCCCTGAAGCATCCCGCTGGGGGAGATCTGCGCAAAATGGGAGCATCCCCCAGCGGGCTGCTGTGCTCCGGCAGGGGCGTGCTGAGCCGGCCTGCGCGGGCAGCGGGCAGGGCAGCGGCGGCGCTCGGCGGAGCGGCCCCGGTGCCGCCGGGCCGGGCCGGGCCGGCGGCGCCCAGCGCCCACTTCCGCCCGGCCGCTCTTTGTTGCTGGAGCGGCGCCGGGAGCCGCTCTCACGGGAGCCTCTGCCCGCTGTTGCTAGGCAAACTCCGAACCTTTAACTCCCGGCTATAAATAGCGCGGCCGCTCATTGGCGGAGGCGCGGCAGGGGCGGTCGGCCCGGCTCTCTGACGTCACCCGCGGCCGGCCGGCGGGAGG
>NW_028186423.1:61323-137661 GCF_003343005.1 Rhea americana
GGGGAAAGGCGGCCGTGCCGCCCTGCGGGGCAGGGGCGCGGGGGGCTCTGCGCGGCCCCGCTCCCGCGGCCCGGGGGTCTGCGGCCCTCGGCGGGGTGCGCTCCTGCCGGCTCTCTGCTGGGCCGTCCTGCCCTGGTGCCTGTCTCCTCTGCTAATACGTGTGTTCCCCTCTGTGTTCCAGGATCTGGTCAAGAGCCACCTGATGTATGCGGTGAGGGAGGARGTGGAGGTCCTCAAAGAGCAGATCAAGGAGCTGATAGAGAAGAACTCCCAGCTGGAGCAGGAGAACACACTGCTAAAGACGCTTGCCAGCCCAGAGCAGCTTGCCCAGTTCCAGGCACAGCTGCAGACTGGTTCCCCACCTTCCTCTTCCCAGTCACAAGGGACGGCGCAGCAGCCCGCCCAGCCAGCATCACAGGGGTCAGGGCCCTCCGCGTAGTCTCTGGTGTCACCGCCGTCATGGTCACAGTTCTCTGGAGTGCCCAGAGCAAGAAGGACTAGTGGGAATCTGCCACATCCACCCTTCATCCATTTCAACGCACGCTGCAACCTAGATTGAGGACTCCGTGCCCTGCATACATCACCATGAGAGGTTTTTTTGTTTGTTTTTTTGTTATCCCCAGTATTATGCACTCATCTGTCTCTCTTTACCCTCCCTTCCCTCTTTGGCTTGAAGGAGTCTTTGTTCTTAGGTTGATTTAATAAAATAAACTTTTTCCAGCGAATTAGCACAAGTACACTGGGGACTTGAGCAGCTTCTGCAAATGGCTGAGAAATGGAGCTGCATGTCTGAACTTTTTTTTTTGTTTTTAAATCTTCCACTCATCCAGTGATGTAACTGATACAAGTGCTTTTCCAGCATGGAAACGTGAAGAAATAGACTGGAGTAAAAAGTGATGGCTCAATGCCCCATAGTGCACTGGGCTTCCAAAGTGAGGACTGGTGCATAGGATCTAAGAGGAAGAGGGAGAAAGGTAAATTCAGTGTTTAACACTTAATTGTCACCTGAAACCTTAAGTGCAAATATATTTGCACCGTTTTCTGAAGCAGTGGACAGGTGCATAAAGCTGTATTATATATAGAAAGCAGGTAGGTGACATACAGTTGGGTCATAGGATAATTACAATGAAGGTTATTTGCCTACTGTATATTTGTGTATTTAGTGTAATTACTTTGTAAAATAGAAAACTGTAACTATTTAGGTTGTACAGATTGAAGTTTAGTTGTTTCATTGGCTGATCTGAAGAAGTTTGAAAAGTCTTTTTTTTTTTTAATGCTACATAAATAAGAATGCATCTACGCAACTGTTCAGAATTTGGCAGATTTATGCTGTTTGTGTAACTTCTGAATTTCCCTGGCTGCTGATTATCTTGAAGTAAATCTTTGTTCATTGTAGTTTGGTTTAAGACAGGAAAAACCACTCCAAAAATTATCAGACCTTGCTAGCAAAGAATAAAAAAAAWTGGATTTCCCAGTATGGATTTTTGCATATGATCTGTATAGTAGTATGCATATGTTTTTGTGCATGTTCTCTAAACAGTTGTAACACRTCAATGTATTTAACTGTTGCACTTGTCAACTTTCAATAAAGCATACAATGTTGATAAATCATTGTTTGTATAGTGTAATAATGTTAACTATAATAACTTCAACATGTTGCAATTCAGTTTTACCTATTAGTAAGGTTAGAAAGCATAGGTTTCTGTGCGTGGTTTCWGTGCATGGTCTTCCTTGTTGACCTYTGAACTTTGTAAAAGTTGCAGAGACTTAAAAAAAAAATGTACTAAAAATGTAGCTACTACTTTCCACAGTATTTTAAAAATACAGTAAATGTAAAGTCAAAGGARGGGGGGGAATGTCAGAGGCCTGAGCCTTGGAGCAAAGCTGCTTGTTTTAGTCCAATCCTGTGCAATGCTGAAACTTCAGGAGTGCTGGGTGCTTTCTAAACTTKTAATAACAGATAAGCAGAACCACAGACCTCTGTTGTATGGTTGGCAGTAAAGGTATAAGCCTTGTGCAACAGTTGTTTCCTAGTGACAAACCGCATCTCTACTTGGACACGGAGAGTCCCGTGCTGGGCGCCAGCTCTGAACCGCTTAATTCAGTGTGACAAATGCTGAGGGCGTTACAGCTTCCTGAGTCGGTCGGTCTTACCTCCATGTTCTTATTAAAGCTTTTAGTAATTAGACCAGGCCTAATCTAGATGTCCAAGGATTTCTCTTTCACACCTACAGCTCTTATCTCTGACTCTTTCAGTTTTGTGAGTTCAAACGGTGTAAACTTGGACGTAGTGTTAATTCTGCCTTGTGAAATTGTTTTTTTTTTTTTAAACAGTATGAAGATAAAATTGTTTCCCAAATTGTTTCCCTTCAGATTGGAAAAAATACTTATCTGCTTTTTAATGATGATGGTTAAAAACTTCAGTAAGTCTAAACATGCAAATTATCTGTGAAAGGATATTGATACAGCATGATTGATAACCTGCAACTGGGGCAGCAAAGGAATTTTYTGTTTTACTCTGGATATGAGTCCTATTTTAAGTGCTCAGAATCCATGAGATAAAATGATCAATCTTAGAATAGCAGGACAGCACTTTTACCTGGAGGAAACTGCACATCTTAAGATTTGAATGCAAGAATGGATTTCACTTGATGTGATGGCTAACTACAATGTTTTTATTGGGTCTTTTCTTTGATAGTTCCCTCCAGATAATGAGAATGAGGTAAGGTGCTGGTGGAACTTCATAGTGTTGAAAATGATCAAGTGTAGCAGAAGAAACTGTGATGCTGAGAGTTTAAAGGCAGAAAGATTATTTTTTTGTGTGTGCGCAATTTGTAACCCAAAAGCAAGAGTTCAGTTCTGATTGTGCAACAGTTTAGACAGTGCTTAGCTGTATTAGAGCACAAGTAGTTGCATTGCCTTTATGGGGATTAGTATATCAAAGTAAATGGATGAGTATGTGGGAATGTGGGACTTAATGTGGAGTTAATTTATAGTTTGTGTTCTCAATTATTTTAGTATATAATTTAAAGGTATTCTTAATGAGGAAATAGAAGAGAAACGCTAGATGCTTTTTGATGGATTGAGCTAAAATTAGAAATTGATGATAGCCTTTGTAACAGAACAGCACTTGAATTATCAGGATCTGACAAAAGAAATGCTAATTTTGGTACTTCTTAAAATGGCTTAATTGTCTTCAGTTGCCTTTATATTCTGCATATCTCTCTAGCACTTCCAGGTCATAATGCTTAGTGTATTAAAAAGTCAGCCTTACCACGCAGATGTGCTTTTTCACATACTTTACTTACCAACATTTGTACAGATATCTTTGTCATAAAATTTGACCACTAGGTTTTATTTTGTTTGGAAGAACAGCCTGAGCATGCTCCAAATCTAGGATTTTTTTTWAAATCTGTCAAAACTGAAGCTTCTGTCTGTGCAGTTGACTCAAATTGACTAAAATCTCATTTGAGACCAAAACAAAGAATTGCCTTCTTGGTTTGTCATGTTGTAATACTTCTGGAATGAATTGTTTTGATTGTTGCTTTTGTTCTGGAAGAGACCATTTTTCAGAGCACTTTAAATCAAATGTGTTTGATAGCCAAGGGTGATCCCTCCTCTTCCCCCCACCTCATTTTTTTTCCTCAAATGCTCAGGTTTTCATCCACAGTGAGAACAAGATTATGTTTAATCTGCCTTTTTATATGGCAGACTTCCTGCTCTCCAATTCAGTAACTCTTCAGGCTTTTTTTTCAAATTATTTGCCATTTATCTTCTGGTTGACACTTAACTGCAAACTTGCTTTATTCTAAACAGCAATTTGATGAACTGACCTAGGCAAATTATCAACTTACCGCAAAGTTACTTTTCTCTCTCTCTCTCTCTCTCTCTCTCTTCTCCCCCCTCCCCAAAACCAGTAGTTTCTGATGAAGAATTCTAAGGCAAATCCAGATTGTCCAAATTCTGAGGGCTCTGTA
This sequence comes from Rhea americana, assembly GCF_003343005.1. Classification (NCBI taxonomy): domain Eukaryota; kingdom Metazoa; phylum Chordata; class Aves; order Rheiformes; family Rheidae; genus Rhea; species Rhea americana. The sequence goes on from NW_028186423.1 coordinate 65,301, forward strand.
AATACTTGGGAAGGAGAAATGTGTTCCCATCACATGTAAGAAGATTGTCCAGAGAGTATTCAGGCAAAACCTCCCAGCAGCAGTGGAGTAAATGCAATGCCTTAGAGATGAATACCTCTCCCTAATTCTTACAGAATAAATCAACACCTGTCAGGCAGCTTCCCATCTTTCAACTAGAAGAAAAAAAAAAGCCAGCAAAGCAATTTGGGAATTACCACCCTTAATTTCTGTAGTTACAGTGAATGTATTAAGGTTAATWTAAAGAATTTTAATTATTGTTCATTCTTTGTGTGGTCAAATAGTAGCATTCAAGCTAGCTGAGTGTGAAGGCATACTTGTTTAGCTTAACATATACCATTCAAAATACCGCTGGTTAAGCATCTCAAATACTTTAGGAACAGTTTACATTTTAAGGATGTTGAATTATTTCATGCTTTTCTCCTCTCCCATAGGGATTATGTATCTTACCTTTCTGGAGAGGTTTCTGCTGGGATGAACTTGAAATGAGCTACAAATCTGAGGCTCTACCTAAGCTGGAAATTAGCCTGATTCCAGTCATTGGTGGTCAGTGATTGGCATAATTTCACGAGTGAAGCTGAACAGAGGATGGCTGCTGGAGGGAGCTCCTGGGAAATCTGGAACAAACTGAGTAATTTTAAATACTTGTTTGAGGATACTCTGAGAAACATTTGCTGCTGGCCTGCTCCTTTTCATATGGAGAGTAAGTGGGAGTTGTCCTCCTGCACTTAACATGTGCTGGGTCCAAAAGACAGTGTGTTTGAAAATCCCATGGTGGGGAGTTTCCAGCAGGCACTGGCAACTGCCCTCCTGAATCAGGTCCCAATTTCCAAAAGGAGCAAGGCCAAGCTCAACAACAAAGTTCAAAGCCAAACCGTGAATAAACTGACTTCCTTTTATTGTAAATACATTGGAAAAGGGCAGCAGTTYGGGCGGAAAAATGAGCGAAACACTGATGGCTTCCACCAAAACGAAGTCCTGGGTTGTAGTGCATGGAGATGTCCATAAGAGAGTCGTGCTGGGCTTTGCCAGTGCTCCAGAGGCAAGAGGGGAAGTTCAGAAAGGACATGCAAAGAAGTCCCCAAAACGAAACAGAACAGGAATTTGGATAGAGTGGAATGGCCAGTGGAGGAAAAGAAAAATCTCTAAAATTTTGATCCTGAGCTAAGCCAAGTTTTTAGGTCATCTTGAAGTTTGGATCCGTGTGGATTTTCAACAGTGAGTTTGTGGTAACACATAGTGGATGTGTTTCAAGATGTCATGAGAAAGTTGCTACAGGCCAAAGGGGAGGGAAAAAAAATCTTACCAGTCCTATTTGCAGCTTTCTAGTTTGAATGGACTGAGAGCTTTGTTAAAGATCCCACTCTAATCCTCAGCGCTCTAAAGGCATCAGAAAAACATGGCGAAGTTAAGATGTGGCCTGTGCAAATTCAGGGCAAATCAGTCTGAATCTTGGGAATGATGAAATGCAGAGGATAAATTTTGTCACCCTTTTAAAAACAAAGTAAAGAGGAAGAAACATATGTGACTATCARAAAGGAAAGCATCTCTGATGTTCTTCAGGGAGTTTGGGATGGAGGAAGATGAGTTTGTGAGTTATTTAAATTACTGTCAGCTTTTCTCATGTACAGCATATATTCTATGTCTACAGGAGCTGGAAACTGGGTTTTTGTGCTGACCTTTCAGTCTCCAAAAAATCACATTTAAAGTGTCTGCCTGCCTTATGATTCCTGAGGAGCTGCTGTAAATGGTCATTCTTCCTTCCATTAGTTTTATTACTGGGAACAAGCCTGTTCTGCATCTCTGCTGCTGCTTTAATCAAAGCTTTGCTWCTAGATAGCCATCAGAAAAGACATCTGCAATTCAATTAGATGTGTGCTTAAACTCATGATCTCTGTGAAACCGGTCGCTGCAGGAATACTGTGCCCTCCGCACCACGGGCTTGCCCTGGCTGCGGCAACCCATTCCTTCTGGGAAGCTTTTAAATTTTTTTCTTCCTACTTGCTAGGCAGGAGAAAATAAGTTAGAAGTTCAATGCCATTCAGGAGCCACAAAATCTGCTCTATTGGTTCCTGAGTTGCATCTTTCTGCCTTGGGAGGCAGCATGGAAAAGCTCAAAGTTGCTACAGTGTAAATTGTTTGCACCTTTTACATCAGCACGAAAGAGTGAATCAGTGGGAACTTCTTTTTTTTTCTTTCTTTTTTTTTCCTTCTTTTTCTTTTTTTCTTTTTTTTTTTTTGATGGACTTCAGTCTCCTGTGCTGTAAATGCATGTTCTCTTTTGCCAGGGACTAGTGCATTGCTGTTTTCAGAGGTACAGGCCCACAGACCTTCTGGAGAGACTGCTGAGCACTGGTGAGAAACAGCTCTTCAGAAGTATTTCCCTGACTCTCCATGTGAGCTGGTGCCCTGGAGRCAAAGGTGCCCTCTAAGTGTTGTCAGGCTGATCTCAAAGCATACTACAAGTGTGTTTAAAAATGTTCCTAAAAGTTGTTAAAAATATTCTCTAATGTTCTTGCCCAAAGCATTTCTAACAGCTGATTGTAAAGACTCACAAAACCACAAGAGCGGCTTGGGGGGAGAAGAGTTCTCGTGTTTTTTTTGTTTTGTTTTGTTTTTTTTAAGTGACAAAAATCTCAAACCAGAAGATGAGCCTAAGTGAAGATGAAAGCTAGGAGTGAATGCAGCTTGCAGTTTGCTGTAAGCTTTCCTACTTTCAGGGACCAATGGCCTTTGGCAGGGAAACAGCTTTAATACTTACATGGGAGATAAGTAAAGGGGGATCAAGACAACACAGCTGACTCTGAAAGTSTCAAAATGTGTTTAGTTTTAAACCTGGAGAGACCTTTTGTCAGTGGTCAACTCCTGTATGCTTCCCTACTGTGTTCTCTGCAGTGTGTTTGCTCTTTGCCTGGTGAACATGCCCRATTCAGAGCTTTTCTCACCATTGCAAGCCCTCCCAGTGGCGGAAGCGTGGCACCGTGGGCTGTAGGAGTCAACTGGGGGGAGAGCTTGAGGATGGGTCAAGGTTGCTGTACTTGTGCGTACACTTGGGTTGCACTGCTCCTGTTGCATGTGCCACCTTGATCAGAGGCAACATAGAGATTATTGCCCTCACTGTAGTTGTATGCCAGGAGCTAGAGACAGCTGCTTTGAATTTTGGAATATATTTGCAATTTCCTTCAAGTGGGATTGTGGGCCTAGTTCTTTTGGCTACARTAGAAATTTCTCTGTCTAGGACTTTCCACAGAATGCAGCTGAAGAACAAGACGAGGAGCTTGCTATAATTAGAGCATACTGAAGACTGAACAAAAGTATTTAGCAGTGCTCTACAGCCATGGCTAAATGACTCCATCACCGAAAATTTTGCTGTTCACAAGGGCCTCAGCCGAACTCTGATGATAAAACTGCTTTGTGTCTACTGGGGTGAGGTCAGAATAGGACTGAAATGCAGGTACTTGTAGGTGGCTCAGGAAATGTCCGTATCTCTTCTCGCCATCTCCACAGACTTCAACTTTATATCCAGTTAAGAACTTCAATGATGTTCTTAACGAACATCAGCTACCTGTTTGTTTAATGGGTTTGTGTAGAGGATCTGAGCCAGGACAGCCTGTTTACTCAGAAGACTCCTTTTTGCTTCTGAAGTGTCACAAACGCACTCAGACTTTTCAAGGCATGGCAGTAGCTGTGTTGCCAGGGCGTGTGGAGAAAACCAAACAGGCTCCAATCTGCGGTAAGATAAAGTTAGAGCTAGGGGTGCTCTGGAAAGTTCAGGAAGTCCTGTTGGGTGCCAATAGTGTTGGAAAAGCCATAGCTGAACAGTGTATTTGCTTCAGCTCYGGACTATTACAGTGCTTTGGTGGAGTCCTGAGCTCTTGGTGTTGATATTGCACAGGACAATGAAGATGCCACCTACCTTCCACCGTCCTTGGGGAGGTTCTCCAGGACCAGAGGGGGAAATGTCCGAGCTGATATTGAGTAGTTCTATTCTCCCGGTCCTCACAGACGCAATAGGAAAACGGTGGGAACCATCTGCCCCATTTTTGCTCTTTCTTTCCTAGAATCCCTATTTTATAATGCTACTAAATAATTGTTATTAATTAATGAAATGGAACCTTATAAGAGAAGGGAAATTTAATATTGGGTCCATACTTGTTTCAAATGGTTGTTTGGGATGGAGATCTCAGGATAATCATGGGATGTTTTCCATGTTTCTCAGTCCATGCATCTATGTAAAGCCTTTCCATTGCCAGCTGCCTGGAAAGCCCTGTGAAACTGGAGACCTCTTATGTGCTGCCTGGGGGAAGTGACCTTATCCAGATTTTTTGCTGGTGGTGTTGATGCTCTTTTGCATGCTCCAGCATGAGGAGCTAGGCCAGGCCTTGAATGTGGAGATGAGTATTGGCAGAGCCAATTGGGAAGATGGAGTCAGTGGGCACAGATCTGCCTCCTGGGCTGCAGGGGCTCAGGGCAATTAGGGAGCCAGGAGCAAAAAAAAAAAAAAAAAACCCAGCTGGGCTGATGTAACTCTTCATCTCAATGTGACTCCTTGTAGTCTGCCTGGAGGTTTGAGAAAAAAAAAAAGAAAAATCAAGCCATACTACAGCTCAATTTGCATTTCACCACATCAGCTGCTTTAGCATATGAATGCAACTTTTTTTGAAAAAGTTTTATTTTGGACTGTGAAAATACAGATATCCATTATTAATTAACTTAAGGAAGAAAAAGCTCCCATTTCTGCAATCTTGTTTACAGCACAGTTCTCCTCATGACTGGGAGGGTTAGATGCTTTTCCTTTTCTCTAGCAAACTTAAGACAGGTATTTGAATTAATCAGGAAGAGTGAGCAATATGCTCATGCACTCACCTACTCAAAGCCCAAGAACTCCAAAATAAACAAAAGACACACATCAGAAAACAAGGGAAATCTTGCATTTGGCAAATTTTTGTGGCTCTGGTTATTAAAAACCCATCCATTTTACCCCCATCCAGTACAGGAAGGAAAAAGAAGGCTCCTGCCCCTGTAATCTTGCAACATCTGTGAAGTACATTCCTCTGCAGCCAGGGACACCACTGGAAATCATACAGCTTCATAAACTGCCTGGCATAAAAATACTAAATCGTGGTACTGGAATGCTGCCTGCTGACTTGTCCCTTAAGAGCTGCTGCCAAGGTGCTACAAAAAGCACCACGATGTTCTTGAAGACTGCGGTTTTGTTAGAGCACATGGGCGCTGCTGGAGTCGCGTTACCGCTYGGTGTGAACACTGTCATGTTCTAGCAGTGGCTGTTACTACTAACCTCTGCAGGATCGATAGTGTGATGCTGGTGTTGCTACACTTAAAATGTTGCTTTCTGCTCGGTCTGCCTTACGCAATTTAATACTTTGTTCATCTATAATGTTCTTGCCCATGTTATCAGCGAGGACTATCTCCCACTGCGCAGCCCAGCATGACTGCGGCCAGCAGCAGATGTACGATGGACAACACAGAGCCTTTTTCCCTGGAGTGTCTTCTCGCTTTCCAGCAGCCAACAGTTTCGGAACTTCCCGAAGTGGAAGCTGCATGCGGCTGCCCATGCTTAACAGTTGCCATCAGACCTGTCCTCCAGCCATGCGGTTAAATTCGTCTCCATCCTTGTCTTTCACAGCATCCTGTGACAAATTCCACAGTTTGGTGCTACCTGGCACAGAAAAGTGCTCACTTGGCTGCCTCAACATCTCTTTTTAGTGCCCTTAGCTCCTGGTATAAGGAGGAAGAGCAKATTGATGTTCCCTGGTTGTCTGAGTCTAGTCTACATCTCTTTACTTTCTCTCAGGGTCCTCTACAGACCTTGTCTCCTTGTGCTTTCCGCCGTCTCCCAACCACTTAATTACTTAAATGAAGTAATCCTCAATTCCTGAAATGGAGAGGACTTCAAGGGTTGGCATCCCTTATTAACTTTGTTTGCTGTCATGGTTAATCATTGGAGAAAACATCCTGAAATGCATCACTCTCATTTTTATGTGAAGTTTTACTTTCTCTTTCCTTGATGAAAATCTAATCCTGGCAGGGCTGAGATGCAAACTCAGCTAAGGGAAAGTTTAAGTGAAAGTGTATCCCAGCTTTTGAGATGTTGCATAGAAACCTCAGACATCTGTTTCCTTTTTAAAAGGAGAGGAAAAAAAACCCAACTTTTATTTTTGCTCTACACTTTCACAAAACATTGTTTCTAGATATACTCAGCTGTGAAGTTTGCTGATGAGATTACTGACAACGTGAGTACAGGTGTATRTATCAGCTATGATCTGTGTTAGAAGCACACCCAGGATACCCCTTTGGTATTGCTGATTTCTCACAAATTTATTGTAAAGCTTGATGTTTAATGTTCCTATTAAAGTCTAAGCTCTTGAAAACATGTTTCTACTATGAGACTCTCACCTTCTATTAAGGATGAGACAGTTTTTAGCTTTCAATTTCCAGGGAAAAGAGCTGAAAATACCAACCAGGTACAATACACAATCAGAAACCAGAAAAGAGTTTTTTTAAAAAAATCTAAAAATAGCTCTGAAGGTTGATGGTACGTTGTGACCTCACTTATGAAGATTTGGGGTGCTTTGGCAGCTCTGAAACTGTGTTGGAATGAAGTTCTCGCACCTTGTTCTTGGGCTGTGGACAGCAGCAGCAGATGCTTTCAATGTTGCGGTGCCCTGATGTAGCAACAAATTAAGTAAGGKCTTGGGTTAAATGCAAATATAGGACCAATCTTTCTGGTTAACAAAGTGAGACAATGTTTTTTGCTGATGTGTGACAGTTTCCTGATACTTAAAAATGTGTGTGATCTTGAATCTTAAATAAGTTTTATTCATTTCTCTWTTTAGGAGCATTTTTGCACCCACAGTGTTTTGTTCGGTGACGCATTCATATGAAAAATAACATAACTAAAATAATTGCTTTTGAAGGGGAATAAGTGATCATGTTGTTCTGGACTGTGAAGAGAAATTCAATCCCCTCCAGAAGAAAGGACTAAAGATTGTGAGCTTTGATTGTTTGTTTGTTTGTTTCTTTTTCAAAAACGAAAAAGACAAATGATCTCTGGCTTTTACCTGTGTAAATGGGTAGGGAGAAACAGCATTCAAATTGGTGCCTCACAATACTGTAATTGTGCAGACCCTCACAAGACTGGATTTTGCTTTTGCTTCAGAGGCGATGATGGCATTTGTGCATTCACCCAGAAGGACTCTCTGGAGTGCTTTTATTATAGCACCTACAACCCAGGCATTGTACTGCTCTGGATGAGATAACCTCCCCGGAAAAGGGGCTCTTAGAGACCATGGTGTAAGCAGTAATAGCTAATACTGTACAACTGTCAGTGTTTTCTCACAGCAGCATCAGCAGTGAGGGCAGAAGCAAGTAATGAGAACTTTCTGACAGCAAGTTTCTGAAATCTCAGGTTGCGTTKTGCAATAAAGGGTCAAGAGAAAGCACTAACTATTTTGTTCTCCGGAAACCACTGGTTAAGTCAATGAGACTGAAAAAAAGCAACACCGGTTTCCAACAAAAATAACCAGCCGCAATAATGATTGTATCTCAAGTTCTTTAAATGTATTTCAGTCTTTGCAGGACTAAATCAGGAGAGATAATGATTCATTGAAGAAACAGAAGTTAAACTTTTTGTCCCCCATCCTCGATAAAACTGCTGGCAAATTTAGCTTATCTTGAATATCCTAAAAATGCCTTGAGGTGTCTTTGGGTGGGGAGGTTTCTAAAGAACAATTCCACAGCTGTATTCCYATCTGCAAAATGATGGAGCCAAACAACGCAGCCCTGCAGTTATATATAGGCATTTCTCATGTACTATGCAAGTCTGGGAACTTCTATGAAAAGTCAGTGTTGATATGGGCCAGGTCCATCTGGAAGAGTGTTGTGGAGACAGCTTCTTTCCTTAAACCCTACAGACAGAGAAGCAGCACACGCAGCACTTGGTTGCTCCAGCAGATGCATCCAGACAAGGCTTGAACAACCGGCCTTTCAGGAGTGGGTAAATACAGGATCTCAGAGTAATACCTCAGTCCTTCTGGGAATGTCTTCGGAGCTGGGAAAGGCTTGGACATCTTTTTAAAATGTATTTTAAGAATAGACATGGCAAATGACACACTTGGGAACTGGATTAAATATATCATGCACTTCTGCGTGGTGACTCTCGAATCTTAAAATTCTTCCTACTGATGAAGGGGGATTTTCAACTGCCCTGCTCTACCAAAAAATACCAATATGACGGTAACCACAAAGTGCAGCACAGTGRGTACAGGGGTGCTGTTTAAATGCTGGCATTAAAGACCCCAGCTATTTAAAGACCAGAACCCTGTGCAAAGCTTGTAAGATCATTAGAGCCGCAGGATGGGGTCAGATCCAAGCTCTCTCTCCGACAGCTTTGTGCGAGGCGCAGTTCAGAGACCTGCTCCTCTTGGGGTACTGTGTTTTCTGTCTTTGCTACAGATCCTGGGCTGGCTGTAACACCTCAAGTGTGCCTGATCACACCAGATTTTGGAAGCCAGGCAACTCTGGGCCTTGTACCTGGATGAGTGCTTAGGATTATGGGCTAGCCTGGGTGCTGTCGAAGACTATACTGTACTTCTCCTGAAGTCTCTGCTGTGGCACACGTACTCTGTTTATCCTGACGTACATCTCCCTGACACCTACCTTTGCTAGCCCAATTCAAAGTCTTTTTTCACTGAAATCTCTCCGCTAGATGTGGCTGTTGCAGGACAAGGATCCCCGGGACTTGCGTGGAAAGGCGCGTTGTGCTCACCTGCTCCCGTGAACCACAGAGCCCTCATGGTGAGCAACAGGGGAGATTTTCATGGACGTTTTTGGCTCACTGGCAAATAGTGGTTGTATTTTGGCCACAGCCCCCAAATATTTTCATTAGGGAGGAGACAGGCTCTTTGGGAGTTGTGCATTTAAGAGCTTTTTATTTCCTTCTTTTGGTGGAGAGGGCAGTGGCTCATCTCAAGCATCCTGCAGGCACCTTGGGCAGTAAAGTCTGGCTGGGCTGTCCCACACAGAGGTGTGGAGGGACAGTGCAACCCAGTTACTAACCCCAAGAGGTATTAAAGCAGCACAGGTGATAGGAAATGCTTGGATTTTTGCAAGGGGAAAGGAGAAAAAGTGCTAATAGACAACAGTAATAACAAATAATAAATAAGCTAAGGGAAGGAGGTCCCCTTTTATAGGGGAGAAAATAGTGAATTCTCAGTTTTCTGGAATAAACCAGCACTCCCTAGTGCTTGTACACTTTTGAATTGAGTCTTTCAAGGAGGAAAAGCACAAAGACTGTGAATTTGGGGGGAATCCTAGGAAATTAAATGCCTTTTATCCTCTTGCTTGCTTCCATGCCTAACCCAAATGTCTAGTCTGAATCTTTGGATTTCTATCCTAAATAAAAAAAAAATTGTTAATAGGTTGAAATGACARATATACAGAAGGCTGCAGCTTTGGGTTTTAAATGGTCTAGGCTGAAAAATGGAGAAGATGAACTAAAGCTACATGRTTTCTTGGACAGCCTTTGCTATACAGATGCTGGAAAGTCACTCTCAGGGCAGTGAAACCTGCTGACCCGACACCTCGGCGGGGGAAAAGAGACCTCGACGGGAAGCGGTGTCTGTTTGCAGTGTGCGTGCACGCCGGTGTGCTGACACAACCCCCCGGGCGCAGYGGCCCGGGTTGTGATGTGGACCTGCTCAGCGTGCTGACGCTGCACCAGCACGTAGCCCTATTGCTACAAACACTCCTAACGCAGATACGCCCGACAAGYGCCGCTGCCTGCTGTCTCCTGCTGACCTTGGCCGGCTTGATACAAGTCCTTCAACCCCAGACTGATTCAAACTCRTGTTTTGAAATGAAGCTCTCCAGGAAGCCGAGGACTTTCTCTTGGAAGGGCAGAGCGCCGTTCCTCGAAGGACGTAGCTCGGGTGCAGGACACGGTGATGTGCATGGCCGAGCGCACAGCAAATGTTGCTGCTGCAATGGGCTCCAGGTGAGACGGGGCTGAGGCAAACCTCAGGCTTGTTCTCCCTGGAGCTGGGGTTCAGCCCACATGACTTTTGGCATGTTGTAGCATAGACCTAGGTAACTTCAGCTGGAACGGGCTGCTGAGGTCATCTGCTCCAGCTCCCCCCTCAAAACAGGGATAACTTTAATGTTAGAGTAGGGCCACATCCAGCCAAGTTTTGAAGGCCTCCAAGGATGGAGATCCCCCAGCCTCTCTGGGCAGCCTGTTCTAATGCCTGTGAAGGTTTTTTTTCCTTTTCCTTTGAGATCCAGTCAGACTTTTCTTTGAAGCAATTTTTGTCTGATTTCCACAACAGAGTCACAGGGTCATGGTTCCTTTGCAGTCCTTCGGGAGAACCAAATTTCAGGCACCTCTTTTGGGGTGAAATGAACCGCACGGTTAGGATGAGACGTACCTGTCTTCCCCCGCCGGCGGGAACAGCTCCCCGCGGACACGCGGCCCCCTTTCCACCGCAGGCGCCACCTCCTGAACGTGCCCCCCCCCCAAATCCTCCGACCCTCGCGGGGGACGAACCCTTCTTCGAGCGTGGTTGTCCCACCCAAAAGCGTTCCCCGGGAGCCGGGCGCCGCTACGTAAGAGCCTTCTCCTCTCCAGCACGCTTTTTCTCGCTGCGCGTAGTTGCTGCATTTGTGTTGCTCTGAACCTGTGGGCTCTCTGCGGAGGTGTCGTGCATCCCGGAATAAAAAGAAAACAAACGCAAGGACGGCGGATGGAGAACGATATGTTGGGGTAACATTGATGAAATAATCTGAGAGCAATTAATTAATTAGGAATGACAAAAAAGCTAGCGGGTGATTCTTTTGCTCTCTAACAGGGACAGTAATCTCTCGTTTATGAAAAGGCTTTCAAGAAAAGCTTTTTAAGTTGACTCCATCAGAGTTCCTCCCCCCCCCCATGGATCATTTTTGACAGAAAATACAGATTTATTAAAATGAAAAGGCTTATGTAAAAGGGTCAAAAATTCTAACAAAGCCTCTACAGTTATGTAGGGGAAAATATAACCGGAATGTTTTCAATTCAGAAATTGCTCATTTAAGAAAACCTGGCATTTCACAATGATATTTTGAATGCCGTGTGTAATGTATTTTTTTTTAATGTTACTGCTGACATGTCATGAAATCATCGCGGTGCTTAATAACATCTTATCATTTCTAGCTCGCAGTGTTGCCTGTTTGTTGTAGTGAAACAGTTTGGCACGTGATCAAAGCGTCTCCTGCCCGTCTTGTAAAAAAAAAGAAAAAGAAAAAAAAAGAAGTAAAACTTCCATTACGACGCAGGCAGGAGACGCTTTGATCTAGAAAAGAAAATATGTTAGTGTTTACTAAGCGGCAGATGGCTTTAATAGTTTTAAAATGAAACAGAATAAGAAAATAGTAAGATACTCTTATGTAATACGCAGTAGTAACGAAATGCCATGAAACACTATGAAAATAACAGCAAGCAAAAGCRCGGAGAGAGGAGGAAGGAGCATTTCCAGAGGGCATTTTTCCTGGGCTTGCCTCCTCGTGTCCCGGCCCCCGGGGAACGGCGCGGGGGCCGGGGGCGGCCGTGCCCGGCGGGTACCCAGCGCCCTTCCCGCTGCAGCCGGGGATTAGCCGCTCGTCCGGAAAGGGCCCCAGCGCGGGCCGAAATCCAACCAGCAGGTTCCCGCGCGGGATGTCCRCAAAGGGCTTCAGGGAGCCTAATTCCGGGCAGCCGCGTATCCATAGGCTGCTCCTCCGCTTTCAGGCGGAAAAGGGGGTTTTCCGGAGGTGGAGCCGGGTGGCTCCAGGAGCGAGGATCCTGCTGGGTTTTGGGTTCGGGCAAGGGGAGACGAGGCTCGTTGGGCCGCCYAGGGGGAATCCCACTTTGCTGCTGTCCCTTGTTGAACAGCCAAAAAAATTCCAGATGAACAAGAGCACATTTTTGGTGAATACATTTCTTAAACAAGAAACATAAACTAAAAGAACGGCCCGGTCTGGTGCTTATGAGCAGAAGTTGGGATCGTTCGCTGCGGTACCTCGAGACTTGGTCCGGTAAGCGCCTGGGTCAGTGTGCCGAAAGCTGTGTCTGGCTCAAACTGTCAGGAGCTGGCTGTTTGGGAAGTGGGTGCAAAAGYTGTACAGTTGCACACAAGCATTTATTTGTAATAACTTTTTAAAAAGCCTCAAATRATTGTTTTATAGTATATAAAGCATGGAGTCCAGACCCGAGCACTCGTGCAGTCGTCACGTAAATGCGCTGGGGTAAGAGAAGGGCGAAGTCAGCAGACCAGCTTTGGGCCAGCTAACCAGAGGGGCTAAATGCATTGAGYCAAGAGGAAAGCAAAAATGTCCTTTTCCCTTGTGGCAGCTGAAGGCACACGTTTGGTTTGYCCATCACAGACGGCCAGGAGACGGCGGCGAAGAGGAGGGACGAGAGGAGGGCGCTGCCAGAGCTGCCGCTGTCACGGGCACGGCGAGCTGCTCTCGGCGCTGGAGGACGACGGGGAGCTGCCCTGCTCCCCGGGGACAATCCCATCTCCGTACAGCGTTGCCTACAAACCAGCTCCTTTGCCTCGGTGGGTCCCGTTCTCCACCGCTAACTTGTCCCGACTTGTGTCCAGGCTTGGTGTCAGGGCACAGTGCTGGTGTCCCAGCACACCAGTCAGGCCGCCCGTTGCAGGCTGCTGGCCGGACTGGGACGCAGGCTGGTGAGCACCAAGTGAAAGCACAGCTGCCAAGCGACGTTCCTCAGAGTCCCCAAAAGACACGAGACGGCCAGAAAYGTGCGTGGCGTTTGTGGGTCTTGAAACCCATGGGGTTTCCCCACGTTAAGCAGGGAACGGTGCCAGGAGACGTTTCAGCAGATGTCCGCGCTGGCCGGGTGCTGGAGGGCGGCGATGACCTGTGCAYGTGCGAGAGCCTGCCGGCACGGTGTGCCGTCGCCGGCCGGCCCCCTCGCCGCTCCCTGTGCCACGCGGGAGGCAGCGCGAACCGGGCAGCGCCGGGCGCCCCGGCACCGCTTCCGCCTTGCTGTCGTATCTGCCTCGTGAAGCACCCGGCAAGGTTTGGCTGCGGTTTCGCACGCCGCCTCGGGGAGGTCAAGGATGCGTTTTGAAGCAATGGGAGCCCTACGTCTGCAAAGGCGGCAGCAGCGTCCCCGGTGCCCCCTTACTGCACGTAAATGGGCTTTCTGGAAGCAAGTCCATGGGACGCAAAGGGTTACAGTAGGAGGAAGCAACTGGGGAAGAGGAAAGAGAGATTTCAAGCCCCGCATCAGCCAAAAAGCTGAAACTGAAGGAAGCTGCACTGAAAAGGCAAAAAAAAAGAAAAGGAGTTTTGAATAGCTCCAAGCCTGCTGAGAGGGATGAAGAAGGAGAAAAACRCCACGGGAATGAAACTGTTCCAGTTACTTTCCACAAACGGAGCAAGGCAAATCTGTCACAGGGAATAAAGCAGAGAAAGTGAGCGTAAAGAGGGACGGGACAGGCCAAGGTGAGGAAGACACATCGGCAGGGCTGGAGAGCTGAGCTCACCTCTGCGGACGACTCTGGTGCCCAAACCAGATTTTGGGCATCCTCAGAGACAAAGAGCGGARAAGCCAATGCAGAGATTAAGGACAAGGCACGGAGGGGGAGAACGCGGAGGCCTCGCACCGCAATGCAAGCACCCCACAGCCTGGCCAGGGCAATCACAGCACACTGCCCACTGAGAGGGTAGCCCTGAGGAAAGCAGAGAGGGGGTGAGCTCCTGGCTCCTTGTCTGATGCCTGCAGCACCCGAATGTGCCGCACACCCTGTAACCGTCGGTGGGAAAGATGCTTCTCAACTCGTCATTCAGAACATGCYGTAAAACCTCTTTGTGTGACAAGTGGATTAGTGAAAGTGTGGAAAAAGAGATTGGATTCCCTGACCAGCTCCAGTTCACGTATACCTGCTTCTACCTCCCAGGACTGCCCAGGTCCTGTGCTACTGGGCAAGGACACCTTTAGCAATGATGYGATGTTGCACACTCAGGGGCTTTCACTCCTGGGCATTTGCAAACTTTGGTTTAGCCTTGGGTCAAATGTGCTGACTTTAGTCGGAGATGTTTAACAGTTGGCTGGAGATTGTTTTGGCTGGGCAGTGGTTTTCAAGGTGCCTGATCAGATCACCCTTATGTTTCTGGGTGCAAGAGGTCTTTTTCTTAATAAGGTACATCGTAAAATATTTATCTGAACATGGCACACTGCAGTATTTTGACTATATGGACATATATTGCAGAGATACAAATAACTTGTTAAAAAAAAGTATTGAAGAACAAGGAAAGAGTGACAGTGCATCATTATTTACCAGGTCTATCTTGCATTACCTAGGAGATAAGTAGCATATCAAGAAGATTCACATTCGGATACGATGGGTCGAGAGTCTCCGTTTGGGAAGGTTACCAGTCACGTACATAAACACTTTTTTTGGTGCAGGTTGCATAAAGGCAATACTGAGAACTCTGCAGTCACACTCACAGGAAGGATAGACTAGGACCATGGAGCCGGGAAACCACATGTCTGCCAGACCCCTGGGGACAGAGGGAAGCAGAAAACAGCATGCAAATAGCAGGTTAAATGCACTGCAGAGAAAAACTGAGAAAAGATATGATTGCTGGTTCCAGAAGAAATATGACAGGTAGAGCTAAGGAAGTTAATGAAGTTGTAGAGGTGGACCTGAAACACAGTTCGTGTTTTTTTTTTTTTTTTTTTTTTTTTTTTTTTTTTGGGCTCAGATACGTAGGGTACTGACACAGGTCAGTGTGTCTAACTTCTGGGGGCAGTAAGGGTCCTCCACAAGTACATCCAAGAGGAGAGAAGACAGAGAAGAGCTTGTGGTGAGAGAATGCAAAAAGTCCATCATTGCCTTTTGTGTAGTAACAGAAATGAAGGAAGGGAGTTATTACACTCTCAGAAGATGGTAGATAAAGATCAGGGGCCTGAAGCTAAAGAAAAATAAAAATTCAGATTAGGCTTTGAGAAAAAGTTCTCAACAAGCCGAAGAGTTATGCGAAGTTACCCCCAGAGGAGATGGGCTCCAGACTGAGACGTTTAGAAGAAATACGAGGTGACTTGTCCTGTAAAATGTAGGGATGAGCCCATGCCATCTAAGCAGGCTTTGCTGTTCTTGACCATCTGTAGGGACCCCTCGTCCCTCTGTGCAACCCCCAGACGCCCTTGCCAAGGGCACCGTGTTGCCCTGTGCTGGCTTGAGCAGGAGCTGTGCCCACACAATGTGCTGTCATCTCAGAGAGGCAGGAGCCCTCACTGGTTTATAACCCTGGACCTGCTCCTGGGGTCCCTCCAGACAGGACCACGTACCACGTAGTGATTTCTAACAGCCAGGGCCCCAGGTAAAGCTGTCTGGGATCACACGGAGCTCAGCCAGCAATTCAGAAATGAGCTCTGCAAGCAGGAAGCATTTGTCTAAACATAGCCCCCGTGGCTATTTTATTCAAGAAGAAAGTCTGATTTTCTGAGAGTCAGAACTAAACCAAGGTAATTATCAATGCTGTGTTTTCAAGATGGGTCTCAAGATAATGGAGTTATTTCTGTTTCTCAGGCAAAATTCCCACGTCATTTGCTGACAGCTGGGTGCAAATGAAGAACGCTGCTCTGGGTTCAGTTCTCCAAATGTTTCTACTCAGAAATCAATGCACTGATCAAGGCAATCATTCACCATGAAGACAATCGTGTTATCTCCAAATGCAGCTGTAATTTTTAGGAAATAAGGCCGCCTTTTCAGCTGTGCGCCACTGACTTGTTTTCAGTCTCGACATACTTCAGTTCCCTCAGTCTTGGCCTCTTTTTCTTCAGCCTTTTGGTGCTGGCCATGCTCCAAGGTAGGGGCAGATTTTGTGCTATTTGTCCCTCCAGGGCTACGGCAACAGATCCAGTTCGGGAAAAAGAGCCCGGGAGGTACCGCTTGGTCTTGCAGTCTGAGGGTGTTCAAAATGGCTTGATATCTTCTCACAGGAAGATAATGACAGTACTGAAGAAGCATTTCACTTTTTTCTTTCTTTTTCTTCTTAGCTAGAGACCAAAGAGTCAGAAATTAACAGGTGCCCAAATATAGGCTCTGGTGGGTAGTCTCGCAAAAATTATGTGACCCTGGGGTTGTGCGTGTGTGTGCACAGAAAGGGGAACTTGCATTTCCTGCAGCCCTAGCAATCCTGCGGCCGCCGCCGCCGCCACCGCAGCCCTGTTCGAGCTGGAAAGGGACTTGCTTCTCATGGCCACGAGGTGATTTTGGGGTACGGGGCTGAGGAGCTGAAAATCTGCTTGGAATATAGGGACAAAGGCAAGGGTAAAGCCATAAAGGTTCTCCAAAATTATTGTTGCTGAAAATCAGAATTCGGTACCAAAGCCAATGCAGCCAATCTTTGCTGAACCCGGGTAATGCCAAGAGGTTGCATGGAGACAGCTGTAGGACCTGATTTATACTGGCATGGCCATCTTAATACAAAAATGTTGGGATGTATCCAGCGTGATTGTTGGAGCATGTAAAAAACAAATGCCTTCAAAATGCACTTTTGAAGGACGGACAAGGTTTGAAAGGCCTCCAGGTAGCAACAGAGCAGCAAACACAAGTTTTTCCTGAGCAGCAAACACAAGTTTCAGTGGAAACTACAGCAAGATCTTGCCTGTCTCCCACTACGTGGATCAGCCCCTGCCTCCCCTCCCTGCTCACCCTGCCGAAACATGTCACACCTGCTCTGCGGACAGCGAAAGCCCGAGCCTACAGACCGAGAGGTCCTGCGGGGAACCTCTCCTGTGACCTCCAAAATAAGAGGGGGGAGAGGGGAAAAAGCAGATTTCAGTTCTTAGCAGTTTGCTCTTTTACCCTGCTGGTTCATTAAAAAACAGATGCAGAAAGACGAGATAAAGAACTTTGTGGTTTCAGCTTTTAACCTCAAACAGCAAACAGTCCTCAAAAAGCCCAGCAAAACAGTTTACTATGTGGTCGTGTTGCTGCAAAGAAAGGATAAGGAGCCCAACTGTAAAAAAAAAAAACAATACGGTAATAGGAAAGTAGCATTTAGTAACAGAGGTGTTGTAATTATGGTAGAGGATGCTCCGAGACTCGAAAGTGTCAATAGTTAAATTGCGTTTCCCTCTCATGTGGTATTTTTGCTTTTTTCTCTCGTTGAGATGCTTCAGTAGATATTGATACAGGTATCTCCTCCCAACTCCAACAACCAGCTGAATTGTTAAAACTCCCCTCCCCCAAATCCCATTAAAAATATATATATATGTTTTCCAGCATGTGCTAGATATACCCTTGTGTGAAATTTTGCTGAATATGTTGCAACTTCTATTTGATTTATTTTAAGTGAGTACAATGCAGCATATGGCTCTGAAGCTGGGGAAGAACCGAGAAAGGAGAAGTTTGTAAATTTATGTCCACTTTGGAGTTTCATTCTGATATGTATTTGCTGGCACAGGACTCACAGAACAGGTTGAATAATTAAAAAAAAAAAAAAAAAGAAAGAAAAAAGAAATTAAGTACAATCATGTTAACTATAGCATTTACAACTTCACAGAAGAAACAGATGCTCTCTAAATGCAGATGCTGGCAGCAGTGCAATAACAGCTTACATATCATGCTGATAATTACTCATTAGACTTGTTTAATGACTAGAGCTCAGTCATAAACAGCGGCAGAATTAACATGATATAACAGGTGAACACCTTTCCCCAGTGTTTGAGGAGTAACTGAATTTGTAGTTTAGCTACTTTTGTTTTTCTTAAAAAAAAAAGAATCTCTAGTTTTGCAGGAGGAAAGAAAAAAAAGCAATACATGATGCCTGTCCTGCTGGACCCAGCCTCCGACCTGCTCTCTCAAACACCTCCGCCGTGGTGGGTCTCCTCCAGGTGGGGATAGGACCCTATTGCCGAAACGGCAGGAGGGGATGACTTCCACCAACGAGGCGTTACCAAGCTCAAAATACTGTTTTGGAAGGGAAAATGCAAAATCGCGCACCAGTCTGATCAGCGGGAGTTTTCTGCTGACCTCACGAGTGAAATCTTGAGCTCCGTGGGCTTGCAGGCAGAAAGAGACCACGAAATATGTAAGAAAATCAGAGGCTGCTTACGCCACTAGAGATAGCTTCTGCTCTTGGTCACGGGCACTTCAGCCAGAAATGCTGTTTCACACATCTCTTGATTTAAAGTAAATACAAAAAGGACTACACCTCTCTTTTTGTTATCAGAACAGCCTAGAAACAATGTATGCTAAATCAGCTTGTAATATTTTACTCTGAAACCTATTTTTTTTGAGAGAAAAGCAAATCCACCCATTTTGCGAAGGACTGGAAGGCAGCAAAGGCTGTAATACATTTTCCTTTAAAGGAGCATTTCAGGTCATCTTCAGAGACGTGAAGGCGGGTCACTTCCGTTAACGCTGGAGTGTGGCCAAACCTACGTGACCAAGAGTCCCACTTTCTGGGCAAAGTGGGTCGCCCCGAACTGGGACGTGGGGAGCCGCAGGAGAGTGGGCGAGCTCCAGGAGACGCCTGGCAATGCGGAAAGCCCGACGGCGGGTTTCACTGCTCTCCCTTAGAAAAACAGCTCATCGGGATAGCGGAGAAGCTGGCTGCTTGGAGGAGGGAAGGGAACAAATTCGCACCTCTTTTTCCACATAGCTCTTTGGTTAATGAATTTCGACCGAGGTGTAAACAACTCTTAAATAAAGGCAGGTTAGACCAAAAAAAAAAAAAAAAAAAGTCCTTCATAAGACAGCTTTTTAGAGCTTTTCACCATGCAGATTTAGGCAACTCAGATGTTGGTGGCCAGACTTGGCTCATGCCAACAGCAAGATGCCAGAGTCCCAGGTCTGGCCTCTGCCTCTCTCCCCTCAAAAAGGAGATTTCTGCCCTCTCTGGCGGGCAAGTGATTGCTCCAGCAGGTCCATCTCAGCTGAGCTGAAACCTCAGCTTTTCCTGCTGGGTACAACTTGCTTTGCGTTCAGGAAGAAACAGGTTTTCACCGCGGCGGTAAAATGAGACCCTACCCCTAACCACCGCTTTCAAGCATGCGCTGAATTTCTTGGGGCTGGAAAAAAAAGCTCGGCTGAAGGTTTTGCTCAGGCAGCCCCTGTGAGGCAACACCCGGTTGCTTTTCTTTGTAAGCGCCTCGGCTTCGCCCCCCTGTCCAAGTAAGCAGCAGGAGAATGATATATATATATATATATATGTATATATACACATATACACACACATACGTACCCATATACTTATACACGCTTCTTTTTCCCCAGGGTGGGGCCTGACACTTCCCCCGCAAGTTTCACAGAGGCAGATGCACCCTTTGCTGTGAGTAAGCAGTATTTTCCTCCCTTCCAAAACGGACGCCAGGGAAAACAAAACAAAAACAAAACCAAGCAGAGCAACATCTGCTCCAGCCCCAAGGGGAGTGGACCGTGACTGGGGACGCGGCAGTCTGAGGTCCCGTTCGCCCAGCCCCAGGGCCAGGCTGCTAATACCCTCGAAATCCCCAYTGAAAAATATAGTACATAGGAAGAAATAAATAATTTATTTAATATATATATAAAACATGCATAACATTTTATTTTGTATCTATTATTTTATAAATATATATCTTTCTTGTTATGCATCCTTTGGTGGGGGCAGTGGATGAAGCTGGTAGCTCTCCATCTCTGTTGGTCCCGAGCTACCTCAGCTTTCAGGATATGACACATCCTCAGGTATTATTTCAAGCTGTAGTAAGGAAAACACATGGGAAACTGTCCAACTGCTTGCAGTAGCCCTGCAACAAAACCTGTATCATAAAAGTAGGAATACGAATTGTCTTCATGAGTAATGCGTGACCTATGTGACAAGCAACAGAGTGTGTCAAATGGCATAGCTGCATGGCCAGGTTGCTCCTGCTGCAGTAATACATAAGCAGTTATTAAGAACAAGAAGGTCATAAGCCTATTGGTAAGTGCTCTTTAAATCAATTTTTAGTTGAAAAAACAAATAAACCGACAGACATTCCCAAAGGCTGGGATTTTGATGTTTACTTTCAATAATCAGCATTTCACACCCCATCTTTTAGGGCTAGTAAGAATTTCAGTCATCGATTCATACTGTGCTGTCTTTGTAGGTCTCATTTCCATATTATTTGAGTATCTCCCCAATTTATTGGTCATGGGCAGAGGAAGACTATGTCTGAGGTGATGTGTGGTGCAGAGACTTCCTGCCCCGTGCCTGCGGCCATGGCCACTTGGGTTGGACCAGTGGCCCCTCCAGCCCAGTCTCTGTCTCCAGATGTTTCGTGAGGAATGAGAACAGGGCTAACGCCTGTGATACTTCCTCCACCAACCTCTCAGCACTTTAGGCTTGGGAGACTTCCTGAGCCTGCTGTGGTTTATTGAATTTAGTAACCCGTGGAGGATCTCTCTTCCAACTGCTTGCCCAACTTCCCCTTCAACCCATGGCAGCTGCTTGCACCTACAATGCCCTCAGCGAGGACTTCCCCAGGTGCTACCTGCTGCCTGGAGCACCACCTCCTTCTCCATGTTTTGAATTTGCCCCTCCACCAGCCCTTTTTTTTGATGGCCTCTAGTTCTTCAACTGGAAGAGGCAGGGAATGCTCAGTCCTCATCTGCCCTCTGCACACCACCTACATTTTCACAGACCATAACAACTCCACGTCTTTTCCAAATACCAGCCCACTCAGCCATTCTTCACATAGATACATATTTTTGATCTTTTTTATTGCCCCTTTCCTAGTCCTGTCAGAGGGTCAGACTAGTCCTGGTCAGACTAGTCCTGCACGCTGTTCAGGAGGTGAAAAAACACAGATTTATATTTTTTTTCTATTGAGTTCTCTGTTGCTTTTCTAATAATTCCTAGCATTTGACTTGTTTCGTGGACTGCTGCTGAGTACTGAGCTTATGCTTTGATGGGTACTAATGATGGGATCTGGCTCTTGAGTGCCAGCAGTCAGTGCAAAGCCCACATGAGTCTTTTCTCCCCCATAAAATATATCACTTTGCAGTTACCTGCGTGGGATTTGATATGCCCTTTTACCGACCACTCACTCTTCTGCAGTTCTTTACAGCATATCCTTGTCCTCAGATAATTTGTTATCCCCAGCAAACTTTGTCATCTCACCTCACCCCTTTCCCAGGCCACCTATGAGCGTGGCAGGCAGGTTGCTACGTAGACCTCTGCGGAGGGTCACCGTTATCATGCCTCTTTGTGAGAATTGACTGTTTACTCCTAACCTCTGTTTCCTGTTTTTTAGACGGACATCTATACATAGCAGGACCTGTTTGCTTATGCCTGCAAGGCTGTGTGCTGAAAGCTTTCTGTGCAGCATCACTTCTTTCTGAGTAGAGCCCCCGTGCTAGGGAGCTGGTTTGCTCTCAGGCATAGATGCACCAGTCCAAGCTCACACGAGCCCTGGGACAGCTGTACATGTGCTGTGAGTCATCCCACCTGTCTTTGAACACTTCGCTCAGGTGCCTGTGGTAAAAGAGCATTTGCTTTATGTCCCCCTTGCACTCGAGGGGAGACAGGGGCAAGTCCATCCCTGCAAGGGGCCAATCTCGCTGCTCATCGTCTATGGAGCGATCCTGGAACCACCAAGCTGCCAGCTCAGGTAGGTGAAGATCGGTCTGAATCCCAGYCTTAGTGACTTGCTCATGCTTGTAAATCAGCAGATTAAGGACCAAGACTGTGATAGCCCTGCTCGGAGAAGGCCTAAAATTGCGGAGCAGAAGAACTTGCTCAGCAGGAATCAGTGAGCACATGGTGCACGCACACAACACACACGCATGCCCCTGGGACCCATGCGGTCTCTGAGCAAGCCTAGGTGATTTTGCAGTCAGGTCTGGGGACAGAGTGCATGCTTTTAGTACTACTTACGTGTTTTTTAGTGCGGTGCTGAATCAAGTCCAAGACCCTTTTTGACTGTTTTTAACATGATTGGTTCCTCCTGGTTGTTATTAAATACTCAAGGCGTATAACCAGCAACTGCATCAAGTTGCCGCTCGCTAACAGTGCACAAGAAGTCCATGAAGTACCTATTATAGCATTGTGGTAGCACATCTCGGATGGGCATGACTCATTTCACTCAACTCTGGACGACAAAAATAACATGAATGGCAACAATTCTCTTATTGTTTTATTTAATGATCATTTTCTTCTCCCTCCTCTCTCTGCCTCTCTGAGGGGCATTTTGGCAGTTTGCAGACATCCCCCTGGTCAAATTCACTGAGTGTTACTGCAGGCATTTCTTTCATGTGACAGCTTGAAAAAGGGATGTGAAAGCTTTCCTTCTTGTCTTCCCGGCCTTTCCCTCCATCATCTGACCCTTGTGAATGCTCTCCAGCAAACAGTTTGCCTTTCTTGCRTGGTAAGATCTGGAAATAATTGCCTGCCACAGCACTTATTTCCATCRGTGAATAAGCTTGTGTAATCATGCTGTGGTCTTTGCTCAACAGTTCATTTTCTTAACTCAAAAATATGCTTTTTTTTTGCACCACTGGATATATTCTGCTTATCCCCAGGATTTACTGTTGCCAATAAAGTAGGAAAATAAGGGAAAATCACYACTTAAATGCTTCCAAACCAGTGCCACGTGTGGCGAAAAGAAAATCCCAAACCAACAAAAAAGTCCCAGTATCCTTCAAGGAATGAGCATCTGATGTGTCCTAGGTGAAGTACCTAGTTTGTTYGACAGATCGTGTAGAAGCTGAAGGGTCCTGACAACCTGAGCCTCCCTTCTGACCCATYAAATCACCAACCTCTGACCCAAGATCAGATGAGATGAGCAGCTCATTCGTTACGCTTCTTTCTGATTATGTGATTGTTTGTTAGAGTAAGCTCTCGGAGCAGTGAATATCTTCATTTTGTGCCTTTGTATAGCTCTAAGGAGATCACTGATAAATAACAATAATACAGACAGATACATAATGAACAGAGGCATCAACCAAAGAGGAGAATAATTACTGCCTAGGTGAAGCTTATTAATTTWAATAAAGCAGGATCCATTTTGAGGGATGTATTCCACCATTTCAATTTCTCAGCAAAATGAGAGCCAGCGTACATCATCCAAACTGCACAYCCAGAGCAAATGTAGTTCATGTCGCGGGGAACACCGTGTGATGTCTGGTATGCGCATGAGCTGCAAGGCTAGGTGGGTACCTATGGTTATTTACGTCCCGTGCTTGTGCAGGCACAGGGGGGAGCGCTGGGGTGGGCATGGGATTTGTGGAAATGAAGTGGAAACAAGACTGGCGCTGGCATCATAAAGTGGAAAGTTGTAACCTGCCTCATGCCAGGGAATTTTTTGTTCCTCACCTTATTTCTAGGAATTGTGTTCCCTCGCAATTACCTTGCGGTTGCTGGGGGCTGCTCAGAGCACTTCTCTCACTGACCATGTGATGAGTGTCTCCAGTGCCAGCTACCAGTAATGGCTGTTTGGCTGCATTTCTAGTCTTCCCAAGGTTTTAATATCAAAGAAATTATTCCAGTAGAAAAATCTGGGGAAGCTTTGGTCAGATTCAACTATATATGCTAGCTACTTTTTGCCATTCTACTTATGCAAAGCAGCAGCAAAACCAGACTAAATAGCTACTTGTTTAACRGATTTAAATCTGATTTACACCTTGGGAGTGAGCTAAAGCATGAGAAGAGCAAACCTAGCTTGAATGCCTACAGCAGGCGTTAGAGATAAACGTGAAATCCTGGTTACACTGAAGTTTATGAAACTTTTCCTAGGTTTTCTCCCCCACTATCCTAGAAGTCACGTCTGAGATTCAACATCAAGCCATGATCTACAGACTCATCTGTACATGTGCTAGAGTTTCTGCTACTTACAACTAAAGTTCATCAAGTTGGCAGATTTTGATCTCTATTATCTAGCATTAATTGGAAGTCAGAAAAGATATTCTCAATACATACTGGTTTAATTAAAATTTATCAGATCCTCAGTGGCTGGAAACTAGCAAAGGGGAAATGTTAGGGAATTCCTTGCTGCTGAACTGTGGAGAAAAGTATGCAGCAGTCRCATTCCCAGTTCTCCAGCTTGGCTAATAAGAGGTAGATGACAAGGACTGGGTCATTTCGGTGCAAATATGGGATAATCAATGCGGTCTTGAATTGCACTCCCGGGGTAACCAGTCCGTAGTGCTCCAGCATCTCAGCTTGAATCTTCTCCCATTCCGAGTTAATAATAAACACAACCCAGCTAAGTGATATACRTGACACGTTTATTACCATGTCCTTTAGAAGCAATTTCCTTTCTGCTCTGTTTTCTCACAGGCAGTGTAATTACCAAGTTAGAGAGAACAGGAAAAAAAAAGTTTCTAGATTCAATCAGATTCAGTCCTTCCCAGATGAAATGACAAAATTAATGAACCAATGTATTCTCCTCAGAGATGTAAGGAGAAATACCTTAGGGTTAACAGCTGTATTTCAGGGAGATGCTGAGAGATAGCAGCAAGTCTTCAGTTGAAGGGACATGATAAAATCAACTCCTCGTAGGCACAGTTTAGCAGCTGAAGGAGATGTTTAAATGATTACACCCAAACCACTGATTTGTGCCTACGTGGAAGGCAGGCATCATGAGATACCTGGCTATGCTTTACAAAGCAAACCAAGCCACCACCGTTTGAACAGAGTACCCAAATTTCATATACATATAAAAAGAAATCCAAGCAAAATCCTAATGCTGTTGAGGCAGATGGCCATAAACATTAACAGAGGTAAAGTTTCCCTGGTATGTTGCCTTGCCTTGGGCGGTGCAGGGGGGRTGCCGTGCGTTGTATGTCACGTCTTACTCCCATTCTGCTCTGCTCTATTCTGATGGCTGCAGCCCCATCACTGRTGAATTTGGTTAGCTGTAGACCAGAAAACAGCCCTTCTACCCCAAACTGCTCGCCAGCAGGTGCTGTAAACTGCCTTCATAGTCATGAAAGCCAGAAGGCTGAGAGAAGTGTGAGTGAGCACATGCAGGCTGTGGAGAAGCATGGAGAAAAAGTCTGCTGGGTATCTCGCACCAGGGTGCCCAGTGGGAAATAGTTGCCATGCATACTTGCAGCCTCTTCTGCTTGGAAAGAAAGGGCACCGTCACTACAGTGGGCTCTAGGTAAGGTGCTGCTGACAAGCATTTGTCAATTTGCAGGGAGTGCAGGCAGCACGGCAACACATCCACGTTCAGCAGCATTTCTCACGGCTGATGCATYGTGATGGGATTTGGGCAGCTGTTTGCCCCTGGTGAAGGAGGCAATCTCGGGTGGGTTTTAACCTCTAGACCCACAAATGATTTGGCTTCTGCTACCCTTGGAGGGCTTGGGCTCTCTACAGCAGCAATCCTGGGTGGTAGGAGCCTGGGATTAAATAGGCCCCTGGAAAGGGTTTTCTGTCTCCTGTTAGTCCAAAATTTGGAAATT
Source organism: Rhea americana (assembly GCF_003343005.1). NCBI lineage: Eukaryota > Metazoa > Chordata > Aves > Rheiformes > Rheidae > Rhea > Rhea americana. The sequence goes on from NW_028186423.1 coordinate 90,758, forward strand.
TTAAGGGCATACTTCAAAACCTACAGATAGATATTCATGAGGCTGCCTACTCCATGTTAGCCTTCATGAAGGGCAATTTAGCATTAGAAGAATAAGGAGACAGAGATGGCTAGCAGGAAGGCCACACGGATGGAGAGATGATATATGAAATATCCATGAGGGCAGGCAGTCCTCCAACCAAGCTCTTTTCAAGCATGTCAGGTCAAGGGACCAATACCTCAGGCATAAGAGGACTCACTGGGAAAGCTCAAAATCCTCCATCCTTGGAGAGCATGTTGCTGGTGTTCATTTTGGAGGCCAGCAGTTCTTCGCTTGCTGGRCTGGCTGGCAGGGTGTCACAACCCGGCTCTGAGCTGCCCCATGGGGCTGGCCCCCAAAGCCTCCTTGCCAGCACTCCATTCTGCTCCAACAACCTTTGCATAAAACCCCTAATGGAAAATCCTCCCAGGGCAATAGGTCTGAGGCTATAGCATGATATTTGTGCTTTTTGTCATGCTGCCATGGTCAGATTTGCTTGAATGAAAATGTTTACTACAGCCGAGGGGAGAACTTGGGCATCCTTGGGTTTGTGATGCTGGGATATCCCCGTGCTGCGGGTCGAGCATAAGGAAGTAATTAAGTTTAATCCTTCCATGGCAGACATCAGGGGTCAGTTCCAGCTGCTGTAAATTCTCAATGGGGTCAATGGAAGAAATCTGGCCTGTGCCAGTGCAGGCGCTGGAGTTGTGCCTCTCATTGTGCCTCATCGCAAGCACTGCATAGCGCCTCGAAATATGAATGAAAGATTAATAAAATCAAATTTTGCATTGTCCTCAGCACAGACAGGCCATTTGGAATAGCACAGCAGCCACGTATTGCTGGTGGCTCTTGTCCATGCTATTTTCACATTCACCAAGGAGTATGGAAATCATTATTAATATGGGGAACATGGTGAAAAGTATTATTCCCAGCTTTATTTATTAATTTAGCCTTCTAACTAAGCAATTCACTTTGTTTAGCCTTATAGCTTTTGTTTTAGTCCATACATTGCACTTTCAACTACTAAGTAAGCTGAGCTGTTCGCTAAACAATACTCCCAGGCACTGAGCAACTGGTTCCCTGTTTGCTGCACACACTGCCACTGATGCCAGTCAGAGCCAGCTGCTTCAGAGGAGACCTGTCTTCAGTTCTTCCTCTCTTCTCTGCATCTCCTCCACCTCTCCTCCCTACTGCCAGTCGCTCAGGCTAATGATTCATTACAAATTCTGATAACCTTAGTCATTCAGCAAATGAWAGGCCACTCCTTTGCTTTTATAACRTGCGTGACACTGATCAAGTGAAAGACTTAATGTGCAGCTTGGTTTTGAAATGGCTTCTCAGGTCTGTGCCTAATGTCCTGCCCCTCTAATGATCATCCCTAAAAAAGTAAGTGTGTTTTCCTGAAATCATTTTCTACCTCTGGTTCAGACTCCCTCTCAAGAAAGCAAGAGTAGTTTGCAGGTCCTATCTCAAACTCACTTGATGTTGCTTGGGATACTGAAGGGCATTATTTCCTTAAAATACAATAGCTATTTAATATATTTAATTATATCATATTTCTGATTTGTAACAGAAGCAACTTTGCAGTCCATGCTAAAAACTGGAGCTGAGAAAAGCAACTTAACTGTTATTTCTTGGAGGTGCAGTAACAATTATATTTGTAGTACTCACCTATCTCTTCTCAGATTAGAATTAATTATCAAAAAAGATAAGCTGTTCTTGCTTTCACCGTTACGACGACAGCGATATTGGATCACTATGTTACGGTGCATGTTGATTGCACTTAGATGTTTTCTTGAGTGAAAATTGACACAACAGTTTCAGTAGTCTGCAGATCCCTGTTTCATTTTTCTTCTTCTAAGCTGGAGAAGACTATGCTAACTGAGCGCTTTCTAGCAGCTGTGTCTGAGGTGGCAAAAGGTAAATCACCCATGCAGCTCTGCAAAACGCTTCGCTGTTACAGGTGGACTGCACTTTCTAAACACGTCTAAGTGCTCTCATGCTGATGTGCTTGGTTTCCCTCCTGTCTTCATTTAAATCCCCCTTGAACACTTGCTTCTTCCAAGAGGCCTATAAATGCCAACCTATGTCAAGATAATGTCATTATCACCACCATCTATGGAGTAACTCATCAAGTGCTGAAATAGATCACTTTCCCTGGGGATTACTGCCTAAAAGCCCAATGTAATCAGTAAAGCTTGGGTTTGACAGGGCTGTCACAGATAGAATTCATTTACTAATGAGTTGCAGCCTAAAGTCCACATTGGTAATGTGTCCGTGGTTTTAATGACACATTACGGAGACCTTCTTCCAGCATTTGTTGCTGGTTAGACATGCTGTTTGTCAGATATATTTTCCCGCTTGATGCGAACATTTTTTTCTTCTGCTTCCCCCCAGCTGAACAACTGGGATCTGAATAGTCTGCTGATTTCTAAAATCATTTCAAATCTCTCGGAATAATATACTTCTTCTGCCTGAATCGGCAGGCCAGCTAAACTATTGCCCATCCATGAAGGGATGCTTCCTTTCGCAGCGGTTTTTATAAAACAGTTTCTCCTGACAACTGCTGAGAGAAAATAAAGGTGCTATCCATTTACTGTGCTATCAGGAGAAAACTTGAATCATCGATAAGGATGGTAACCAAGCAACCAATGCAGTCTACAGCCATAATAATAGCACTTTGAAAGTAAATCTCGTAGTCTGGTACATGCGAAGGCCCACTCTCCAGTTAATGGTGAATTCGTATCAGCTCCATTGTCTGGCAGACACACATTAACAGCACTGAAGTGAGTCTAAAACACCATTTTAAGCAACAGAACAAAACTCAGATACATTCAGATTTCCAAAAGACAAATAATTTTAAAGAGGTTTTGAAGAAAATGCCCTAGAGAATTTAATAGACAATAACAGTTGTTACCTTCATCTGGCCTACAGAATATTGCAGTGAATTGTGTCTCTGATTCTAAAAGCTACAGAAAAAAATATTCATTGCTGTAGGTTTTCGAGTATTTTGCCTGACTTTCCCTGCAGAAAAGTGACTTAAGCATTGTTTTAATTATAGTACAGCATTTTTATAACAAAAACATACTCTTTGTAAGAGAGTCATGTCGTGTCATTATCTGTTCTACTGAAATGTAAGCAAGGGTCAAAAAAGGATCAAAAGTGATCCTTTTCGGTAAGTAATAGGTAGACTTGCAAAAGATACTCAGCCTTGGTGAGGCCTTATCTCAAGTACTTTGTCCAATTCTGGGCTCCCCAGGACAACAGAGACATGGAGCTACTGGAGAGAGTCTAGCGTAGGGCTACAAAGATGATCCGAGGGCTGGAGCACCTGCCCTATGAGGAACAGCTGCGAGAGCTGAGCCTCTTCAGCCTGGGGAGGAGAAGACTGAGGGGGGATCTGATCAATGTGTACAAGTACCTGAAGGGAGGGTGTCAAGGGGACGGGGACAAACTCTTTTCAGGTGTCCCGTGTGACAGGACAAGAGGCAATGGGCAGAAATTGAAGCACAGGAAGTTCTGCCTGAGTATGAGGGGGAATTTCTTCCCTGTGAGAGCGACGGAGCACTGGGGCAGGTTGCCCAGAGAGGTTGTGGAGTCTCCTTCTCTGGAGATCTTCAAGGCCCGCCTGGATGCAACCCTGTATAACACGCTCTAGGTGACCCTGCTTGAGCAGGGAGGTTGGTGTAGATGATCTCCAGAGGTCCCTTCCAACCTTACTGATTCTGTGATTCTATGATTCTATGATATCTTTCCCTGTCCCAGCCCACTGCCTAAATCCATCACCTGTGGGCTCRACTCACTACTCCCTTTACTCCATACATCTTTTCTCATCTGTTCCTCTTCTCCTGTACTGCTGCTGAGCAAAGTGGCGATGCTTGTGAGAACCAGTCCCTAACCAGGAGGTCCTGGATCCCTGTCCTACATGGTAACACATCTCCATATCTCTCTCAGCTGGGGAATGAGCCAACAGGGTTCACATCCATGTCATGGTCCTCCCGTTAGGTTTCAACAAGCAGAGAGGTTTGAAGTTGCACCACAGAACAKAGCTGCCTGCAGCCAGTCATTGCTCCTGACATTTTTTTTGTGAAGAGGAAATGGAGGGTGGCCYGCCAGCGCACTCTGGGGCAGGAGTGGCCTTCTGGCCCATGGGCTGTTTTCTTCTGCCCCGGTTCTGGTGGCAGCTCAGATGTGGGCATGGATGAGGACATATCTCATGTCATATTTGGTGCATGCTGGGCCATGTGTCTGTAYGTGTGAGGGGCACAAAAGCACCAGCTCACCTGGCAAGTGATGGGCTGCAGCTCCAGGGCCTTGATGACCCCATCATAATAGATATGTCACAGGAAGYTGCTGCCTTAGAGCACTTGGACATGGGACACTGGTCAAGGACATAACCTGGGTGGTCAAGGTCTTGCTGGGAAGGGTGGTRGAGAATCTGGAGAAACCTGCTCCCTTCTTTGCTCCTGTGAGAAGCTCAGGGGGTTACAGACCCTTCTGGGGGTCTACAATGCGCCAAGAACCAGAACACTGCAAAAGCTAAAGATGTTTGCTGGGGAAAACACTGGCACTGCGTCCACCAAAGAGTCCAAGTAGCTTACACAGGGCTTCTTATGCTGCAATCTGAGTCCATTTAAGGAATTCCCTTAATTTCTCTGTGCCTAGCTTTAAAATGAGGGTGAAAATTCTACATCTCACCTTACTTTGCCTGATTTGTGCCTACATAGACTGTGTCTGGCACAGTGACGGCTCTGAACTTTGCTGTAATGCAGGTAATACTAAGATAYCTGCAGGACCATATCAAAAGAATTGTAAAAGCTAGAGGATATGGCAAACAAGAAGTCTGGGTCTGGCAACAGGGGAGGAAACAAATGTATGAGTATTAAATGCAGAAACCTATATGAGAATGCCCAAAAGACAAATATTCAGAAAAGGGTGATAGTGTTGTAGGATCCGCCTACATAATATGCTCTTGGTAAGCTTGCTGCATTTTATATTGGGAATGGACCTGCCATTTCTTCCTAGGGGATGGTGGTAGATGGGTTTCGCCATCACATCTGAGTCTCTGCAGTGCACTCTTTGGGGAATAGATCTTGGTTTAGAAACCGAGGTGAACCCTGTGAGCACCCAGGGTGCTCAAGGCCTGAAAGGAAGGAGTTTGTGGCATGTTTGCACTTGTGTGGAGGTTATTTCATAGCTTTTTTTTTTTTTTTTTTAATTCTGGGAGAATTCTATGTCAGTGCATGAGAAAGGAGAATAATTTAATATTGTTTGTGAACAGCAGGGAAAAAAGGACACAGATAAGCCCACCCAAACACTTTCGCTGAATCCARGTGTGAGGAATTCAGCAGCTGCTGCCCAAGAAGGCGCTTGTGCACGCGACTTCCCCGTTGACAGTGCAGGGGGCTGCTGTGCCATTTCTGGGGCTATTCTGGGGCCATAAAACATGATCTCAGGGTAGGTTTTGGCTCTGTGTCAGACATGAATGATCTCTGGGGTCTCTGCAGCTCATGCAAAAGCGGAGTTAAAAGGCCCAGAACATCCTTTTTTAGAGCAGCTTCAGACATTTCTCTCCCTGTTTTTTTTCTTTTCTTTTTTTTTCTTTTTTAAACAATTTCTATGTCAGCTTCTCAGCTGTACTTGCATATGTGGTACATATGGAGGGGAAAGGAAAAAAAAAGAAAGAAAGAAACGTCTGGCGCCAAATGGGGTCTGCTGCAGCTTTTAACAGTCGTCTCCACTTACTATTAAAATGCTGCTTTGCCCAGCGAAAATGCTGCTTTATTGCTGCAAAAATACTTACGAAAGACACGGCCCTTGGAGCACGGCCCTGGTGTCAGCAGGGAAAAAAAGTGCTGCAAAGAGCCGGCCACGCTCRGGCCAGCCAGGGCGCCGGGTCCCGCAGCCCCGCRGGGACGGGTGACGGGTGACGGCTCRGGCTGCCGCACCGCGACGAGCTCCTGCCTTCCTYGGGGCTCTTGTCCCCCGCTGCCTGRMGGCAGTGGTGGGCACCCAAGGACCTCAGGAAGGGAAGCTGAAGTCCGAGCAAGCCCTCGGAGCAGCTTTTCGGCATCGCCGTACCCAGCTGCAGCCATGGTCCATCACCTCCTCGTCCCTTCTCCAGGTCCCAAACCTAGTTCTGATTATGGCCCCATYTGCAGTACAATGAAGTGCAGTACAAATTGCACTTCGGCGAAACGCCAAATACTTGCAAAAATGTCAGAGGACATCTAACTTGGAAACCTTTCAGGATGGTTCTGCATATGGTATAAACCTTCCGTTGTTTTAGAAGCACCCAAAAGCAGGAAAASAAGATACAGGTTTGCAGCGGGCAGTTATGTTTCCCCTTAATCCTTTCAGCTAGCACTTGAACCCCTAGAAAAAGGGTTTATTTTTCAGGAGGTGTTTTCTCACCTGCCCTGACCATGGCTGTCCTCAACGGCCGTACAAATGTTTCCTACCTAATGGCATCCTTGGCACTCCATGATGGTTGCGTTCTCTCTTGAAACACTACGGGACACTGTGAAATACTCAGGTATCAAAACTCAGTCTTTTAGTTGCACAGTGCCTATGATCAATGTTCAGTTTAAGGATAAGGATCAATTTAAGTAATTTTGCATGATGCTACAGAGTTTTCTTAGCCAAACGAGATGCAGAATATATGGGAAATAGCGCATTGCTTTTATTTTCTAGGTACTTTCAGCACATATATATTTACATCCCCCATTTCAAAAACATATATTAGCACTTACGCAATAGACAGTCTCTACCACTGATATCTGTTCACATTTCCTCTCCAAATCTAAGTAAAATTTTTATTCATTTTTTCTGTAATGACCCTTTGGTGCACAGCTGAACTTTTTAGTTTTAGTTCTAATCTATTAGCACACATTTTTACAAGTCTTCTAAAAAACMGAAAATGAAATTGGAAGCCAGATTTCAAAGGGAAAGCATCAACTGCATTAGGAGGTGGTAGAACTGGTACYGAAATAGAAAGAAAACAGTGAGCTTCACACAGACTATTTTTTTGTTCAACAGTGCAAAATTTTCAGAACATTTTGACTACACTCAAAGTTACCATTTTGGGGAAAAGCAAAGCACTCCACTTCTTCAGAGCAAACTGTAAGAAATCATGTATTCTGTCACCTTGGCCATGCARAAATTTCTGTGGCAACCACAAGCAAAGACAGAGGTGAAAAATATCAGGCTACAGTGGAATGGAATGACTGGCTGCTTTTGGGATACATATAAAAAAAAATATAATGCAGGTGTCAAAGTGCCCACCMGTGCCAATCCAAATAAATGGTGGTCTGGTCTTAATTTTCATTACAGTTAGAAGGGTGTAGTTCCTAACTACAATATGATTTCTTTCTGCAAAGAAAGAATTTTTYTGATGCTTAGGTATCAAGACTTTTTTAAAAACTGAAAAATCAACAAGTCCAGAGATTTCTGGACTTACGTGGTTTGGCAAACGAGGTTGATTTTAATGGTATTAGCATTGATTGGACAAATGGGACTAATTGCAATATAGTGGATTCCAAATATGTGAAAAATTGCTGGTGATAAAGATTTATGAATACCGTGTTCATGCTGATGAAGTGCTTCATTGTTGCTACTTATAATTTAACACTAGTTCTCCTTAGATATATTTATTCATCCTGTGGACTTCTAGGGGGACAGGAAAAGAAGGGGAAGAGAGCAAAGGGATTTAAAGAATGTGGACTGGGTCAGGAGCTGAACGTGCTGAAGAAATAACAAATTGTTTGAGGTCACAGACATTGTTAAATTGTGCTCAAAATGTCCAGTACTTTTGTCCYGACTGATACCATCAAGCAGATGCTTGGTTGTTTATTAAATGTGCAGATAAAGCCGAGCTCACACAGTAATGATCACTGCCTGCTGACTTGGCCCCCCCAGTGCGCCGTGCCCGCAGGAGATACTTCAAATATTGGCAGCTGTGCTTTTCTCTCCGGTTAGCCGCAGAGCATGCACAGAGGTGCTCAGGAGAAGGAGAGTGAGATGCAGAGAGCAGCAGGAAATCCCTTCCTCCCTCTTCTAAACAAAAAAAAAAAAAAAAAAAAAAAAAAAAACCCCCCCCCAAAAAAAAAAAAAAAAAAAAAAAAAAAGAGAAGGTGTGGGGCTTCCCTGCTGGAGGTGCCCCAGGGAAGGGTGTGCCTTCTGCCAGCAGGCTCCCAGCAGGGATCTCAGGTGGTCTTGGGAGGGCAATACGCTCTGGGTGATGTGCCTGTGGGCTGGCCCGGCCCCGCACCACGCCAGGACAGATGTGAAGCTAAAAGYAAGCCATGCTCATACGTACCACACTCACAGGAGTGCAGATAAACACTGGAAGAGAATAGTCTTGTTTTGTCTCCTTCATCCTTCCATGCTTATACAGGACATACAGACTTTCCCTTTCCCTTTCTATGCAAAAGAAGGACCAAGCAGGCCTCCGTTAGCCCTGGGYAGCATCYAGCTCTTTCTAAGAGTCCCCTGATTTCAAGGGGAGCTTTGCATCAAAATGCTTTTAAGGGCTTGAGTCTTCGGGTTTTTTGTATACTGAGGTGGCAGTGGAAAGTACTGAGCAAGGTTGGTAGGCTCTCAGCTCCTCTAAGCACATCTCCACAAGTGGTAGACWCTGGGRAATGGCCATRTCCAACTGTTGCTTGAAAGTGGTGKTGTAGACTTTGCAGAAACATAGTGTACTCCTGGGCCACCCTGCCTGGAGAAACCTCTTGCCTCAAGAAACCTCAAACCACTGTTGGATGTGATGCTGATTTACTTGAGGGGGGAGGTCTGTGGATGCTGAAGTATTTTGGCCTTAAAGGAGACCTTGCTGCTGTACCAATGACTAATATTCTCTGGTTTTCTTATCTGACTGGTCTTTTGTTTGTTGGTAATTTTGGGGATCTGGCATGAGGTAGCAACTCTAAATTGATAGCATTTCTTCAGGCTTATCAAAATACACACACAAAAAGACCCAAAGAAATGTCAGAAGAAGAATTGATTGGGTGAGTGAAGTTCTTTTACTCTATGTAATGTTCTCTTTGAAATTAGAGTTTGCTGGTTCATATTGTACCATAAACAGTAGATAGTTCATTTACCCTTCTGAAGGCTACTTTGCTCATGTTAACTTTGAAAGAAAAATGTATTCAGTCTTTTAAAAAGCTGATGTAATTCTTAACCATTTTCTGTCTCCTGCATTTCTTGCTTTACTCATACCTTATTTTTACTCTCAGAGATTCTTGGCATTGCTTACTTGGGAACTGACTTAAAAAAACTTACTTAAAAAAACGTAGCAGTCATTTTAACATCAATCCCAACAAAATGAATGTGACATTATTTGCTGCTGCTAGGATCTGTAACACACTTCCTCAACTTCAGACTGGAAGATCCTTTTGCAGTATTTGGTGTAATAAAGTCTAGGAGGGAAGAAGCTAGCAAAACAGGCCGTGACAAAGATGAAGATAGAAAAGGTCAGTGCCTTTTTCCATTTGAGTGTAGGCACCTTCTACTGCTGCACCTGCTCCATGGCTCTGTAATTTGCAAAACTGAGCATCAATTTCAATGTGTTGATGTGACAAATGCCCAGCTTTTGGCTTATTGAAGTCAAATGTCTAAGGTCCGGGTCTGGATTTATCCCATAACTGGAGCACCAAAGGTGAATGTGTAATTGCCTAATTTTCCTAGTCTYGCAAAGTTGGACAGTTCCAGAGGTTAGTTCATGTTAGGTGGGTCAGATGTCCATCTCTTTTAAAAATAGAGATAGGCCAGTTTAACAACTGGCTGTTCCAAAAACAGGGGAACTATCTTTAGCAGAAGCAAATTTACCTCCAAGTTACCAACCCCAAGAGAAGTGGATGGAGAAAATATTTCTGCCCATTACCTAACAAGTAAGACTTGGAACCTGGGCATTACATGAAGCCAGTTTAAAAAAAGCATCTTTAAGTGAGATTGTAAAGGTGTTTTAAACCCCTGAACCTCTGAACTCACCTCCAGTGAGATTGTCAGATGCCAACAGCAGATTAATTTCCAGCAAGATTAACAGGAGTTAGGCAAAGCAACACTTCTAAAAAGTCTGCTAAGTAGTAACTCCTTTTTTCCAAGCTGMCCTTTAAATGCTCAAGAACCTAAATCTCTCTGAAAATCCCATTCCAAGGAGTCAGTGGCTTTTCAAAATGCTATTTKGGAGCCTAAGGCATTTTTGAAAAACGTTACTGTATATACTTTTAGATGCTGCTTGTGATCATTATATGGAAGTGTTGGGGAAGGTTTACGATATCCAAGGAAATTTGATTATCAGTTTGCTGAGCATGTTCTTAGGCAGATGAAGTGCAAAGAGTAATTTTATTTAGCTTGAAGTATCTGGTAAACATAAAGAAAAAAGGGCTCTGTAGTTGGACAGGTCTTATCTCAGTATCTTTATTTACATTTTCAAAGAACACTGACGCAATAGAGCTACCAAAAGAACTGCTTTCCATCAGCCTGGGAACAGAAACAAATTAGTCTTTAATAGRGTTGTGTGAAAACTGTGGCAAATGTTATGTAAAACTGAGCAAACAGAATGTTTGTGTYCTAGTTCCAGGTCATTTAGTGGGCAAAAAAAAAAGAGAGATTTTGTGTGAAATAGCCATGTAAGCCATGTTTGCTATTATATAAGGAAAAGGACTGCTAGATCAAACTAATGGTGACATGCCCAGAACCAGATGCTTTAAAGGAAAGTGCTAGACATCTCAGCATGGATAATTATGAAATAGTCTGATCATGGGGAAATTTCTGCATAAAAGACTTTAGTCCTAAAAGCTTATGTGTTTATATTTCTTCTGAAAAGGTTTTACTCTGATTTCTCTGAGATACAAGGCTTATGCAACCAGTGCACTGTCTGGCTGTGCAAATCTCAGACTCCTCCCCCTCCGGTGACCACTGAACATGGCCAACCTCCAGCCGACTGGGCAGAGAAGAGGTTTGACAAATAGTTAACGGTTTCATGAATATAGGCTGCTCCATCGTGGGTAGAGATAGGCAATTTTGTCAGCTCAGGGTTAATATGCACCTCGTTAGAAACCAGAGAAATGACGTGGGAGAGGATCTTATATTTGCTCCAACTGCGGGAAAAGCTTCAGCTGTGGCTCTCCAACATGAGATGCAAATCCTAGGCAATCACCGCCACTAATGGCACTACCTTTCCTTCCTGTTGATTATAACTTTGGGTATCCTCAGGATCTCATCTAAATGTTTATTTCTTTACAACTGAACATGTTCTAAGTGTTAGTGCTAGTTAAATAATGTGCAGACAGKACATTTCCTTTTGGTACCTGATATCTACAGATTTTGTTGCGACTCTTCCCATAAAGCAACTGAGTTTAATTAGTGCCTGATGCTCTTTATGTGCCAGTAGGCTAATTTGTAAATTAATTATAAATAAGTTGAAAGCAGTCGCTCTTCTCTTGGGAACTCTAGAATTAATTGTTTCAAGATGTTTAAACCCTGCCTCTTTGTTAGGCTAGGGTGTTTGACCCTTCACTGAGTCAAAGCCATTATAGAAGACATATGTCTTCCCTCCTCTCAGAGTAGGTAATGGTCATCCCAGTACATCTATCGCTTTCACACTGGGCTGCTGCAGAGTCTTGAATATGGAGGTGCTGAGTATCTTCAAAGCTTGGCCATCTTCTCGAAGGACCTGGGCTGCTGTAAGTCACACTGTGCCAACTCGTACCCCTTCCATTGCCAAATGCCACCTCTTGTATCACTTCTTCATAACCTTCATAGCAACATGAGTTAAACGAAGCCTCCTAGGAGAGGAGTGGTAAGATCAGTGGTAAGAGTCCTGCTACAGGGGTTGCGTTGGCCTGGATAATGTTTAGATGTTGTAATAAAAGTTACTATAGGAAATACTGAGGTGGAAAGATGGGTCCCTCAAGGTAACAGGAGATGTGCAAATGAGTATCCCATAAAATTTAGCTGCTGGTGTAACATAGCTAATGGGGAAATTTATTCATAGATGTTTTGGCAAATTCCTGGTGCCGTGTCATTTCAATTGCAAATGCACACCTCTCTACTTTTCATTAACACTTGTGTGAGGAAAGTATTGTTCCTAGGAGCAGTATTTGGGAGGCTCTTTGACACACCTAGCTGTTTCTTTTCTAAAAAAATGTGCTCCTAAACAAAATAAGTAAAATAAAATCAATATATGTTTCATTTGAAAGCACAAATGATTTATAAGTTGAATCAACCTGTCAGGGACATTCAGGGCTGGCATACAATATGTCATGTCTCAGATGGGTGGATTACAGAGTTCGAGTGCTTAACTGCAAACCTCAAATACATAGGAAACCGTAGTTCTGAAGTCTGTATACACAAGATGTTTATTAATGAGTTTAGAAACATACTCTGGGTGCATTTCCCCTCCCGATATGCTGAGCCACGTGTTCATTCTGTTTTATGGAGATGTGACTTTCATTCACACCAAAGAGAAGTGCTGACATGACCTGGTGGCCTCAGAAGAGACAAGACCCTGGACAAGTCCAAAGGGACAGAGCTCCCCAGGGACACGGGTCCTGCCGGGGCCACCAGGCTGCCCTAGGAGGGGCTGACAAGAGACACTCAGCCAGGTTTCATTTACATGTGGAGAGGTGTTGGGGCACTTCTATTAAAAAGAGTTAAGTGTGGGGAAACCGTGCTGTTTAATGGAAAATCATGTWCAACTCACTGGTGCTCACTGTGTGCAACTGGTACATTAACGCATACTTGGGGGTGGAGGAAGCCCACATAGTGGTGCTTCTGAGGTCTCCTTTCCTCTTCCTTCCCTCTCAGCAGACCCTTGTGCTTTCCGGGGCCACGGGGAGGGATGGTGTGGCAGATGGGGTGCTGGGGAGGCTCTGAAGCACGGCCAGGGTGGTAGCTTGGAAGGGCACACCTGGCCATGGCGAATGGTGAAGGCACTTGGTGAACACCATGAGGAGCTCATGCATTTAACGGGAATGACTAATGGCAAACCCAACTGGTTGGCTAATAGGCAGCAAACCCACATTGTGGCAACAGAGATTGCAGCTTGTGGCAATCCCACCTCGGTGCACAGGGAAGCCGCAGGGTGAGAGCTGTGGCTGGGTGGCTATGGCCCTGTTTGCTGCCTGTTGGTGCTGCTCAGATGAATCACAGTTGTCCTCCTTGTGGGGAAAGCCCTAGAAACACAATTCTTTTTTTTTTTCCTTTCTTTGAGTGTCTTCRTACTAAAAAGAAAATCTAGCTCTCAGAGCCACAATCATCTTAAAATTAAGAGTCTAAATATTTCTTTCAGATATCACCTGAACTCTGAAAATGACAGAACTGTTCCTATTGCTTTCTTTCTGGAATGAGGTTCTGGGGAATTTGGCCTGATTTTTGTGAAGTGGCAATGTCTTATGTGTTTTTGACAGGACCACATATTACGATGTAATACCATGCTGCTGCAGTCCCTCTGCCCAGCTCTATCAGGGCATGATTTTCTACACCTTTTCTTTGAAGTGTAGACATTTATGTGCATGTATGTGTTATACTTTATGTTCCCGTCTTCTCTTCCATGTCTACCACACCTCCTTAAACCCCATTTCCACACTCCCACGTAATCTACTAGAATGGTGATTTTTTGGCATTTGAAGGTGGTGTTAACAAGGATCAGATGCTGCCGTTGTTTATGAAAGAGCTAAGTTTCCTTTTACCAGCTGTGGTATGTGCCGGTAAAAAAATCCAGCAGTGTGGACATTACAGTAGAGTACTTATATTTAGCAGGTGAAAAGTCAATACTCAACCTGTAATGAGATTTACTCATGGAAAACCCCTTTGAGTTGTTTTTAGCAACAGCGTATTAGTCACTCTCAGAAAGCTGCCGGCCGTGCGGGACTTCTGGCTTGAATTGCTCGGTGTGCGAGGACGGGTTTGAAGGCTGCACGGTGTTAATAGCAACTCCCGCTTTGCCTCAGGTGTTGAGTTGAAGCACATGGGTCCAAGTTATTTTAGGAAAACATGAGCTCACGTTCCAGGCAGCTCGCTCCTGAGCTGAAAAAGCCRTGCATGAGGCGTCTTCCTAGTGCAAAGGGGTATCACCTCGCGTCCGCTCGGAGGAATGTGCGTGCGCTGGGATTTCTGCCGAACCGGTTTGGAGGAGCCGGGGGCAGAGAGGAGACGCGGGAGGAGGACGTGGATGGCTGCGCTCCTGCCGCTTCCGAAGGTGGTGCGTGCCGCCTCCGCGCTGACACAGGACGCCTGGTAGGGACCTGCCTGCCCCACCAGCCTCGCCAGCAAACTGGGCACAGAACGGGCAGATTTGGGAAATATGGAAAGGCYGGTGAGGGTGTGTGTGGAAACATGAGAATGAGTGAGGGCTAAGAAAGAGGCATTTTCCATGTCAGACAGAGATGAGGTAAAGAAAAGACAGGAGAGAAGTGAGATCCTCGAGGGCCTTCCTCTATCCTTCCGCTGATAGTTGGAGTAACACCCGCAGCAAAAGCCTTGAAATAAGGCATGTTTATAGCTTGTATCAAAGTTTTTATCACCTGAGAGTGTAAGAGCTTCAATGGGGTAAGCGGAGCTGGGAATGTTTTTTCTGCTGGGGAATAGACGCAAAGGCAGTGCTGGGAGAAACCAGGAAAATCATTTTAACAAACAGGTTGACCCTAATGAGCAAAAATAAATGCGTTAGAAAAGACACAGTGTTTCATTTAGGTATCTTCTGTTGAAACACCACAATATTTTGATTGGAGAACTTTCAGAGCCTGGGTACCCCTCATTTAAATTATCTAGGAAAATAAAATATGAAAAGCTGGGGGAGGAGGGGGGAATGAAGAAAAAAACAGGCTGAGCAGAGTCTTGTTGGATACAAGGGGGTGGAAAGGAAAAGGTTTTTTTCAGCTGCTCAATGATTCCTTCAGTTTTACTCCTGAATTGCTTAAGTCTTGCCAGGGGAAGATGTAGAGAAACCCTTGGGCTGCCTCACGCCAAGGACATTGCTGAAGGAGGCTACAGCAATGTCTAGACCAGGAACAGCTCTCCGTACCAGCCAAAAGCATGTGGAAAGGTCCAGTGCAGCCCGAGATAGTTCTCTCCTGTTTCCATTTTGTAGCCTTTGTAATAACCTTTCAGAGGAACCTTATAAATCTCTAAGTAGAGTTTTTAGCGTTTTTTTTCTTTATTTTTTTTAAACACTGTTGTTACAGTCGTAGTTTAATGCTGCCTCCTTTGTTATGTTTTAATRGTGCCCTCCTTTTAAGTCTACTAATAAAAGAAACTTAAATGTCAATGTGAAAGTGCTTGTAAAATTGCAAATCAAACACATTTGCGCTGTAGATCCTGACATGAAAGACACTGGGGCAGCTCTGTGTCCGGAGCTGGCAGTCAGGACGTAACCAGGGAGTTACCAGCCGCACACCTGCCTCCATGCCTCTGAGGTCACCTGCTACTGGTATTAGGGAAATCTGTAAAGGAATATTTTATACAGTGAAAACAGTCTCTTGAATTAGAGAAGAAGAGAAAAGATGAGGAAACTTTATACAAATTAGGGATAGTARAGAGTATTAAATACAGAAACTGGATAGAATGATTTGTAACCTGTATCATGCCTCTGTCATTTCTTTAATATAACTCTTGAATCAACCTGTGGAATTTATTCATAGAGAATATTTTCCCTGAAAGTGAACTCTCCAGGCTTATTCAAAGGTCTATGGAAAATTGTCCCTTCAGTAACATACTTCAATTCTGTATTTTGCCATAAATAAAGTGTGGATAGATGGACGTGAATGTTTTCCCCCAAACTGGCCAGAGTGCCACCATACATACTCTGCAGGCAGCCCGGTCCTAGCACTAGACTACCGCTGTTTTTGTAGAGCAGTGGTGAGTGTACGTAGGTAAGGCACTACCTACAGAGTTAGGGCATTTTTGGAGAAAGCTGTGACTTAAATGACATACTGAGGAACCTTCTGGCTTTATTTCCTATGGTGTTTTATGAGGAATTATTGGGGAAATAAATGAAATAAAAAACATAAGTGAGTTGGAAGTGAAGACTGATTTCTGGAGAAAAGTGCAGTGGAAAGGCAGGAAGGCTGGATTAAGGCAGAGCTAGAAAAATATAAAAATTAAGCCAGCTACTTTTTCCTGTTGCCAGAAAGATTTTGCTTTTACAGATGGAAAGAATGAGGGTCCCCATAACCTCAATGAGTCGCGAAGAGGTGGTTGTTCATCTCACCTAATATTGTCTTTATGTGCTTTTGTGCAAAAACAAAGACTGTCCCCAGTGAGCGCAGTGAAGCTCAGTTCCCACTGAGTACTCTCAGGAAAGACAACAACCTAAGACAGCTTTTTAAGACTGTGTCCCATATTCAGGTATCTTGCAGTGAGGTTCCTTGGTGCGTTTCCATACAGTGCCCTCCTGGGAGTAGATGTACCGCGGCTGTTTATTCAGGGGTGAGAGATTGGTTTTGAGCTCTTCTCATTTCCAGCATCTCAGCTGATCTTCCAGACCCTCTGGAAAGCTACAAATACACATGCTATTGTTGGTGTTCTGGGATGATGGGGCCTCGGTGCAGTATTACCCCTTCTTTGTGCATCCCGCAGATGTGGCAGCGACCGGCCCGGGGCAGGGGCAGAGCTGGCTCTATGATGGGTGCTACCAGCCACTGCCTTGCCTGTGAGCCGAAGGCAGATGGCCCCTCAGAGCTGTCTTGTGGCCAAATTTGAGCCACTGGTTGTCATTCAAGCCATACTGGAGAAGTTAGTGTAGGTGCCACAGGCACATTGCCACATTGAGATGGAAAGGGTGTCCTGGGCTAGACCACGAAATGAGATGCCAGAAGCAGATATCCCTTCCCAAGTGCTTTGTGAATGTCTTAGGGTGGCAGAAGAAAGTCAAAAACTTTCCAGATTGGGACAGAAAATCAAAGAAATAGGATTTTTCATGGTGGGYGAAAGGCAGAAAAAGCAATCTCTGCCTCAAGCAGATCTTTATTTTTATTGTCTGTGATCCCAGGACAAATGCAGGATCCTCGTCACAGCCCATCCAGTTTGCACCACAGGGTACAGCAGGATTGACAGGTTTCCACAGGCAGGGTTAGATTCTGTTAAGGTCRCATTTTCTCATGGAAAATATTTTCTTTTGGAACATTTTTGGCTAACTTTCAATATGACTGTGAAATGCTGTGATGGCAATGCTGCAGTTGCTTCACCCATGAAAACCACAGAGACTCTGAAGGGGATGGACAGGGCTCAAAACACAGCCCTGACCTCCCAGTGATGACACTGGATGTGGACTCTTCCGTCTGCAGCTCTGGCCACCACTAAAACCCTGCAGCTGTGCAAGTCTCAGAGGCTGCTGGGACAGGGCCGAATGCAGCAGTAGCTGGTCGCCCACACGCTTGACGCTCACTCCTTACAAGACAGCCTGCCGTATTATGAYTTTCAGCCATATTTTAATCCGATTGATGGAGCAGCCGGAGATGCTGATGGGATTAGAGCTCAGCATGGTGACGAAGCACTCGAGGCTTGCCCCCGTGCCGATCTCTGCAGCCTGCTGATGAGGGAYGGCAGCCCTGGCTGCTGCTGATTTACGAGCCCTATGAGCAGCACTTTTGAGGTGGTGCATTTCCTTCAACGCATGCGGCCAACCCAGGCATATCTCAAGGTCCAGAGACAGCAGTGAGCTTGGTTTGACCAGAAAAGACCCATCTTTCCACTGTGCACRATGTACTGTCTGGTGCATTTGACCGTCGACACGTGTGATGCACAGCAGCAGGAGCGGGGAGGTCACCTTGCTACCTCACTTTTAGCRGCAGAGACCCACTTCCTGCGAGGTGCCTGCTTGCATTTGCTGGGCAGCCAGTCTGCAAGGCTGTCGTTTCTCTCCACATATCGGATGAYAACCAGAGTAATTGCTCTCGGGACTGGCCAGCTCAGCAGAGATTAGGGGCTCAGGTCCATAGCTGGTATAAATCATCTAGTGTTCACTGACAGCCCTGGAGCTAGGTGGATWTGCACCAGCTATGGATTTTATCCATTACCCTTAAATAGACTCTTTTTTTTTTCTTCCTAAGTGAAAGGAGAAAGATTGAGGTAAGCCATTTCTGCAACTTCCAGTATTGGTTGTTTACATGAGCTGTGTTTCTAAATGCTCTTGATCCAAGTCCCGGCACTATTAATAGAGTAAATTGCAAGTAAATGCAAGAGTCACCCAAGCTGTTGTCACAAGGACAGCGAGTGCTGCCTCTTGAGCAAGCCTAGGATTTTAAGCCTTGAAAGAACAACTTGACACCCTGTGACCTGCCTTGTAATGTTCCTAATCCATCTCTTTATAAACACGCGTTCCCAAGCAGGGGGAAGGGGTGGAGGAGTGAGGACAGTGCACGCAGCGAGGAGGATGGCAGAGCCTCTGGCTGCCTTTATGGGAAGCAGATGAAGGTGCTCACGGGCTAAGTGGATTAAGCCTGGGGAATGTCAGTTTGAAAATAGGAGCTGCAGCCTGACATAAAGATCTCAGGAAGTGAAATTATGTGCTGGTGCCTGGTCTCAGGAACAAGCGAAGGAGAGCCCAATCCCACTTGCATTTCCTACCCTCACTTCCAGCCACGGAAAGCTATTTCAGGAGCTTTCAACCCTGCCTGATGCCAAACCCTCCTCTGGGACAAGGAYAATACCTGGTGTTAAAAATCAGATTTAGAAAAACTAATAAAAAATAATACTCACAAAAATAAACATTCAAATAAGAAAGTTAAAAATAGGMGTGAGAAAAAAGAGTAAAGAGTAAGATTTAGCATTGCCTCCTTGTATCCCCCAAACCCTTTTATTYCCTCTTTGCTTGACGTAGCGACTATGTTCTTCAGGGCAGAGGCTGTCTCTACCTTGTATCTTGTGCACTGAACGAGCATCTCTAGGGCATTGCTAATCACAGCGATACTCAAGCCGATGACAATTCCCGCTTGTGTTTAAGAGCTGATATTCTCTGACTGTTTTTTTTTTGCACTTGACCTCAATTATTTTCTTTGCATACGCCAGTGTCAAACCTGTCTTTTACAAGTAGTCACCCATGGTAATCTGAAGCATGTGTTGATTTTATGTTTGCTAACTCAAACGCTGCTGAATGGGCTTTTGACAAAATATTTTAGAATGATTACTCTTTGACCTGATATTAAYGGTCCTAATAATTTTCAGTTAAAAAATAGCAAGTAAGGAATATGCACGAAAGAAAGCACCATGTGAGAGGCAGTGAATTTTTCAAATTCTTAATATCATTACGATATTAAAAATATCTTTGGATTCTTTGTRTTTATTTCTGTATTTTAGTATGTGAAAGAACACTATAGGCCTTCATGTGGATCTGTGTTATCAAATGGCTGCTATAACCTCACGARTGGATTTTGGCCTACAGAAAAAGTTAGTTTTTTCTTTCCCTACTAATAGTGCAGGAGTTRATGGCTTAGAGGATGGAAACAGGTCTGAAAGCTCCAGGAAGATAATACTTGGGAAGACAGGTTTAAGCTAAATAAGAAAGCAGATTTCATCAGCCTTCTTGGAAACAAACTGACCAGAGACTTGTGATCCGTTTCTAAATTTGGCCTTTGCATTTTCCACGTACAGGAAGCGATGAAAACAGTAGCAGTAATCCCTGGTGAATTCAGACACGCACATCAGGGGCTGAATGGCTTTGTTTATTAGCAGTCCAAGGTAAGTTGGGTGTTGTAAACATGACTCATGACAAGTTTAAGACAACAAACATGGGAAATACAGCAGAAGGTCACGCACTCTCTCTGCCTGGTTTTGGCAAACCAACAGTCTTCTGAAAGATTTGAATCTGCCACACAGGTGCAAATGTAAATATGGTTTTCATATTGRTTTTCTGTTTCCCCAAATGATTGCTATCAGTTTTGGATGGTGCTAGAATAGTCTGAATAGAGAGAAACTTAGCTAACTCGCGAGCACATTAACTTGTGGCAAGCCAAACTGTACTAATGAAAATAAAAGATGTTGTGAGCATATGATAAAACTCCTGCAGCCGATTTGGTCCTGCCCCAACAATGACAAATTCACTCCTGGATGAATCAGACTAAAWGTATCATAAACTTAAATACTCACCTGTCAATGCAGAACCTGATTGTTTCTCAGACTTTTAAATGTACTGCCTGTACGTTTTGTGTGAGAATGAGCACGATCGCTCTTGGTGCAATTTTTTCCAGACTCATTAYCTGAGCTTCCCCTCTCTGTGGATGTTGTGCCTAGCCTTAGATTTTGGCTTGGACAAGCTTCTTCATAAKGCAGCTGGTATAGCGAACAAAATGGTCCTCATGAGCTCCAGCTGATACCAGTTGGTACAACGCTCTTGAAGAGAYGATAATGAGACCACAGTTACTATCGTGCAGTGGAAAAGAAATTCAGGTGCTGGCTGCTGGCTCAAAATTTTGTAATTTTCCTAATAACCATTCATTGGTTGGCCTAAAAACTACTAATCTCATTCCTAAATAAAACCAAGCATATTAAAGTAACTTGTTTTTCTAATTAAAATTCCCTCAACTCCAAATTCAATACAATTTGCTTTTTRAAAATTGGCATTTTTATAATTTTCTTCTGAATGGATTCAGCATAAAGGAGAATAGAGGTCCATGGGAGGAGAGGAGGAGAGATTTGCATTTTTACTCKGGCAAAGTGTTTTGAAACTCCTTGAAATCATGATTTCATGATTTATTACTTCTTGAGGAAAATAAAACAACAGTGATGATGATGATTTTTAAGTTTACAAAAATTGTCAAAAGCTCTAAATGGCTATTAGGAAAATTTATTGGAGGTTATTCAGAGAGTTCATGGAGGAAGTTCTGGGAAGTTCACGCACATCTGGGAATCTCAGTGACACAAACCAGCAGTGTTGTGCCAAACACCCTACACGTAACATGGTACGGTAGGCTCAGGATGAACTCCRTCCCCTTTAACATCAACCACCTAGAAGTTCAGCACCCCTTTGCTGGTCATCTAGGTCACCCCTATAGGCAGCTGTGAAAGGGAGAYGGGAATGTCTAGAAGGAATTCATCCTTCAGGAGATACAAGCCTGCAATGGATGGGACAGCTCCATCTGTGCCTATTTCTCTCCAGCAAAGACAGACAAGGGAGCCTTGATGACTAGCTAAAAGTGGTGACTTAACTTTTAGGTGGCTAAAATTAAATTAAATGAATCTCAGCCCCAGAGACAAGAGTACTTTTTCCAAAACACTCCTTCCCATGCAGTTCTTGAAAAAACAGACTTCTTCAAGACTTCAGACAAGTTTATACAAAATGTTTGAAAAATCTGTTATCAGATAAAATCCTCTTGAGGGTTTTGAAGTCCAAGCAGACTAGATTTATATCAGCGTGGAATAAAAACCTAGCATGTGAAATTGATTARCTCTGAGGCAGCTTTTCAAATTTTAATATTTCTAGGCTAGCACTGCCTCCTGATTTTCCCTAGAACTTGCAGTCTTAACTCCTTCAGAAGCATTTAAAAATTCCCTGTGTAAATTACAAAGAAATACTAAACATGTATTAATTTTCTTGTCTCAGGTGAGGGAAATGTAACCAGAGAAGTGATTTTTTTTCCCTGAAGACAATTTAAGTTATAGAACTTGCAGAGCTGAACCTAGGATTCAAAAGAATTTAAAAATGCCAGCTAGCCACCTTGTTGCCACAAGTGCTTCTGAAATCTACCCCTTTGTTTTTACCCTTTCTCATTTCCTCTGATTCAAAGCAGCAAAACGTCAAGCAATTGTAATTTCAGGTAGTCTGATGGCCTCTGTGGTTAAAGCATCCCGCTTCATATAAAACTGTGTGTACTTGATAGTTTTTCATGACATACTGTCTATAGTGTATATTTTAGATCATCCTTGTTACACGTATAGGAGTATTTATCAGAGAATTCTTCATGAAATCACAGCACCATGTTATTTAATTTAAGTGTCTTACTAATATGAAGTAAAATCAGTCTGATCTTCTCTTGAAGAGATTTKTGTCATGCAAGCCCAGCGTTTATGCCAAATGTTTTCAAATCAGAAAAGTGTGCCCCTGGCCAGTGTGAATTTCTGGAGAAACTAATGATTAGCAGTTTTACCTGCAGATTCCTCAAAAGTCTCTGTGCTCTATGTTTGCAGAGAAGAGTTTGGCAAGCCCAGTTATTTAGAGGGACAGAAGAGCATTGCAAATATGGAAAATGAATCCCTGCTCCACTGTGCAAAGTTCTAATAAATGCATAAAGAATAAAAACAAACAAACAAACAAAAAAAAAAAACCAGCTGTGGAGAAAGACTCTTCCATCCATAGCCATCTTATCATTACAGCGACTACTCCCAGCCGTTGCAAAACAACAATATGTTGCAGTAATATCCCCCAGTCATCTCTGTTGCAAGCTGTCGTGTTTGGGAATGCACCAGCGGAATTAAATCACAGATTAATGACAGAATAGCTGCAGCTCTGTGCAGGTACCTTGGCTGTATTGGTGAAAGCAATCGGTGAAGTATTTGTGTTGCCTCTATGTACCTTGTTTTCTGTGGGGACAGTGATRGCAGCTGCTGCATCACCCACTGCCGAAGGAGAAGGTCTCCAGCTAGGCTCTTGCTTCCTGGATTCATCATGCTAAGGACAAATGTTTTGGCAAGAAAGAAGAATTTTGGATCTGGTCCAGTCTGTCAAAGGCCCAGTTCTCTCGCTGGTTTTGTCTATGTTAAAGTGAACTCAGCATCTTACAAGATCCATGCCCAAGCAGTCTAGCTGGCTCAAGTAAACAGAGTAGCATTGACTCATTGGTCCAACGGCTATCAACCTGAATGTYGTATGAGCTCCTCCCAGAGCTTGTTTGAAATCCAAGAGCTAAAGGGCAGAAGAGCACTGTAGTGAAGTGGGGGGAGAATCATATTTTGCTACCACATTTGAGAAAAATCCCATTCATAGCCCTTCTGGGACCACGTTGGCTTCTGAAGTATATTTTCTCTTGAGAGCTGAACCAAGGATGCAAGTCAGAATGACATTACTTTTGGGAAATCTGCATTTGTAAGGGGCAGAGAAGAGAGATCTGTATAACCACAAAAATAGTTTAAATACCAAGGCAAGAATGTACAAGTAGAACTTGTTTTTACTTCTTATTTTTTATTTTTTAAAATAACTATTCTTTTTAGTGCAAGAAGAGTTTTAAGGATAAGAACTAATTTTGGATGATCAGAAGAAGCAAGTCTCTATCCAAATGGTAACATCAGTAGCATTTTGTCTGGTTGGTTTGCTGTCCTGTGCATTTTATTCCACAGGGAATTATAATAACTAATACTAAAAGTATTCTGATGCTCCTATTGAGTCAGTCAAAACTCTCTCATTTTAGATAAGGAAATTTTACCTGAGTAGGAGCTCAATATAGACTGTAAAATCTGATCATGAAATCCTCTGCTAAGCTGATAAGCAACCAAAATCCTTCAGACAGACAAGTAAAATAGGATTTCCAACCTCTATAGTTATTCACATCCTACTAATGAGCTCTGGCATCTGTGGCAGAATTGTTAAAGAAGTATTGATCTTCTGCAAAATTTGGGGTTTAATAGTGATTCACAGACACAGAGAGAATATCGAATCCTCCTCMCTTGTAATTTTCCAGTGATTTGATCAATTGGGGAATGCTAGAAATGCAGATAGCATTTCCATTTCTCCAGTTCATCCATCAAATGGTTATTTGATGGTTCCATCTGCTCGGTGAGACTGTTTTTCTTTTTGTTCTTTTCCCCAAAAGGTTATTAAATGGTGATACTTGACACAATCATATGTCATAAAGCAAAGGGTTAATGAAGGCTACTACTTAAAAACAGCTTCTTACACCTGATAAAAAATGAAAGCAATTTCTTTTCAGGTAGTTTTGCCTGAAATACATGGTGCTATTAAATGTATTTGTATTTCAATGCAGATTTTTCCTATTTCTTCGAAACCTTCTGAACCCTGCCTCCTCTATTAAGAAYGTTACAGTCTGCATCTGCAAGCAGGACTGTGATAAGCAATTTTCCAAGAAGAATATCTAGAATARCAGCCATCAACGCACTGATTCCAACTCATCCAGTGAGAGTTAGACAAGTTATTATAAGCTAATTAGAAACCTGTGTGAACTGAGTTRATATTCTCCATATCCTCTGTCGGAGATGGGTATCCTTAATTAGAAAACTACTAATTTGTGCTCCTGGTTGTTCATGACAGTAATGTCATTGCCCAAGACCTGGGCAGTGGACACTAGCTTAGCCTAATGTGAGATATTAGCATATATATACATTTTTTTAATGATGTGAGGTGTGTGCAGAAGTCGTMGCATCCAGACCACGCATCATGGCTTTCCTAACGCACTGTCTGCCTTGTCACAGAAGCCTTCCCCAGGCTTCAGCAGTGAATGAAGCAGGACATGTCAGTGACCCCAGATAAGGGCCACTTTCATTTGGGACGTGCAGGCATACGGACTAAGTCTCTGGGTCTCCAGGCCTATGCTTAACAAGCTACACATTCAGTCGCGGCAGGGAGCCATCCATCAGCTAGCCATTTCAGATCTATGGTTTCTACCTGACCCCTCAGGGCTTTTTCTTAGATTTCTGCACCAAAATTCTCTCTCCATCTCTCTAATACAGGCATCTCCAGGCTGGAATCCACATGGGTTCTGGCCCCAGTAAGCTTTCACCTTATCTGTTCATAATCAACAATTAATATCTCCCAGGCGTGCCACCTGCAATGTGGCAGATATCATACCTGGCTGGTAACTGCCACACCAGAAGGGTTCAGTCCTTCCAYAGATGTTGGATCATATCTAGATGATCTCCGGAGGCACCTTCCAGCCTCAACCATTCTGTGATTCTGTGATATAAAGAGAAGAAATATCAGAGGATCACAGCTGCCATAGCTCTCTTCTAGTAAAAGCTTGTGTTACAYACCAGACTTCTCTGCCTCCTTTGGAAGATCTACCCAAAACCAAGTAATAAACATATATAAAAAAATCCATCCTTACATGGAGATTTCTTACTCCAGATCAGAGTTTGAACAGTAAGTAGCAAAAATGAAGCATGAGACCACATGCTGATGAAGAAAACAAAATATTGAATAGCTCTTCATTAATCAAGTGCTGGGCACAGAATTAGAGAGGGGTAGAGCAGTAAAAAATAGCATACCATTCTTATAATTAAAGGCTGTTTCAGGATGCATATGTACAGAGGGAGGTAGGGGAGTAAAGTAATATTACACAAGCAACCTTAATTTGTACATTCTTTAGTTTTTTAGTGTTTGGTCTGATAATTCTGGTGCTGTTCTATGGGTACAATGGTTTTTCCTGTTGTGCAGAGTGGTTTGCTGCCTTTAAAGTCCCTATATTTCTCTGACTTTATATGACGTGGAATATTTATGACTACCTTATACTGCAATGATGTGATCACAGAGCTCTTTTCAGCTCTGTGGAAGAAATGAAAGGTTATGCTCACTATGAACAGTTGCTAAGAAAGAAAGAAATCCTATTTTAAGTTGTTCCACAGAAGCACATGCTGGCTTGATTGGTTATTGATTCCAGTTTCATTTTGGAGGAAGTGCATTTACAGCCACAAACTTGTGCAGCCACGTGTTGAGAAGCATGTGCAAAAAATGCATCAGCTGTAAGACTGTGCTCTGGGCTGGGCTGAGCATGAGCATCCAGAAATGCTGAGGACCCACATTTCCAGCTGTAGCGAATGGCACTAGTCCCTTGAGGAAAGTTTTCTTGGCTTCTTCAGCTGTATGGAGTTTTGGATTCACGTCAATTAGGAGCGAGTTGTGACTTGGATCTCGCAGGCTGTCCCTAGGCTGGTGAATTAGACAAAGCTAAGGACCATTCCAGACAGTGGAACATGACTGTCTATACTGCTAAATTGTTAGCCTGGTCCTGGGAGTGGTGCAGCCTGTGCGAATTATTGCTTTCCCAGACAATGCCTGGACACGGGAGTACGAGATCCGAACAGGACGATTCCGGCTTTTCCGAGCAGGATGCCTTCACTGCGAGACAGCAGACACGAGCATGCTTACTTTGCTGGGAAAGGACGCAGCCATACTTACTAGGGAAATGTGGCTAGGTAAAGCCTTGCAGATCTATTGATTTCAGTAATACATGTGGAGGAGTAAGCTCGTGCATTTCTCCTGAGAGAGTGCAGAAAGAAGAGATGCGGGGGCTGCACAGTTTCAGATCTGCTTTTACCCCAGCTAAGCCAAAAGGAAGGTTTTCTGACAATTCATCGTCAGCCAGGGGCACAGAGAAGATGGGCAGGGAGCAGGATGGCTGCTGGGATACTGTTTCTTCAGAGCTGTGCCCAGGGGCACTGTTCAGTCCTTAATAGAGAACAAATAACAGCAAAGTACCTCCCTGAATAAATGTTTGTAGGAACAGAGCCCATGGTTAGACACATTTAAAAAGGACACTCTTTTTTTTCCCTGAAGGAAGCCAGAGTCTGTGAAAATGAAC
Organism: Rhea americana; assembly: GCF_003343005.1. Classification (NCBI taxonomy): domain Eukaryota; kingdom Metazoa; phylum Chordata; class Aves; order Rheiformes; family Rheidae; genus Rhea; species Rhea americana. The sequence goes on from NW_028186423.1 coordinate 117,241, forward strand.
AAGGGAAAGACTTGGAAACCATTAGCTATTTCCTGAAGGCTTTTCCCATTCCTTCTCATGCAAGTCAATATGTGCTTTGCATGAATGAGGGTGGATATTTTTTTCAGGAGTGTTTAAGATATCTTTTTTTTTCCCTATGATAGGAAGGTTCCAGACCCACTCAAACTTCCTCTATTTCTTGGCTTAGAACTGAAATGTGGCTATTTGTGTGGGCTGCAAAAGTCATCTACTTGGGTCCATTTTCAGAGGAGACCTGAGGCATGCATCCCATGTCAATGAAAAACCAGGAAGAAATCCTATCAGTGCCTGGCTGGGCTCCTGTTGAAACTGTTGTTTCTGAAAAGATCACTGTCGATCCTGTGCTACTAATTGTATATTAGGGACCATGGGTGCATGTCCTCAAAGCCTGTWTGTGTGCGTGTGTTATCACATCCATCTGCCTGCCCAGAGCAGCTGGATGCCTAAAGCAATCCTATGGGAACTGACTGATCCATGCTTAAATCTCCATGTGGCCTAATTCAAGGTTAAATGATTTTATAGGCCTTTTYCCTGGAGCCTAGACTTGGTACCATCATAGATAGTATTCAACCCACAAACTTATCTGTGTTTTAGGGTCCTTTCTTCTTTCAAAAGRGACCAGAGTAGATTATGTATCAGGTGTATAACAACATTCAGTACAAGCTGGAATAATTTGCTTAYGTCATGCTGGTTACCATAAGTAAAGGAATTTGTCTCTTGCTGTTTTGAGTRAACCATAAGTTTGGTTCCAGGAGCTGCTCCTTTTTGATATACTTCAAATAATGAAGATAGAATAGGGAGAGCAGGATCAAACTTAATGTTTCATGTTTCTCACCACTTCTTTAATAGAAAATAGGTCTCCTAAGGTAAGCTACGACCACATCAAAATCATATCATCCTAAGTCTGTTTCTGCTTAATGAGGCATCTTCATGTAGATCAGTTAGCACAAACACTTATTCATTCATCCTTTCACTAACCAGTCAACCACATAAATATAAATGACATTTAAGTRGTGCAGGAGGAGCAACAGACAGGTTAGCCAGGATTGAGATAGGGTCAGTGTAATAAGAAGACTCTCAAACAAACACCAGAYGAATTAATTGAGGCAGAACTAGAAGATATGTTTTTTTACTAAGGTTAATAAAAGCTGACAGCTTGACCTATTCTTCAGTTTGTTGTGCCAGCATCAGTTCCAGGCTCTGCCTTTCTCTTCTTTTCTCTCTTGAAATACCTGGTGCTGGGTTTAGCCCCTGTGCAGGGTTGGGAAGACCTGCTACTTGMAGGTCTCCAAAGCCCTGGCCCCAACAGCCGAGTGTCCCCAGGTCCCAGGCGCACAGCAGGGGTATCTCCTGTGGCATTTGCTCCCTCGGGTTGCTTACTCCACTGCAGGAAGCATGAGACTAGGCTGATGGAGGAGCTAATGGGGCGTGAGCACATATTGCGGTTCGTTATGTGGATACGAGAGCTTGTGAGCATGCTAGCTGCCTGCTGACACATCCCGGGGTTAGTCTCTGTCTACAGGGGTCCATTAGGAGAATTTTCATACCGTATTTATTCTTGGGGGAAAGACATTAAAATAACATGACCCTAAAATGAGTAACAAACCTGAAAATTGCAGAGCAAATTATCACAGGGAAAAGGCAATCTCTGCTCAGTGCCTGCCTGGTAAGGATGCTTTCTTGCTGTTCCATTTATTTTAACCTAATGTTTCTCTGCAGATAACATAAGGCCGCAGGCAAAAGCATCTCACAAATACCCCTTGACTTCAGATGTGTCAGGTCACTGTGGATTTCAGTTATTATCACTGACTGTTATCACCTTGCAGCTTAATGAGACACAACCCAGAGCAGCTTGAAGTCTCAGGTGATGTGTCTGTTTACAATACATTTTCAAAGGCTGCACCCCGGGCTTGCATGCATCCAGCTGATTTGGATAGGAGTTGAAGGCGCACATCAACCCTGACAGGTAGAACCTGGAAAGCAATCCTGATTACTGCTGTCTCTGTAGGGAACACCGGAGTGTCAGACTGGAGAGAAGAGGATGGGCACAARCTGAGGGCAGTGTGTCCTGTGGACACCACGCTAGCGCCATGGTTGGGCATCTTCCTGTAGGACTCAGAAAATGCATCAGGATAGCCATACAAAGAGGTATCAGACCTCCACAGCTGAGTTAGAAATAAGGTTTTGATCCTGGAATGGAGCTGTACACAGGCAGAGGGGACTGGTCCTACAAGAAAACTGTTAATGTTGGAAATCTTGTGTGTTTGGCTCTTAGTTTCTGAAACATAATGAGAAAAACAACTACAGTTAATAGTTCAGTGATGGTATTACTGAATCCACACCAGAAAGGTGCTGAAGGGCTAGGTAGTATCAGTGAGGTTCAGTACATCACTCCAAATGTCAAGATCTGAGGTACCCCTTACTGCTGATGGAGAGTAAGCTCATTTGGCTGATCTTACAAATGTGTATTTGGATGTGACAGCTTTCCCACTGCAGGTATCTCTTTCTGCTTATCAGTTATGAAAATAYCTGAGAAGCAACTTGCTCTAACTTGGACCTCTTATAGATGTCRAGGTGATGGTCCATTCCAGATGGTTCCTACCATCCACATGGCAAGGAAACTTTCAAAAAGTGAGTTGCAAACAGGAGCGGTGAATGCTGTTCCTCAGCATGTACTGATTAATATTTCCAGGAAGCTGGCCTYGGTTTTCCACATTTGCTGCAACTGGCAGCAAATATACTGTCTGTATTGAAAGCATCAACTCAGCACTGCTCTGAAAGTGTGGCACAAATGTGGGACCACAGTTTCTTTGATACTTTGCACTAGGTTGTGCTGAGCAAAAATTGGTGACATCAAGGGATTTGAGTAACTTCCTTGGAATTTTTTTCTTCCCGAAGACTGTTTCAACTCTCTGCTATATTTACTTGTTTTCTTCTACTGTATATTGAATTGAGTTGACTTTCTTTTCTTTGAATGTGTTCTCTCCCCAATCTGTAATAGCGTCAGTGCCAGAATACTAGGGTAACAGTGTAGCTCCTCATGTTTTTGTCGTCCTTCCTTTTTTCCTAACGCTTTCATCAACATTTTAGCTTCACACAGCTCATTCTGGTGAAGAATTCCTACCAGCTGCTACAGCAATGTCCCTATCTCAGCTGGGATGTGYGGGTGCTGCAGCAACATAATGACATTCATAATACTAGACCTCTGTCTTTTCCTTTCTGTGAAAGACAAAAGCACTGAGCAACTTCTCTGTGAGCTCCCAGCTTCTTGCAGGAGCACRCTGCTAATAGGCTGACTCCCAAAGGCAAAGATCATTCCCAGCTCCCATTGATTTCCATTAGATCTGTGGGCATTCAGCACTTGAGATTATCAAGCCCTAATTTTCTTGTATCCTCCTGCCAAAGCAAGTATTTGCCTGCACCCACTGTGCCCACATTGGAGGAGCTGGCTTTCAAAAATCATCTGCTAATAAGTCTCAACTCTGTGCTGGGGGCTCCTGCAACTTGATCAGGYTTTGCATTCATTTATGGACTAAGAGAATAGTCGTATTTCAGTCAGACCCTCTATGACCYCAAGGAAAAACAAAGCTGAACATCTCTTCCCAAAGTTACCAATGGGTCCTATTGTACAGTGGTTTTGTCAGCAAGTCATTTAAGATCTTAATCCCTTTCAGCTATTGGGGRGAGTCCAAGACAGGGGTGAGATGGGAAACTGGAGTAATTTTCACTTGGGTTTTCATCTTTTCTTTTCTCTAGTGCTGTAACCTGATAAAGAAGAATGGTGTTTCACAATGTACTATTCCATTCACCGCTGCCTGCTTAAAATGAGGAAGGTGGAGGAGTAAGAAGAAAAGATTCCTTTAAATCCTTAGAGGAGCACTGGTGCCTGTAAGAGCTGTTTAAAGAAGAAGTAAAGCCACTTTAGCTTGTTGATCTATTTCTGCACTGTAATTTATGCTGCCATTCAGGCCGTGTCAGAAAGCTATTGTAAACCKTTCTGTAAGCCCACACTGTAGACTTCAGGGGCTCTAGTCCATGGCTCTGCCAACACTAGTACACTGGTGATAGGATAATAGTAGGTTTCACTCATAAAGGTTTTTTTGGGGGGGTTAATGTAGAAGAGCAAGAATTTTAATGAATCCCAACAGACCACCCACTTAGCTGTTAGCAAYAGGCAAGCTACAGTATATGCATCCTGGTAGAGGTGAGTTTCAAGAAGAGATTTGGAGCATAAACCAGAGCTTTCACAAATGATTTGTGGTAGGCACTCCATGAAATACCACGTCAGTGGGGTATCTCAGAAGATGGCACAGGCTGGGAAATTGCTTCTTAGTAGCATCTGGGAAAAAGATACTAATTCTTTGGGCATTGCTACTCTCAYGAGAAGGGTAGACAGAAAAACAATCATTCAGAAGATGGATAATGTGTGCTGTGAGCATCAGGGGAATAGAGAGGACAATAGCGTAAAGGAAAGATGCTGAGAACAAGACTCATCTCGGCTAACATTAACATTGGTCACGTAGGTTCTCTTTGTGACCAACAGAGAGGGGGACTTTAAAGGCATGGTTCATCTGACCTATTTTAGATGCTAACCTACCGAGGATGAAACAATTATTCATTTATATGACATATAAATGACAAATAACATGTGCCTGTTTCACCCCATTGATTCTAAAGTTCAGGCTGGTAGCACAGACATAGACATCGATATTTTAGATATGTGAAGGGAAGTGAGATGAATCCTCCTTTGAACATGAAATGGGACTGTGAGATGGAGAAACCACTGCCACATGGTGTGCTTCAAATCTGAGATAGCRTGCATCACCAACTGCCCTCTGCAAATGGACTGCTATGGAAGAAAGATCTCGGCTTGTGGGAGAGTCAAGGAAGCAGAGGATGGCCCCTGTGTTGGAGAGAAAGCATAAGAAGCAYGGGTAAGTACTGAAGGGAAAACTGTGAACAGTCAGGTAACTAAGGTCYAGATGTTTGTGTTTCTCAGAAGGAGGAATTCGGACCACTGATACCAAGATGGTGGGGCAAAGTCGAAATGATGGATTAGGAAGATAGTAGTGGATGGGATGACATGGAAATAAGTCAAGAAAGAGGATGGCATAGTGGTCTGGAATAGGTACCTAAACAATCACAGAGCTAATATGGTAAGATTTGCCTGTGACCAGGATATGCAGCACTAGCGAGCATGCAGAAGGAAAGATATTTTCTGGGTTAGAATCTGAGATGGAGCAGGARAACAATATTGATGGAAAACAAGAAAGGAAGAGAGGGAAAAAAAAAGAACAGGGAGCCTAGGTTCAGCCCAGTTGTGTTTCAGCTTTATCATGAAATGCAGTAAGTAATATGAGAGACGTAGCCTAAGAAYAACACAAGAAAACAGAAATTAAAAAATGTATGAAATTATGAAATGACCTTCTTCATGAACAACTAACATTATTAAAACTAAAAATTTGTTATATTCTAGTGACATTTTCTCATTACCACTTTTTCTGAGATGATTGCATTTCCAAATCATTATCCATGGTCTTAAACTTGCTGAAATACACATTTTGCACTGAAAATTAGGTTTTGTATAGGCAAAAAAGAATGAGATTCTGAGATGATTGCAGCACAAATTTCTGTGAACAGTTCTCTAAACTATATTCCCAGAATGTCATGAATCTATTTAGAACTCCAAAGAAGGGAAGTGGTTTTGAAATTCTTCACACTGCTCTTTGAGCCAAAATAGCCATTTTGGGTGTATTTCACATGAAGAATGGCTTTAGGGCTTGATACATCTTCATTCTGGGTCTTGTATTGTGCCAAGGAAATTCTCAGTGTTTACCAAATAATAATAGAAATAAGCCGTGTAAGCATATATGAATCTTCACTTCATAATTGTGTGTGAAGAAAAATGATCTCAGGCACATAGAAAGTAGAGCRTATTGTAGAATAAGCGTGGACTAAGCTCAGGCGAGAGAGTAAGTCTTCTAGACAATAAAACCACGGATGCTGGACAGTCCCCTCCAGCTATGCTCATGAGGTACGCCTTGTGAGCTGAGATACGAGGGCATGGATCAGAACAGATTAAGAAGACATCCTTGATCTGTTGTTTTCTCCTGTTACTACAAGTAACTGCGATCTGTTATTCCCTGTGTTGAAATGCAAAGGTATTTGTGTTAGAAAAGTCCTCGGCTGGGATACTGGGATATGGATACGCATTTGCATTAGTCAGTTATTCAAATTATGAACATGTGTAATTCCACCAGTTTCTTAGGAGTTTTGTCTGCAGTGAAACTTGTTCAAGAAGGTAGTTCTGGAAAAGATACTGTAAATATAAATAATATACATATATAATGTTATTGTAAATATAAAATATAAACCCTGCTTTCTCTTTCCTCCACAGATCCTCATTGGTAGAGGCAGTTGAATCCTGGTCCATATTCCTGTTTCAAAAAGTAAGTTYCCCTCCACGACTTGGGGCAAATCAGTGCCCTACGTGACAGCACGGTAAGTCGGTAAAATCAGACATAGCCAGGTTGAGTTCAGAAGTGCTGCTGGAAGAGAAAAAAAATGAGAAGCAGAGACATTATAGACAGCAAGTAGGTTTTACTAGAGAAACAGAGATCAACAAAGCATTATAAAAGCGAAGCAGACAAACAAAACCTCTTCACAACATGCTCCTCATCAGAAAGTTTGTAAGTAAAAAAAATCTGTGAAACATGAAAACAGGGGCATGCTCCAGGTCTGTTAAAAGACTTAAACTGAGACAAAAGATTCCTACAATACTCAGTATGTGTGGTATGAGTGCAGGTTTTGAAAATTAGTAGCTCTTGGTTGATGTGCAGTATTAGATTCACACTTACCTCAAGTAAAACGGTCTCCCACTGCCATAGTTTGTATTCTCCTCTGCTTTTGCAGCAGGATGCTGATTTGCTATTCCTGTGTTAAATACAAGTCAACAGAGTGCTTTTCTGCATATGCCTCTCCTCTTTGGGCAGACCATATGCTTCAGAGACCAAATGGGATCACGTCTATACACTGGCAACTTTCACTCATGCCAGCAGAGTGGCATTGTCTCCAGTACCTAGTATTTCAGGGCAGAATTTAATAAGGAAAATTTCACTTTTARAAGTCTTTCTGCTTTTTTTTTTAACTGTAGGTAATAGGTCTTCTGCAACAACAATATTATAAAGTATTCATAGTTCAGGGAACACCATTTCAAAATGGAATAATAGGCAATGAAAATAATTGGGATGTGATGCTGAGATCTCAAAGCTGAGATGCATTGAAATAGCAGGACCTGTGGGGTTTATTTTTAAGACCAGTTTATCTTTTAGTAGGCTGGTATTGTAATTTAAAGCACATTGTAGTTTAAACCTTGGAAGACAGAGTAGCTCTTCCATTGCGTGTCTCTGCTTACATGATGGAGATGTTCAGGCCACTTTATTTCATATCTGCACTCTATGTCTGTCAAAAAACACATCCAACCTCTCCTATTTAAAACATACCAGTATTTGAAACAGTAACTTACTCTGAAGAGTACACTACACAAAATCACAGGATTTTTTTTTTTTTTTTTTTTTTTTTACTAGTGGAGGCTAGTGGGAAGTAGAGACAGAGGAAGTAGGTGGGAAGTACCAGCTCGAGAGGGAACTGCCTTAGCGATATCTGTAGCTTGCCTTACTGATAACTGGAGGGAGATTTTCTTAATAGATAACCCATGATCTATGTGGGTGAAGCAAATCCATTTGACCCATGTCATCTCCTCAGCTTTCAAGCCATCATGACATTTCATTTCTCTTCAGGTAGCTCCTGCAAGATCATTTCTTGGAATTCATTTCAACTGCAATGAAATCTTGACGTGGCTCAGCCTAAGAGGAAGGTGGTGGGGGATGTCAGAGCAGGGCATGGGAGTGAGGACATTGTGATCGTATTTAGAGAGTGTGAGAGCTGAGGGTGTATTTGTATGAGCGACCTTATTTATATTAACACGCTGAGGGGGGAACAAATGTACTGCAGCGGAGGAAGTGAGTCGACACGCATATGGGAGCAGGTCCAGCACTACTTGGTTGGCGCAAATCCATATGCTGCTTCACAAGGCGACAGCTCAGGGTTTTAAGGGCAGCTGCTATCCACAGCACTCAGTTTTTGAAGCTGTCTGGATTGCACGCTGCCCTGGACAGCATGCCACTTAGCAGACGCTCCYGGGAAGGGCGTCCTGCGCTGCCACGGAGCATCCTCCTCTGGTGGGCATGAACAACAGGGAACGGCCCACGGCCCCACACAGCTCTGGCTGGACCCCTGTGAGCTATTCATYGAAAATCATAACTCACTAATTCAAGACTTGGTCACTGAACTGCTCATGAACCAATCCTGACTTTCTTTTCTTTCTTTMTTTATTTTTTTTTAACTTGATTCTGTGATTCGATGATTATTTTGGGTGGGTAACTATCCAGTGCATACTGCGTATTGCGGAACCCAGGAATATTTGCTTTGGCTTTTCTTCCTGGTGAGTTAGGGCGTGCGGTTGCTGGCCTAGATCTCATGGCATTGTTTCTGACTACGTAAATGGAGTTTTTATACAAGAAAATAATGAATACAAACCAGAGAATAAGGCACATCCTGTGGCAATTTCACACAAGCAGTTTTCCTTGCTAAAATCCATGAGGGACTCAGTGGCTGTGTGAATGGCTGTCCACTTACTCACTGGTAGAGGATAGCAAGTGCCCAATGAATACAGTTTGGTGRCTTTCAATCTTTGCTCTTCTTTTTTCCATGCTTCTTTTTCCTGTTCCTCCTTTCAGTTTAGCTATGGAGGGGCTTCTAAGGATGAGGAAGAAAACCTTCATTTGAAAGCAACAGCGGGATGTAACTGGCTTCAAATGTAGAGAAGAATCGGTGTGTAACTTTGTGTTACCATTTTCATAGTTCAGTATACCACACTGATGGCTGGCATTTTAAAAGGCATAGAGGACCCCCCCCGCACGCATGTGGGTAATGCTTGCACACCCAGACACACGCCTGCATGCTTATTTTATACTACAGACATTCCAGCTGTGGTGCCAGTACCAGCCCAGCTGTGGAGGAAGCTCAGCACTAATTGCCTGAGTATGTCCTCAGCTTCCTAGATGTGGTTCTACACCCTGCTCTGAGACCTGTGTGGCCAGAACTAAATGTCACCGGTTTGGCCTGGTTTTTAAAAAATGGCCTACATTAATTATGTGGCAGTCAGAAATGACTGTAGTCCTTACAAAAGCTAAAGATTTTGCTTTTTCCAACTCTTTGAACAGGATCTTGTGGCTGTGTCAACATAGACATGACTTAAAGAGATTGAAACTTCTGGATTAAGTACACGAATGCATGTCCACACCCCAGATGTGATTGTGATACTCAAACTGCAGCTGTTACTAAAGAGTTTGCAATCTATCACTTCTCATGCCACAAAGGAAATCACTAGCAAATCTTCCTGACRGTCTGTTAAAAGTAAAAGAGATCAAATATATGCAAAATATTTTGAATACCTCTAGGAAAATAACCCCTGTGAAATACTGAAAAACAGAAATTCCACTGATCCAGGATGACACTATTTGCAAACACATTCATTCTCTGCATGTGCAGGTCCACTGTTAAACTTGGGAAAGTGATGGGGATTTGCTGTAAGTGGATTTGGGTGGAGATGAGGAACTGGAGAGTGATGCTACATGCAGATCACTACACTCACTGCTGATGAGAAACAGAGCAGGGGAATGTATCTGCTTGGCTGAATTTTGAGAGATCTTCAGGATAGCTTAGCCAGCTCTCAGTCTCTCCAAAGTGCCGTGACCTCAAACCCCCTCAAGGCTACCATGAGTGTTGGCTCAAGAGTCAGGAGATACCAAGCCTCTGAAGTCCTGAGACATTTCTATGGAGTTTGAAGACAGGGTGTAGCTCTGCCTGCCATCCAACAGCTGACTGAGCTGTCATAGAATATCCTGTGATCCCATCTARTCTTAGCAAGCAATATCAGCGAGCAGCAGTGATGTTTCTGCTAGCTGCCTTACCATCCTTGGCACACGATACTGCCTTTCAATCACCGTGCTTCATTCCTGAGGTTAGGAAAGGCCAACGTTGGTGCGAGTTCCTGCACATCACAGCCTGTAAGTTACTCAGAAATTCCTGCTCCGAACTGTTTCATGGTGGGTTAAAAATACAGCCCCTTTCTCAATGCAACCTATAATCTTGATTAAAATGCTTCCAGGGATGGGAAGCCTCGGCTGCATCCTTTGGTCAATTACTGCAGTGATTCTTGCATTCCCTAATCCCTGTTAATATCACTGCTTGTCAAAGAAGATTTGTGCCTTTCCTGGAAGACGGCCGCCTATTCTGTACTAACTGGGGGAGAAAGAGACAACTCATCAGCTTGTGCTGGGAACAGTGAATGGCAGGAAAGAAAGGCGCCCTGTTTTCTGGGGAGAATGTACGGGAGGTGGGTGAGYGTCTGCCTCTGACTGTTAGCACCACGTCTGCCCTTTCTGGATGCAACATAACCCTCAGTTTTAACTATGCACAATCCCTAGACATGCCGTGGCAGAGTTTGCCAGAGATACTAACTTTGTGTCCTGGCCAAATTGCAAGACAGATTATGTTCTGCTGACCTATATTCCCCTAAAGTCATTTTCAATTAGTACAGCAGTTACTCCTCCTGTTTGCATGGCTAAACTTCTTCCACACTGCAGTGCTGACCTGAAACTCCAGAGTCTGTGTTTGCTAGTGGGATTTTGCTGGCCCTTGCATGCACTGGTAGACAGAAGAGAAACACCTACCTAAAACAAGCCTCTCCTCATATTCTCGTATTTCCTTGAAAGGCCTGCCTCATCGCTTCTGGGAAGCWTAAGACCTGCCCCCAGGTGGTACAGGGAGAAACCTGGGCCCCAGCTTTCCCAGCACATGATAGATTCCCCGGGGGCAGGAAAACAAATCCCAGCTTCTGGGGATCCACGTGGCTGCTCTCTGCAAACTGTYAGGACTGGAGCAATTAATGTAGCTACTGGCTGGAAAATGTGAAGGGCTGATGGAGGCAGAGGGAAGAAGATCCTCAAAGGGAAGCAGTGAGTGGGGGAAGTGGTGTCTGTGAAAGGGGAGGGCCATCCTCTCCTCAAGCAACTGACAGGAAAGTTGAAAGAAATAGTGGAAATGCCTTCATTCAGGAGGGAGTGGAAAAAGGAGGAAGGTGCCTTGATGAGGRGGAATCAGGACTCACCCTGACCCCCAATAAGCAAATGCTGAGTGGTTTGGGGTAACTAATTCTCCCAGTCTGGTGCAGGGTTTGGGGTGCCAGACAGGATCCTGGCACATGAAGTGAACCAATGCGGTGCCAAAATTTATGTAAAAAGGACCTGGAGGTCCTGGTGGAGAGCAAGCTGGATACGAGCCAGCRATGTGCCCTTGTGGCAAGGAAGGCCAACAGCCTCCCAGGCTGCATTAGGAAGAGTGTCGCCAGCAGGTTGCAGGAGGTTATCCTTCCCTTTACATAGTGCTGGTGAGGCCATATCTGCAATGCTGGATCCGGCTCTGGGCTCCTCAGGACAAGAAGATGGACATACTGGTGCAAGTCCATAGAAAGGCCATGAAGATGATGAAGGGATGGGAACACACACCGCGCAAGGAGAGGCTGAGAGAGCACGGATTGCTCTGCCTGGAGAAGAGAAGGCTAGGGGGGATCTGATCAATATATATAAATACCTGATGGTGGACAGCATAGAAGACAGAGCCAGAGYCTTCTCTGTGCTTCCTAGTGGCAGAACAAGAGGCAACGGGCACACAGGGAAATACAGGAAATTCCATTTGAGCACCAGAAAAAGCTTCTTTACAGTATGGGTTGTTGAACACTGGAACAGGTTGTCCAAGGAGGTTGCGGAGTCTCCATCCCTAGAGATATTCAGAACCTGACTGGACAGAGCCCTGAGCAGCTTGCCCTGGGTGACCCTGCTCTGAGCACAGGTAGGATGGACCAGCTGAGCTCCAGAGGTCTCTTCCAATGTCAGCTATTCTGTGATTCTRTATTTAAGCAAATCTCTTTTAGTTTTGTCCCTGAACTTTTTTTTTTCACCCCCAAGCAGCAGTTGTTTATGGTACAGAAGAAAGCATAAAAACATTCATTTTCTTGGTAAATATTTGAAGTAAAACAGAGGACAAATCTGTATTTTTTTTTTTAAAGATATTTAACATTCAATTGTAGATGTAAAGCACTCTTGTGTATTGGCCCATCAGTGCACTGTGAGCATATACAGAATCTGAATCTTCCTCCTCTACATCTCATTATTGTTTTATTCCTATCATAATGTGAACTGTATAAAGTTGATATGTGAGTCAGATATTCCTTCAGAGAGCAGAAACATTATTTTTTTAAGTAAGGGAAATGTATTGTGGCTAAGATCCCTTGAATATWTTAGAAAATTGATCTGTATTTTCAGTTTATCCTCAACTTTGAAACATTCCTGTATAACTGTACTATTCTATTTAAGTTTTCCACATTATTTTGTTAGTAAGGGCCTATGAACTTCAGTAACTCCTGAAAGAACCTCTTTTATTCTGYGTAGTCCCTGTGACTGCACTAAGACTAAACACATTTTAAAAGCATCTTTTGCTGTAAAATTCTTCTGAACTTAAAAATCCAAAGCTTGGTTTTGATTGCAGTTGAAATTGTGTGTTTGAAAACACAAACTACTTTTTATCTATGTTTTTCGTCATCTTCTCTTTTCTTGCTTTTGTCACCAGACCCAAAGGAATGAATATAGCTCAGGGTTTTCCGTCTGCTTTTTTAWTGTGTCCCTTCAGTTTTGGAAAAAAATAGAGATAAATTTTCCTCTACACTCTTCACTCCTCCTTAGACATCAGTCCTTTCTTGTTTTCCTGTGAATCTTGCATGGAAAATCCGAGGAGGAAGTAAATTTTAATTTTGAAAGGAGAATTTTCAAAATAGAAATTCTAGTTAAATAAGATGAAGATGTCTTTCAGTTTGCAATTTCTCATTTATTTTAGAATTAAAACTTTCTCAATACTGTGTTAAACTTTTGGTCAACCCTTCATTTTGAGAATCAAATTTTTTAGATGAATATTTTTAAATATTCTAATTATATCTGTTCTCTTTCTTCATTTCTAGTAACTCAATATTACTATTCAGTAGTAGTTAYTAGTGTTGCTGTCCTTTCTCCTCTCTGTTAGAGTCTGCAGGCGCCAGTGGGAAAGTCTGAGAACCTCTGCTCATGAAATGATAACATCTTGGTTCACATTTACTCATGTAAAAGTCTATTAGGATTTTGGTTCATAAGGCAAATCAGGGCTAAAGCACATACATGTTGCAGGAAGCCAGAGAATGAAGTTGATCTATCTCCCAAAATCCCGGGTTAAGGTGCCATTTCCAGAGTTAAGGCGGAGCTTTGGAAGGGCGGAGAGTTTATACTGGCTGCATGTGGAGCAATTCCTTCCCCTGCTGAGCCTTGCTGCTGGAAGGAGAAGGCATGTCTGGGGCAGCAGTAAGACTTGTTTACAAGGATGGATGTGGACCCACGCCCCATCTCTCTCCAGCCTTCAGCAATTCCTGCTGTGTGTGGACTATGCTGTTCCCCAGCATATTCCCTACTGCGGTGTTCGGAGCTGATGAACCCTGATGTTGTTTATAAATTCTCTGAGTTACCTTCAGGCATATGCAGGTTGAGGAGAAGGTCAGGAACTTGGATGGGTTTCAAAAAGCACTGTTTTAAAAAGAATGTGATTGAAATCTGAAAACCCATCATTTCCACCAAACCAACCCCAGAAGGTCAGGGAGAAGATGTGCTCTAACAGCACTAGTGTGTCTCCTGGTGCATCTGGCACGCACCTCTGGTTGCTCAGCAGAGACCCAGGTATTTAGCATCCTGTGAGCCAGCCAGTGAAAACAGTCACATGTTGCCTGAGAGATCGAAGCTCCAACTGTCCCTCCCCGCAAGTCTCTCTCTCCCACAACCTTCAAGGCCATTTTTCATGTCTCATTCTCTTTCTGCCTCTTACTCCTACCTGATGCTTTTTTCTTTAGGTAATACAGCTCACARCTATTTAGTGCTGTGCTCAGGTACATCCATATGCAGCCATATATTCCCTAGGATCCTAGGTGCTGTATAAAGGCCAATAACAAATCATACCCTTCGACTTCTAATCCTTTGCAGTACGATCTGGGGCTTAAAATCATACCTTACCCACTTGTATCTATCTCAGATTTCAGAAGCAGGTTAGGCATGGCTTGGGAATAAAATCCCCTGTGGAGGAATTTATCCAACAAGAACTGTGTGTGAGCTAAGATAAGTATTTCTGTGCAAAATCCCCCAGTTTGCTAATGCACAGCTGTAACTGTCTGTCTTCTTTTTGGAAGACCTGTCAGGGGCCAGCTTGACGGGAACTACATGAGTAAGCAGACAGGATTTGACACTGACTAATGCAGCTTATCCATCATCATTATGGATTTAATGATTCAGTCCCTGAGGGGGGGGGGAGGGGGAAACAAGCCACAAAACACAAGGCAAGCTGACAAGCCCAGGGCACCACATTCACCCAAATAGCCCCACGGCCAAGGATTCCCAGGTATGCTCCTACATTAGTGTGTTGTGCTTGATAAACACACTTTGGTTGATGAATCAGAGCAGATCCTGAGATGGTTCTCACACCCACTTGATAAGGTGCTACCTACTAGTACTTGGAAAGGTCACTCAAGTAATCATTAACTGCTGGTGAAGAATCTGATAGCCAGATTTCTTCYACCTTTTAATTTCCTTTTAAGCAGAAAAACTTGTAGAAACCAGTGCCACCCCTGGTGCAAGAGTGCTGAGAGTCTGAGCAGGTGTTTCTAGCTTTTCTGCTGCTTAGTAGTCTCCTAATACCTCTATCTGTTGTTAAGCCAGGCTGTACTGTTCCACACTTCACCGTATGGTCTCAAACACATAAAATATTTTCACACCTTTGCAGCACACTGCAAGCACAGCACARCACTTCTGAGCCTTCAGCCTTTCCACACAGCTGGTGGAAGAGGGTTTCTAATTTTTGAAGTGAGTTGGCTGTAGAGACTGATAGTAACATACACAAAACATGGTTAGGAGAAGCTTTTCTTCAAGGCTAGAGTCTTGGCTCCTCCTGGCCTGAGCACCAGCACAGAAATTTGTGCTCTCAGAGAGCAAAGGGGTGTTCAGCTTCAGACTGTGGACACCTACTTCTGGGTGACAACACATCAGCCTGGTATTTGAGTTCTCAATGTCATTAATGGGGAYCTGGAACTTCATTCAGTTGCATGAACATGAGCATTTAGTGTCATCTGAGACACTGCTGGGTTTCCAAGAGGGCTAGTAGACACGACCAGGCCCAAAAGTACCTGCATCTCCAACTGAATCAAACCCAGCTGAGTTCTGTCCTGCAGAAGTGGAGCTTTGCCAGGGTTATCATAAGGATGTCTATGTCTCTGAGTGCTCTGCTTTCATAGCTCTGGGAAATAGGAGTCAAAAGCTCCCAGATAACTTGGCACCCTCAGAGAGCTGAATTCTTTGACCTAGATACTAATTCTTCACCTCTTTGTCACCTAAGGGCATCCTGAACCCGGACAGGTGTGGCTGCAGTCATGGGTGCAGAAAGGTGTGCAGAGTTCGTTAGCTCTAGCAGCCGTTACTCACCTGGGCATGGCGCCTGCACGCTAACAAGGTTATATGACTTTTGGAGTGAACGTGGCTTGCGTGTGGCCAGCTCAGAGCAGTGGCAGAAGGAGCAAGAATCCCTTGGCCTGTCTGCGTGCTAGTAGGTTCCCCATGCAGGGCCYGGGAAGAGCCGTGGTCCTGAGAACCTAGCGGGAAGAGGAAACTGCTGAATGAGCTTGGGTTGRAATGCAGATAGCAAGTGCAGGTTTAGGCAGTGTTAATCCAAAAAGGCATAGAYACTTACTGATGTTCACATAGATGCCTCTCGGTTACTAAGTCTGAGTCCAGACCACTATTTTCAGCCTGATTAACTGATTTGCAAACTTTATGACCCCTGAAAAACCTGTAAACCACACTGCAGCAAGTTATTAGGGGCTCCTGTCTGGAGCCCCATCTCCTTCCTCTGCCTGGGAAGAGGAACCTCATTGCAGATGATGGATCTAGCCCCTGAGTTATCAAGTTGCCTGTGATCTGAGGCATTTTCATCTCTCCTACCAGAACTGCTCCATTTAGTGCAGGCACCTGGAAGAGGAGACTCTGCAGCCCTGTGCCAAGCACTAGCACAAGGGAGATATAGGATCAAGTCCCTGCTTCAAGCTGGAGGACAAACATTGCTACTGGCCTATCTCACCCAAGGATCTGACTAGTCGTGTTTCCACCTCATAGCCTTGTTGTAAGGCTGCACTGGCAGGAAAGCCTCAGGAAAGCCAGCCAGGGCATCATCTTCAGCCAGGGCTCCTGGTGGCTCCAAAGTTGCTATTTAGCTACTCAGAGTGGGTAGCAGCTGAGCACTAGTTTGAAGCATGTCAGTGTGACCCAAATGGTTCCCTAGGGGCCAAAGTGCCTGGAAAGTCAAATGCCTCCCCAACCAGAAGAAGTAGCCACTCAGTAGCACTGGCATGAAGAAAAAGACCCCAAAAGCCACTTAGTCCCTTCTCCAGGGCAATGCAGGATTACGTGTAAYATTGCATTTTGAGACTCCTTCTTGGGAATCACTTCTAACACTATCGCTTTCCTGACTCATTCTCATTCAACAGCTGAAAGGCAGCTAATATAATTAGCAGGACTCAAAGAGGGACAGTGCCTTTGGCCAGCTTGGTCCATGGTCACAGGGCCACTGAACCCTGTTCAGACCAGGGCAGAACCCACTCTGTTATCAAGCAACATCTTGAAAATTGGCAACGATTTTGTCCTTTGGTTTCAGATTAAATATGAAAAGCCATGGTACAGTTTGGTATGGGAGGCTCTGCATAAAGCTCCCAGAAAAACTAACCTAGCTGGCTTCTCCCTCACTCAAGCAAAGCCTCAAATGGGTGTCATGGGCAGTACTGAGAAATGGRGACTATGATCAGGGAGTTTCTAATTCTACATCATTGTTCATGTTTATTCATATATATGCTGAATACTCTTTTGCTCGATAGCCTCTTTAGGTCTTTGGTAGCAAACGTAAATGCTAATGAATAAAATTATATGCAACATTTATGTCACTGTCATTCTCTTTTTCACTTTTCCTCCTTCTTCATGGAAGCATGACTTCAGATTTCCTGCTCACAGATTTCATCTACCYTCTTGGTTTCACCATACAAACAAACAAGCTGCACAGCAAAAAATGGAAACCTCATGCCATGAGGTGTTCTTCAGTGTGAYGTATGGATTTTAAAAAATCATTTAAGATGGAGTGATGGGATTTGGTGCCTGGACTAATGCTTTATTACTGATACATGAGGGTGCCAGCTGATGGGGACACAGCCTAAACCACTCCAGTTAAAAAGCAGGCCTTTTAACAGCTCCTTTTCTAGAAGTACTGGTTTGGGACTTCTGTTCATAAAGGAGTAAGGTTGGGGAAAAGTGATTGCAGCCTGCTATCTTAGCATATCCGTAATGAAGTTGGTATTTCCCTATTCCATGCCCACATTTTTTATGACATGTAATAAACCTGTATTTTTTTTGTTAAGCATTAACACTTATTTTCTACAGAAAGCAAATCCATCCCATTTACAATGAATGTCAACATCAGAAGGTGGTAAATTGTATTCTAATGAGATAGAATATAAAATATTTGTATGGTTTTGTTCAAGGTGGCTTTACATTAGCTATTTCAAACCATAACTGCTTAAAATGAGTTAAGAGGAGCTGAAGGGACCTCTGAACAACCACACCTCTTACTTTGGTGCCTTGATCCATACCATCACGTTATGCGATGGAGTCTTTGGTGGCCACGCTGACTTGGGGCATTCCTGACCCCGACTACCTGCCCTTGTCCSTGTGCATAGCACCACAGTCCCCACTTTCCTGGCTCACTTCTTTGTGCGACACTGTGAACTGGACTGAGGCACTGATCTGGCTTAAAGTAACATCTGCCAACTCCTCCCCGCCTTTTTTTTTTTTTTTTTTTTTTTTTTTTAAGCTGGATCATTTCCTCAATCTGGTCACSGTGCCAATAAAGCTGAAGGAGCAGAAAAAAAGCTGGGAGAGGAAGGGTAAAAAGGTGAGAGCAGGAAAATCTTCAGCTCATCCTGCTGCTGCAGACTGTCTGGTGCACAGGCTCAGGCCGAGCCGCGTGGTGGGGACACGACATGGGAGGAGGTSAGCCCCAAACCTGGTGGTGGCCGTGTTCATCCCCCACTCCCGGCGGAAGCGGCTTTGGGAACGCTTGTCTGAGACTCGCCATGGGGCTGCGGCTTTGGGAGGGTGTTAGCCAAGAAGGAGAGCAGCCGGTGGGCRCCCGCCACAGGGGAAAGAAAGAGGGAGTTGTGAGAAGCAGAGCTGCTTTGCATGAGAAAAAAAAAAAAAAAAGGAAAGACTGAACGGCTGCCCTTTTAGTGCATGCACCTGTACGCTGCAGAAACTGCACGCCATTCAGTGAAGAGCGATCAATGCAGACTCTGTTACCGTGCCAGGCAGCGTTACAGGTGTACGGCTGGTGGCATTAAGTCTTGCTTTCTGTTGCTTCAACAGACTGTAGTTTTACGGGCATGCATATGTATTACTGTGGGAAAAGCCAGATGTGGCCACAGCCATCCTTTTCACATGCTCTGTGCCAAGAAAGCCATCCCGAGCCCCACGAGAAGCCTGCCCTCTAGGAATCCTCTGCACAAACACTCGAGTTGCAGCCCGTGACCCCAATCCATCAGCAGCTACCATTGTTACTCCCCCAGATGTCTGCCTACATCCCAAGGGGAAAGAGCTCCACTCATTTGCTCTCCATTTTTTTCCCCCTATTTTAAATAGTAATAGGTCATCCTGGAAGCATGTTTGCTTCCTTCTTCTTTCTGGACTCAAACATAGAGCAGCCAAAATTGTTTCAGGCTTAAAATTTTATAACCAACCAGCAGGACACACTTGAAGAGCTTTGCAAAGTACAACACATTGCTAAACTGAATGATCATCCTTAGAGTTTAAGCATATGAATAGAGAGCCTCAGCACTGCCACACACACGATTTTTTTTTCTTTCTTCCATATGTKCAGCCTTTAAACACTTTCAAGCAAGTATGAGATCTTGCTACTGGCTCAGATGTTTCCCTGTACATAGGTGGCATAKGTGGCATTGAACCGAGTGGTGGTTATTGCCTCCTAGAAGGGTGGGGTGGGAAGCGGCAGGGAGGACAAGGAGTGTACTTGTCCTTAGCAGAGGGAGCATCATTTGAGTCGGATGAACAGACAAATAGCAGATCCCTAATTAATGAGAGAAATTTGTTCTACTAAGAGAAAGTATGAAAAATATAGCTGAGGGCTTTATCTCAGCCCTGGTGAGTTAGACTCTCTTCTGCATTTTATCCAAATCTGAGCTGAGCATTTATTTCTCCCTGGTGATTTCAAACTCTAAAAATGCCCATTTCAAATAACTGCGGCTGCTCTGATTATCCTGGACATGATTCCTCTCTGTAGACGTTAACATAACAGTTCTAGTCGGTAGAGACATCCAGGCTAAGACACTAAACAGTTAAAAAAGAAACAGCGTCCTGTGCAGTTATTCCCCTCCCAGCTGAGGGGACCTGTGAAGCCTCAGGAGATGTATTATGGGCTTGTTCACTGGAGAAGCCCTGGAGCCACTGGAGAAATCCCCAACTTCTCTAACTTACCAGTTAAGAGAGGCAGGATGTCTCCGTGTTATTGTTATAATTAAAGAAGATTGTGCTTTTAATTTGTACAGTTCCTTCCTCAGCATTGTTTGATATGAATAAATGATAACAGACTGGTTATTGTGGGTTATTAATAACTTAATATTTACTCACTATATGCTGATGCCTAGGGACTGGAGCAGTAAGCAGTGCTGCCCTGTGCTAGGTGCCCCTCACTGCACATAGATAATCTCTRTTTCATCTCTGAGCTCTCTTTGTAGCACTGCAATTTGGGTTCGCTCCTTAGCGTCCTCTCTCCGTCCTCCACAAGCTTCCTGTGTTTTTGAGGGTGTTTGGAATTCTGGAAAAAAATTGTTTTTGGATTTCTATGTTACTTCTTGTGTTTGTATGGAGTGGATGCTGTGGTCTGTTTTTAATTTCCACGATTCTATAGTGCTTTGGGGTCCAAGGTGCTAAATATAGCTCTAACCCGTAATAGCCAGTCTCTTTTTCATTTCTTTCTTAAAAAGTTCTTTTCTGCTTTTGTCATGTAAGCCTAATGGGTTTACATTATTAGGAGCTCCCTGATTTGTACAACTTCATTATGAAGAGGAAGAGTGCCTTAAAAGTTTCCAGGAATGTTTATTTGGATTAA